>NW_009953496.1:1627219-1692408 GCF_000747805.2 Chaetura pelagica | reverse complement strand
GGTGGTGGGCGCGCGGGCGCCGTTCCCCCAGCCCGCTCGGCCGTGAAGCTGCTGCTGCTTCTTTAATTTCCCATTTGAATAAGCCCTCACTGCTTCCCCCGCTAGCTGGCCCTTGATTTTAATGTGGTCTCCCCGTGTGCCCCCGTAGCAGCCCACTTCTAGCCCGGCTGTGCGGTCACCTCTTGTCCGCCTCTGTCTGCGGCCTGGGGGGCGGAATTCCTGGTGCCTGGAAGAGCTCTGAGCTGCGTCTTCCCGTTTGAGTCAGTTCGGGAAAACGCCAGCGTATGAAGGCAGAGACAGAGACCCCGAACAAATACCTGCCGTGTATGACTGTGAAGCTTTCCAAGTGCCAACAAGCTACCTGGTCAGCTGAAACGGTTGGTGTCAGCATTTTCAGACAGCTCCCAAAACACAGACAAAGGGATTACATTTAGGATGGAGACATTGTTACTTATTGCAGGTTTGTACAAAGCTGGGTGCTTGGTGTCTTCCCACAAATCAAGCAAACCAAACAAGATTTTTCATGACATGCTTAAAAGTAAAAAGTTAGTGAACTTCCAACTCCATCCTCCTTAAAGTGATTGGTCAGCAACTTACATACAGTTATACTAGAGAAGAATATTTGGAGGAGTCTGAGGTGTGACCTCATCAATGTTTACAAATGTGTTAAGGGCGAGTGTCAGGAGGACAGAGCCAGGCTTTTTCCAGTGATGTCAAGTGATAGGACAAGGGGCAATGGGTGCAAACTGGAACATAGGAGATTCCTTGTAAACATCAGGAAAAATTTCTTTACTGAGAGTGACAGAGCCCTGGAACAGACTGCCCAGAGAAGTTGTGGAGTCTCCTTCACTGGAGACGTTCAAAACCCACCTGGACACGTTCCTGTGTGATGTGCTCTGGGTGACCCTGCTCTGGCAGGGGGGTTGGACTAGATCATTTTTTGAGGCTGCTTCCAACCCCTAAGATTCTGTGATTCTGTGATAATATGGTTACATCGATCTTTCTACTGTCATACCTGCTCAGTGGAAGGGTCTTCACGTGGGCAGGGGTCTTTTTGAATGGAGGGTGTGATTTTAGTATTATAATAACATTACAATGAGCTAAGTTCATCTAAAGGACACCATACTGCAAGTTCTGTGGCTCCAACTGCCCAAGACAGCAGTCATTGTTCTTGATTTTCATTCTTCTTTATCACCTCCATTTCTTAGGTCTCATTACCTGTAGAGACCTCAAATCTTCTCTGCCAAGTTGGTGATTTACATGAGACACCCTTAAAAACTTTTGACTAATTGCCTTCTTCAAGGCCTAGTTATTGCAGGATATCCTTGCTCAGTGCTAGCTGTGATATTAATTGTGTGCCTCTCTGTCTGCAATTTTAACTTGTATAAATATTCACATAATTCTAAATTTCTGAGTTATTTTCCAACACTTGCATGTATTACAAAGAGTTGGGTAGCAAGGAGAAAGAAAATTACTCTGCCAGTAGTCAGACAATATGTGTAATGAAAAAATTTGTACATAGTCTAGGTTGGGATGTTGGATTATAGTAGAAAAACACCCAAATGGGTGTATTTTCATACTGTTCTGGTTGGGTTTGGTGAGTTTTTTGGTAGCGGGGGAAGGACCCCAGGAGCGGCTCCCGTAAGAAGCTGAGAAGCTCTTGCTGCTCCAAAACCCAGCCAAGGAGCCATTAGAGGGACAATAGATGTGCCTTAGTGATTAACATATGAAAGAACTGATACGACACCTGAGCAGAGAAGCACCTGGGGGGAGAAGAGCTGTGCTGCTGAAGGAGAGGGGTGCTTGTTGGTGAGGAGGAAGGGGGAGAAGTTTCTCTGCAACCCATGGCAAGATGGCAGCTTTCCCCCTGCATGCATGGAGAAACGTGGTGGAACATTCCCTGAAGGCGCCAGGAGCAGTGAACTTGGCCAGTGGATTTGGATTTTGTGGCCAGTGGGCTCAGATTTGCTGTCAGTGGACTCTAATTACGCAGCTTTGGAAGACCCTGGTGCCAGGGGAGTTGGCTGTTCCCGAAGCCTGTGACTCTGTGGGAAGCCCAGGCTGGAGCAGCTCTGGACCTCATGGGAAGGACTCGTGAAGTTTGTGAAGGACTCTCTCCCATTGGAGGAACCCCGTGGGGAAAAAGGAAAAGCCTGTAAGGAATCCTTCTTGAGGAGGAAGGACAGCAAAATTGTATTAATAACTGTGAGAGACACTAGTGTAAGTTAATAGACTTCTTTCAAGAGTCTTTTATCTGATAAAATAGTATATTTTATTAAACAAGCTTTTAAAAAGCAGTTAAGATACCATGGAAAACTTGAATGTAGTAACTAGGAATTTATTCAGTTGAAACAAAATATAATAAGAAATGGACAGGTATTCAAGGTCTTGTCTTCAAAAGAGTAAATTTTGAGAAATATGGGACACTATTCAGAGATTAGAATGAAAACCTCTTCATCATGTGCTAGTGGCATTTCGGAAAAAAATGTTTGAAAACTTTTTCAAGAGGATGAAGAACTGGAATATTGTACTAGAAAATTAGAATAAAATGGTACTAGAAACATTTGGTTGTTTTTACAAATGGAATGATTCAGTCTTTGTATGACTGTAAACCATAGGCATGTCCTAAAGAGAGCTGAGAGAAACTCTGGGAATGTGTCTCTAGGCAAAATGAAGAATTTCTCTGGAAGTCCCAGGGTGGGGTAGGTGCAGAAGAAGCATGAAGACGTGTACAGTCAGCAGCAGTGGCTGCTCCTGCAGTCACGTTTCTCCCAGATGCTCCAACAACAGATGATTCCTGTAATTTCATGACATGAGTAAAAAAAAAAAAAAAAGTGATGAAATATAAGGTCATGTATTGAGAGATCAACTGCAAAACTCTCTTACAAACTCAGAACTCATTTGTAGGGAATGAGGACTAGATATACTAGACAAACACAGGATGACTGGGAGTCTCTGACATCATATGGGCCAATGAAAAGACAGCAGCAAGCAGGCAAAGTATTTCTGAGCCTTAAGGAGATGCTGGAGGTGGTTATATATGGAAATATTCTCAAGGCAATGAGCTCACTTAGAAGACAGATACTATCAGTTGTGTTCAAAATCAGGTGTACTAATATTGCAGTTTTAAAATAATTTGTTAATTTGTTTGGAGTCAATAAAACAAAACAATTTGTGCTTTTTCTCTGTTCCTTCATTGCCTTCCATTCATTCATCTGTTCATTATAATTATGTGAAAAGAAATCTAAATTAGTTTTCCTTGTAGGTTTCTTTTGAGGCAGAAGATAAAGAAAACATACCAGACAATTAAAATCTTTTTGAGTAAAATGTAAGCGTTGTTTTAACATGTGCCTCTAGGTGGTGCTGACGTTATTCCAGTGGCCAAAATTACGGTTTTCAGAACCATTGCAAATACTAATGAGAACAGCTTTGGAGTAGAGGGAGGCACATCTATTTTCCAGACCACATATTGATGATTTGCAGCTAAGAAGAACTCACACACTTAATTTGTGATAAATGAATCAACCATAAATCTATGTTCAAATAACATTTAAAGGTCTTGATTGAACCCACATAAGCTAATCACTTCAGAGATAGAGTTAACCCCCCCTCTTTAAGCAAGTGTTGAATAAAAGAATTGTGGCATGTTGGATGTTAGTTTGCTCACTATTTAGAGCACCACCTTACACGAGCACTTATATAATGACTGAGCTTATGTTTATACCATATTACAGCTTTATTTATTTTTTTTTACCTGTATGTAGCACATAGTAATTCTCATGTTGTAGGATCTGTAGTACTAGAGTCACACCTCTGTCTACCAGCAGGTCTGAAGGTCTTTGGGAAATCAAGCCCTCATAAGTCTTTAAATGAATATTTTGATAAGAAAGTGAAGCAAAACCTTCTACTGGAAGATATTTGTGCACAGTCTTCAGAAAATGTTAGGAGCTGGCATCATTTAATGAGTTTTCATCCAGCCATGTTTTCTTTGGACCGTTGTGTAAAATTTCTACATAGTTCAGGGTACTTTTTCTTCCTCCTGCCTCATTCACACATACTTCCCTTGGCAGCCTAGGTTGCTTGGCATTCCTTTGCTTTCTAATAGCTTTTGGATACCACAAAGTGGGAACTCACTTCTGAGTCATTGTTGCTGACTGATAGTTTTCTTTTTAGCATCACAATTTCCAGTTTGTGCAAGCCCAGGGACGGGTTGTCCTGTAGGTCACCTCAGTGCTTTATTAAATTAAAAGGAAATCTATTTGAAACAGTGGCTCATTTGTGAGATGGTAGATGGGCTGCACCGGCTGGTGAGAGAGGAAGTGGTGGTAAGGAGGGGCCTTAAACTCACGAAGTTCTAGCACCCCAGGAGACACTTTGACCTTAGTATTCTGAGTGGTTGAGTGTGGCTGAACAGGCTGAGAACACACTCCCTTCCCGGTGTGCATCTCGGTGAACTGCTGTGCTACATCTGTTTGGGCCAGGGTGAGCACCAAATGATCTTGTGGATTCTTCTGGGGCTTGAGGCTATAGTGATGTCAGGGGAAACCTTGGTTTCACTATGGTCAATATAGTAAAACTCCACAACTTTCTGCAAATTTAGTCAGAAATGTTTTTAGTAAGGGGTAGCCGGCTCTGCTGACCTACAAATTGCACATGGAATTTTTTGCATGACTTAAAACCTCAGACACATGCTGAAAAGAGTCAAAGGGAACTCTGGGAATGTGTCTCTGGGCAAAATAAGCAGTTTCTCTGGGTGGGGTGGGTGCAGATGAGGCACGCAGGCATGCGTACCGTCAGCAGCAGTGGCACCTCCTGCAGTCATGTTTGTCCCAGCTCCTCCAAAAACAGATGATTCCTGTGATTTCATGAATATTGAACAGTAAAACTATTATAACCAGAACAACAAAAAAAAATTTAATTTTGCTCTGGTGGGGCTCACTTACTTAAATATGTCTCTCTTTGCTTTTCTTGACTGTTTTATTTTCTAAAGTACATTGTCCTAGGGCATCCAATCTGAAATCCACTGTCATCCCTTAGGAATCTCTTATGGATTAGGTGTGGTGCACTGTTGAAGCAATAATAGGACTTGAGGACAGACAGTGCCTTGCAGGGTTGATCCTTCAATTTCTAAGGCAACACAGACATGTGCAACCAGCATGGATCTTAGTGTGGTGAGCTAACCACATAGGCAATACAAATTACTCACTGCTTATGGGTAATTAACCTGCTAATTATTCACAAAACATTTTGCTCTGTGGCGGTTTCATAAGCTGACAGAAATCATCCAAGCTGAAAGAAACCTTTAAAAATTCTTTTTACCGTTGCCTCACTTCATGTCAAATCACATCATATCTCAGAAGATTTTTGTATATACAATGAGGTAACAGTGAAAAAAGCAACTCCTTCCTTCCACGTGAATGCCAGTTGTCATTTCAAGTAACCAGAGATACCCATCTATGTGAAGAATAAAGGAGTACGGAGTGTGCCTTTGAAGACTATGTACCTGTTACTGCTTCAAGTTTTAGTATTCAGATAAGATTTAGATAAGATCTAAGATTTAGATAACATCTGAAACTTTTATTCTGATTCTACAGTTTCATGCCTCATCAATTCTTTTTAAAAACTTAAGAGAATCTCCCAATGCTTGTGTTTTCTCTAGCCTTTTTTTGCTCATAATATTCTACAAAGGGTAGTCTGTATGCTTTGTGTCAGTGCACTCTTGGTACACATGGGTGCACAAAATTATGTACAATACCTGAAACTTCTACAGTAACGATCAAGAGATGTATAGAGCTGCATCAAGTATTGCAAACTGCACCGTGTGCTTCGTGCTAGGATCTTTGAGGCTATTTGGGCAGTTGGGTCCTGTTTCTTTTGGACTTTGCACTTAGGGTGGAGACAGCAGTTTACGGTGGTACTGGGCTTGCTGGGATTCCACTTTTCTCCTTCCCCTGGAGAGAAGAAGGTAGGTTTCTCTCCATCATAACAATCCCCTTTCTCCTATCTGCTGGGATATAAACACTGTCAATGAGGCTCCCCAGTAGCTTTTTTATCATAAGGGACATCCTAACTTAGCAGAACTTTTTCCTTATTTTCCCAGAATTGCCACCTGTTCTCCCATGACGGTGCCACTATGTAGAACTTCCTCTAGTCCTCTTCTAGCATTTCAGTAGAAAGGGGGGAAGCACTGACAGCCGGAAAGGGAATAAGAGAATACAGACCATTTCAAATCATCAAAACCATTATTCCTCAAGATGTATGGAATACACCTATGTCATACTTGATGGATGTTTAATGATGGGAAATACATATCTCCCATGGCAACGTATTTTAGTGTTTCGCTGTGTTACATTTTTTTTTCCTTCTCCTTAATGTCTTCCCTCATTCTTCTTTGTAATGTAAACCCCTTTGCTGCTTATAGGCACTGGGAAGCTCATGGTTGTATTCACTATGGACAACCTGTTTGTGAAGTAATCTCTCCTCTCCTCTCCTCTCCTCTCCTCTCCTCTCCTCTCCTCATTAATTAATGAAATTATTTCTTTTAATATATTTTTTTAATGGAATAAGCTTAGCAAGAAAAGCAAACCCCATTAAATTAATCTCTGATATGCTTATCCCTTTTCGGAGAATAAATAGATGCATAAAAGAAGAAAAATGTCTTGGGAGACTTTAGGCTGGGATTCTGCAGAGAATCTAAGGCAGCTGGAACCTACTGAAGCTCCGTATGGGCTGTTTTGAAAGCCTCACCTTTTGGCTTATGAAATAGATTACATAATGCTCTCAGATATGTCACTGCTTGAAAAATAGCTATACTTAGAAAAACACAATTTTTTCCCTTAAATGACAGATTGTGAAAATCTTTGAAGATTTCTAGACACTGACATGCTACAGGTACTGTAACTAAGGCATGGGGACAACACAAAAGCTGCTTTCCAAAATGGTGTATGGATAACAGGGCAAAGGCCTTTTAAGATTTGTTAGTTCATAGAGCATTTGTCCATCATTTGTCTGTTGCCTTTGAAAATGGGTTTTATTGTGATGGGCAGGAGTAGGGACACTCATATCATAATGCACTTAGGCAATCGTAAAACACAGTGATTACCACCCACAGGGAGAAAAAACATTTTTCAAGACTGTGCTCATTACGTTTCTGTAGCAGTGTCAAAAGTACCAAAATTAGCCAAAGTAGCCTGAGTTTGTTGGATGTGTGTGGTTGCCTTACTCTGTTTTGGTATATCAGGCAAGTCATGTGGGTCATATTAGAAGTGGTTTTGTTACAGTCATGCATGTTATAAAAAATGCTGATCAATGTCATTGACATTTTAAATTGCTTTCCCTTATCCGAGATTTTGAATTGCGGTTCAATTAGTAATTGGGATGAAAATTTCAGAATTATCACTTCTGTGCTTTCTTCTTAGCATCAAAGAATTTTCAATGAAATTGAACTTATTTTGATCCTGTAATTAATTTTTTTATTTGTTATGCTATACTATGCTCTGTGAATTATGCATTCAGGTGGGGTAAGAATTTTGGCCTGCTGTTTCATGGATAAACAGGGCAAGGGCTAATAAGATTGCTTATCTTTACCTGTCCCTACTGTTTCTCAGCATCAAGAATTTAAAGATTCATAATAAAAATGTTAAGACTGATGTAAATGACAGTGTCTAGATGTGACAGTACCAGGAATATTAATAAAAAAACCCAAACAAACAAGAAGCAGGGATAAAAGAATGGCATGTATTGAAGGCAGCCAGATTAGCAGCTGATAAAGAAGAAAGCACATTTACTTCCACCTTCATAAGACATCTGACAAGGCAAATGAAGGACAGGCTAAGATAAATGACACGCTGCATGTGGAAACAGTGTCCAAAGAATAATGAGGAAATTAGCAGGATTACCCAATGACTTACAGACATGTTATGGGATGAAAAAGGCAAAATATCACCATTCCTGTCAAGCTCTAATGGGTACAAAAGGCACATCAGAAAACCAGCACATGGTTGCCAGTCTAAGAAGACAGGTGATGTCATAAATAACTAGTGTCCTTTGTCCGCTTTGTCACTGAAGTGTTGCTGACCAAACTACTTGGACACGTATGAGCATGTGGGTGTGAGAGAATCCATGTGAGTGAAATCAGTTTTGTTTCACTTACCATTGCTTATTATACAGTTTCACACTGAGCTTTGTGCAACCATAATATCACAAAAAAACCCCCACCTAGTTTGTGACTGTGCTCAGATCTGAAGATATCCAAGAGATATAAATGAAGGACAGAAACCAGTATGCACAGTTACTTTTACATTATTTTTTCCATCATATGATGTGACTTCTGTAAACACTAGTGTGAATGTTTTGTTTGCTTTCTGAGTTAGAAACCAGCAATCTCAGAATATCACCTTGCCTATGGGATCATGTAAACGGTGGAAGGGCAAAATTTAACTTAGGCTCTGAAGGTCTAGAAGAAACTAGGTCTTTTTACTGCATGTTTGGTAGGGGTTTGCATGCATAATCCATTCAGCTTCACTTAATTTATTCTCCTGTATCCCAAGGATCATAAAAAATCATACAATCATAGAATCACAGAATAGTTAGAGTTTGAAGGAACCTTAAAGATCACCTTGCTCTAATCCCCCCTGCATGGGATTTGCTTAGGCAAATCAGGATCACTAAATTATTATTATTATTATTTTTAATATAAACTACTTAGAGAACTGCTTCAAAGAAGTTGTTGCCAGTAGCAGTCTGCATTTGCTAGGTACACTGGGTTTTATTTTCTTGAATTGCCAGAAGATGGGGAAAAGGTCACAGCAATGGTCTCACCATCCTTTCATTTATACACTGTCTGACAGAGTCTATAGACAGTCTTTAATAGTGAGATGGGAAAGCTGGCAACAAATTTCTGCAGAGAAACAATGGTTTGTTTTCTTTTCTATACTCTCCCCTCTTCCAAGAAAAGATACCAAATGGGAATACTTTGGATTATTTCTTGCTACTCAGATGGCCAATTACTGTGGATGAATTTATTCATTTTCAGAGATGGAAAACATTTTACGTTTTACTGGTCTTCATTTGATCCTCTTGAAAGCATTTGACAATGAGGCTTAAAGCACAATACAGAGATAAAATGCCAAGCATAACAATATTACAGTGGAGTTGTTGACTTTGTTGAATGAAGAACAGCTAAAATTTACCTTTCTTTTGTTTTGAGAAATTGTATTACCTGCAGAGCAGGCATGATATTTTCATGATTTATAACCTCTGTAGTGTGTAATGGTGATTCTTATCAGAGTTCAAGAAGTTTAGTGGAACACTGCAGAAGGGTAGGGATTGCTCATATTAAGTAGGTTGTAAGAATAAACAGGGTTTTTACAGTCTGACCTTCTTTTTAGCATACATTGTAGGTCTTCAGACTGCATTTCTTTCATCAAGACTATTGCTTGTGATGGAGTGAAAATAGTGGATGACCTGGGAGTTAATATTTAAATAGACAATGGGGGGAAATTAATCTCATATAACTGTAGATATTTATAATGCACTCATCTACACCTGCCTAAGTCACTCTTCTGTTGTGGAGAATAGAGGCAAATAAACACTTCTAGAGGGCAAGTCATAGAAGTTATTTCAGATGTAAGACAGTGCCTGGACAGGCACTGAGTGTAAGTGGGATACATTAGGGCATCTAAAATGACATTAGAGAATAAACTAATAATTTCCTGTTATTTCAGTTTATTCTACTTTTGAAAGATTTTCTATGTCTACCCTCAGTTTCTCTTCTAGTTTTGTCCATCTTCCCTAGCCAAGGGTGTTTTCTAGCTCTCATTGTTCTTGTTGTTCTGCTCTACACTTGTTTGGTTGATCTGCATCTTCCTTGAATTATGGTCAAGAGCTGTACTTCATACCAAAGCTCTCGTTGATGTTGGACAGCACAGAAGGATCCCTTTGTAAACCTTGCAATCTGTAACCCTAATTAGAAGTCTAGTGTGTTGTTTGCCTTTTTTAATTTTTTTTTTAAATTTTATTTATTATGGCAACAGCTTGATGTTGTTAACTCATGTTTAGCTTGTAATTCTTTATGACCTTCCAGTGAGCTGCAGCAGAACTGTGATTTAGCCAGCAGTTTTTGTTCTCTGCTTCTAATATTTATTTTTTTCCTTTTCTCATACCTGAATAACATTTTAATTTTCTGGGGCAAGATATTTTTTTAGTTGTTATTTTGTCCTCTAACGTGGCTGCAGTCCTTGCCAGCTTTGTGTTGCTGGTGTTTTTATTAAGTGTACTCTGTATTGTATCATTCAAATGGATAATTTAAATATTGAATGCATTGCATCAGGGCACAGCCCTTATAGAACTTTAGTCACTATATCTTTTCAGTCTCTTGGTGCCACACTGGAAAATTCTCTGTAGGTATGGTTATTTACAAATGCTCTTTCATCCTAGAGACTTTTCATCTAGTCTATGTTTGGTAGGAACAAATAGGAAACAGACACTTTAGTATAATGTCAGTTATCACATTGCCCTAGAAGGAAACTAGAATGGTTTGAAACAATGTGTTCCTGACAAACTGCCATTTTCTTCCTTTTCTTCTAGGTACTGAATTATTATCAAATTTTGTTTGATTTCGAGACAGAACTGAAAAAAAAGTTATGATAACTCAAACTTTTATGTCTTTTTTAAAGACAGGCACTGTATTTTATTTTCTTGGCCCCTGATGCCTCCCCATTCCTCCAGGACTTCTCAGGAATAACTGTTGACATACTGCATCAGGCTGCTTTGCTCACATCTTAGAAGCAACTCTATAAGCCCAAGCAGATTTGAAAACATCTAACATAATTTCAAAGTTGTTTCCTTCTCCTTTTTCTTCCTCTTTCTTTTGGGGATGGCAAGCTTTCAGTTTTCTCATCTTATCTACCAGAGCTTTTTGATCTGTTGTTTCTTTGATGTGATGGACACTTCATTGGGAGTCATTCTTGAGCAGTATTGTAACTTTGACTTTTTTTGCTTACAGTTATGAATAAATAATATTACCTTTAAGTTCTTCTCTTTTCTGACCTTTCCTTTCTTTCTATTACCTATTTATATGCTTTTGGGTAATGAGACTTCACTGCTAGTTATGTAATATTCAGTGCCCAAAATAGAGACTGATGAATCCTGGTTGCTGGTGTCCTCTACGTTTACTTTATTAGAAGACAGAAACTCTTCTGCAGGTTCTTTACAGGCAGATGCAAATAAGATCATAAAGATGAAATGTTTAGATCTTCAACTGGACTTTCAGAAAGATGGTCTGAGAAAGTTCTTTTACCTCCCAAGTGCATCTTGTTTACAGGTGTAGGGTTGACCTCAGCATGCAGCCCAGTCCTCACACAGCCACTTGCTTGCTGCCCTGGCAGCAGGATGGGGGAGGGAATAGGAAGAGCAAGAGAGTGAGAGGGTTAGATTGTGGGTCAAAATGAAGGCAGGGAAATAATTCACCAATTAATCTAAATATTTGAGCACTGTTTTGGGTATTGGGAAACACACATTTAAAATACAGACATACAGAACACCTGCCCTTCTCATTCCCAGGCTTAGCTTCATTCCTTTGGTCCAGACTGCTGTTATTGCTGCAGGTAGCACTCAGTCCCTTCAGTGAGGCAGCAAGCAGTGCTGGAGGAAGTTGTGGTCAGGATGTGGTGGTTCTTTCTCTGCTGCTCCTTCCTCCTTGCTCTTCTGCTACACTCAGGTGTGGGTTTCCTGTGTCCTGCAGTCCCTTTGGGATTATCTGATGGGCCATGTACCTCCTTCTCATCCTCTGACCTTGGTGCTTTGTTTGCAGTTTCCCTTCTTCATCTGCTTGTTCCCGCATGTTCCCTCCTCCTGCTCCAGCATTTTCTGGCCTTCCGTACACATGCTTTTTCAGAGGCACCACCACCCTGGCTGCAGGGCTCAGCCATGCCCTGCAGTGTGTCAATTGGAGCCAGCTGTGTCCAGCACGGGGCAGCCCCAGCTGCTCCTCACACAGAGGCTGCCCTGCAGCCTCCCCACTGCCAAACCATGTGTACACCGTGTATGGGTACACCACCTGTACACTGTGTATGGGTACACCATGTACACATTGTACCAGATCCTGAGAGGCCTAATGCCAGGTGAGATAAATGCTGTCCTTAGTGGGGCAGTGTCCTGCCACGGAAACTGTTTTCTGGTTGATAGACTCCTTGGAGATCACATCATCCATTTCACACTGCTCTTTGGGTTGTTCTGAAAAACCCTACCTGGAGGTTTTGGAGGACCAGAGACTTAGGTTTCCTCTCAGTTTTGAAGTGTTGCGGTTCTCTTGTCTTCAGGGATGATACTTGTGACCTGCACTGGTGTATCTGGGAGCAGAAGTTAATTCCAGAAACAAAAAGTTACGATCACATTGCCCAGAGAGAAAAATGAGGGGATATTTGTGTCACCTGTAAAGACAAGAGGCTTGTATTAAGAAGGAGAAAAATTGTGTAAGATGAGTGCCAAAGTCTGTGGAGGAGCTCAGGTAGACTCACCCTGCAATGGAGAAGGTGGCCTCCCACTCTGAGCCTGATGTTCTGGAATAACCTGCTAGGACAAGTAACACAGACCAAAAACCACAATGCTTCTGATTGTGTTTCTGAAAATAATAAGATGACAGAGTGTGATAGCAGATGTTTGGATCCCAGGCTTCCTTTCCCAGCTTTGTCTTTTATTGGCTGAAAAAGACTAGGAGTTAAAAGAGCATCCTGCAGCTCTTTTTGCACAAATTGGGAGTTTTCACACTCATTAAACATAGACAACTGCCTAGATAACTCCTTTCCAATGCAAGTTTCTTTTGTTTCAGATTTTCAGTCCTGCCATCACGGTCTTTCCTATTTTCATAATGAGCAGCTGTTGCATTTTTGTGTAGAACTTGTTTCTGTGCAGAAAATTCCTGATCATGCAAGCTGCTGACCTCTGCTTGGTTTCAGTAGTGAATCCCTGAATGAAATTTCATGTAGTGCTTACTAGAAGGAGCTTTTAGTTGTTTGGTAAACTGGCCGTCACATTTCACTAGTCCTTTAAGGTATACTGGGCTAAAGCTGAACATTATAAACAATAGGACTGCTTTTATCCTCATGTTGAGAGGACAAGTTCCAGTGGAGATTTATATATTTTAGAAGAAAGAACAAAGTGAACCTAGATATGTCTTTGAAGGCCTATAGGTTATACACGAAGAGTCTGCATTTTAGTTGCCATTGCCAGATCTAAAAGAGTGGGAAGAACCTAAAAGTCTTGCAGATTCAGCCATTAGTGTCTCAGACCCATGAAAGTTAAATTATTCCATCAGTTTGCCAGATACCTGGTATAGCTACATGGAGGAAATGGCCAACATGCTACTAAATTATAATAATTCTTGCACTACAGGCTGTACCAGTTGGAGAATTACATTTTAATTTATCCCAAGTTTAAGTTAAAACTGGTCAGGACAAGAGCAATGAGAGCATAAAAGCTAAGAAATTAGGTATGATATATCCCTAAACTGTAGACCAATATCTTCCACTTTCCCAGTTTCATTGTGCAGACCTCACTCATTGGAGACCCTCAAAATAGAGAGTCTGTGGATATTAAAATTGCTCTGGCCACACTTTTATGGTACAGAACTTTGCTTGTAAGCACTGGCCATAACTGAATTCATTTTGTAGTTACACGACCTTTTCATATTCCATTTGTTTAGCTGCCTGCCTTCTTCCAAGCTAAAGGGGCTGCATTTCAGTGGTGGATATTTTCACATTTGAAAAAAAAATAAAAAGAACTCAAAACATTTTGGGATCATTCACGCTGAGAAACATTGTAAATATAAAAACACTTTCATGACAGCTAGCTGGCTCTGATGGGAAGCTAAACAAAAACATTTGAATACAAAATATTCTCAGTGACATAATTTCCTTTCAGTATTTTTTGGAAAGATTTTATGAGGACAAAACTAATTTTTGCGGTCAATTATATGCTTTTATTTTAAGTCTAACTGGATACAGAATTATGCAACAGAAGTCCTTCTGTCTGATTCTTCACAGACCTTGGCAGGAATAGGCTTACTGGTTACAAATTTTCAGCTGGGCAAAAAAAACACAGTGAAGTGAAAACAAAATGCTGCACCTCTCTACTGAGTAAAATGGATTATCAATAAATAAAATAAAGCAAGCCCCTTTCTGGGGAAAAATGTGGAAAACATACTTTGAGTTTGATTGACATTTCTTTGCTTCTGCTTCCCCACTGATTTCAATGGAGCTCAGCAAAGAAGAGCGTGCAGTTGCGTGACTCATGACATGCCACACTTTCATAAATGAAGATGTTGTAATATATGCATTTTCTTCAGCAGTGCCTACGGCTACCCCAGTCATGCTTCTTTTCCTGACTCTTCTAATTATCCAGTAGAGACTCATTTTAATTCTTCCCAAGGTAACAATAACCTATAATAAATTACATGTCTCAGCATAATATGAATTCACAACTTTTTTTTTCAGTTGTCCTGGACCTTCCTCAGAGCTTTTGTAAACTTTTCTCCCAGAGTAACTTCCAAATAACATTTAAATTATAATTAAGACAAATCAGCACAGCTTCTTCTCCTCCTGCTTTGGTCTTTCCAACATCCTTCTTCAGATCTTCATCCACTCTTCCAACGGGTTATCAGCCATTTGGTTCTGGCTTCTGTATTCCTCTGCATGATGCTCACTCTTATATGTTTTGTATTTACAGTGGCAAGCAAATAAATAAATAGTTGATGAAAAAGACTTTTCTCCCCTGAGTTTCGCTACTGTGGGCAGGGAAATTTCACTCCATTCTATATTCCTCAGCTGAGGGCAGGTGTGCCTGGTGGGGTGAACGGAGCTCTGAGGACAGTTCAGTTTTGTTCTGTGCACCTTATCCACTAAAGAGCTCAAACCTGAAAAATCATAGAATCATAGAATGGTTAAGGTTGGAAGGGACCTTAAAGATCATCAGGTTCCAAACTCCCTGCTATGAGCAGGGATACCTCCTACTAGACCAGGTTGCTCAAAGCTACATCCAACCTGGCCTTGAACACCTCCAGGGAAGGGGCATGAACAACCTCCCTGGCAACTATTCCAGAACCTTACTACCCTCATGAGGAAGAATTTCTTCCTGATGTCTAACTTAAATCTACCCTCTTTCAGTTTAAAACCATTAGCCTTTGTCCTATCACTACCCTCTCTGGTGAAAAATCTCTCCCCTTCTTTCCTGTAGGTCCCTTTCAGGTATTGGAAGACTGCTATAAGTTCTCTTAAAAGCCTTCTCTTCTCCAGGCTGAACAGCACAAACTCTCTCACCCTGTCTTCATAGCATTGGTCCTCCAGCCCTTTGATCATCTTTGTGGCCCTTCTCTGGACCCTCTCCAACAGGTCCGTGCCTTTACTGTGCTGAGGGCTCCAGATCTGTAGGCAGTACTCCAAGTGTGGTCTCAAAAGAGCAGAGTAGAGGGGCAGGATCACGTCCCTCTCTCTGCTGACCATACTTCTTTTGAAGCTGCCCAGGATGATGTTGGCCCTCTGGGCTGGGAGTGCACACTGGTGGCTCATGTCAAGCTTCTCATCTACTACCATCTACACAAGTCCTTTTCCTGTGGACTGCTTTCTAGTCATTCTCACACAGCCTGTATTTGTGCCTGGGGTTGTGCCGACCCAGGTGCAGGACCCTGCGTTTGGTTATGTTGAACTTCCTGAGGTTGGTATGGACCTACCTCTCAAGCCTGTCCAGGCCCCTCTGGATGGCCTCTAGGGTGTCAGACACACCACACAGCATGGTATCATGAACAAACTTGCTGAAGATACAGCACTGGTCCCCATACTGACCCCTGAGGAACACCACTCATCACCTGCTTCCACTTGGACACTGAACCATTAGCCACAATTCTCTGGGTGCAGCCATCCAACCCATTACTTATCCCCCAAGTGGTCCATCTGTCAAATCCATGCCTTGTCAGTTTGGAGACCAGGATGTTGTGTGGGACAGTGTCAAATGCCTTGTACAAATCCAGGTAGATGATGTCAGTCAATCCTCCACTATCCACCATCTCTGTAGCCCCATCATAGAAGCCACCAAATCGGTCAGCCACAATTTGCCCTTAGTGAAGCCATGTTGGCTGTCACAAATCACGTCCTTATTTTCCATGTGCCTTAGCAGATTTTCCAGGAGAATCTGCTCCATGATTTTGCAGGGCACAGGGGTGAGACTGACAGGCCTGTAGTTTCCTTGGGTCTCCCTTTTTTCCCCTTTTTAAAAATAGGGGCTATGTTCCCCTTTTTCCAATCATTTGGAACCTCACCAGCCCACCATGACCTCTCAAATATGAGGGTCAGAGGCTTAGCAACTACATCTACCATCTCCCTCAGGACCCATGGATGGGTCTCATCAGGTGCCATAGACTTGTGCACTTTCATGTTCTTTAGATGGTCATGAATCTTTTCTTCTCCTACAGTGGGGGGTGCTTCGCTCTCCCAGTCCCTGCTTTCACCAACTGTGACCTTTTTTGCAATGAGGCTGAAGCACTTGCCAGAGAAGACTGATGCAAAGAAATAATTAAGAAACTCAGCTTTCTTAATATCCTGTGTAGCTAAGTGTCCCTTTTTCTTTAGGAGGGGGTTTACATTTTCCTTGGTTGTCCTTTTTTCCTCAACATACCTATACAAGCTTTTCTTATTCCTCTTTGCATCCTTGGTGAGATTTAATTCTATCTGGGATTTGGCTCTCCTAACCTGATTCCTAGCTGCTCAAACAATTTCTATGTAGTCCTCTCAGGGTTTCTGCCCTAGCTTCCACCCTCTGTGTCCTTCCTTCTGAAGTCTGAGTTTTTCAAGGAGCTGCTTGCTCATCCACACCTGCTTCATGGAGTTTACCTGACTTCCTCTTAGTTGGGATGCATTGCTTTTGGGCCTGGGCCAGGTGATCCTTAAATATCAGCCAGCTTTCATGGGCCTCTCTTCCTTCCAGGATGTTGTCCCATGACACTCTCTCAAGCAGATCTCTGAAAAGGCTGAAATCTGCCCTCCTGAAGTCAAGGGTAGTGAGCTTACAGTGAGCCCTCCTTGCTGCCCTAAAGATCTTGAACTCCACCATTTCATGGTCTCTACAACTAAGGCTACCCTTGAACTTAGCACCCCTCACCAGCCCTTCCTTGTTAGTGAGAACAAGGTCCAGCATAGCATCTCTCCTTGTTGGTTCCTCGATTACTTGGAGAAGCAGAATGGAGACTAATTCATCTCCTATCCTTCCCACACCAAGTAAAAAAACCCCAAATAAATCTACCATTTGGGTGATAGAAGCAGCTCTGAAGAAAACAGGCTCACTGTGACTTTGGCTCTTTTCCTGAGCCCTACTATTTAGATTATTGCCATTTTAAGAGCCATATGGAATGAAAATAACATTTAGGACCATGTTGTGAAATCTTTTTTCAAGGCCAGTTGTTTTGGGGAGTAAAGGTGTTAAAAATAATGATGATAATGATAAACTTGATGAACTGAGAATCGGCATAGCTTCATTTTCAGAGAAACAAAATTAAGATCTCCAACTCTCTTAGCACATTGCTGGATTCTTATTGCGAAGCCCACAGCCCAACTCAAACTCCACAGCGAATGAACTGGAGAGAGGAGTTATCGGATAAACGGATGGTGTCTCTTGCACTTGAGCTTACTCCACTGGGCTGCTGGAGTGCCCTTCACTGGTTTTGATAACCAGGTTCTAGGACAGGGGCCATAAATAGCCACAGAAGGAAAATGTTTGTGCTTGACCAAATTAAAACTTTACACAATTGGTCATCAAAAATGCTGAAATATGTAGCTACTTGCATTTTGTTTTTGCTTATAACACTGAAACTGACAACCCAGGACACTGAGCAGCAGCAGCACCACCACCATGTTTTAAACATTAGGGAAAGCAGTTAGGCAGAGATTTCTTCCTATACTCAGTTTTGTTCCCTGTCACCTTCGGTTCGTCCTTATATAAGGATTGTCTAATCTTCATCCTGAAGTGTTCGTGCTTTTTTTAAGGTTTTATGCTGACAGATCTCAAGAGTTATTGGATAACTCGGCAAGACATATGTACAGTTAATTAGAAATGAATGTGATATTACATCAAAAGGCTTCAACTCTTAAGTTTTAAATGGTTATAATTAACTTGCTCTTTGATTCTGAGCTGGATTGACTAAAAAGACAATGAAGGTCAATTTCCGTTCACTTGAAAAAATAAAAAAATAGAATAGCCATTAATTTAAAAAAACCCTGAACCATCAGTTGTGAAGCTGTTCAGTTATGCTGTGCTGCCTTGATGTGAAGGCAAGGCAATGAAAATCCTTTTAATAGGCACTCCTGTTATCCTTTATTATAAAACTGCAGAATCCCATTCAGTTGATATGGGAAAGAAAAAGGAGAGTCTGGTCAATGTTATTTAGTCAGCTTTGTGCAGATTTAGATTTGATTTTAAGACTCCCAAGCTATGGGAAGACTGTTGATTTTCAAGTAGTTCTTTTTCAGGTGAAAAGCTGTAATAAAATTTTAGAATGTGCAAATATAGCTAGTGATAGTTGGTTTACTTTTAAAAATTGATAGATTTTAAGTATTTCAAAGCATGATCATTTTACTATCTAAATAAACCTATAAACAAGTTTTTAAACATGTATGTAAAATTGGAGAGCTTCCACCCTCAAAAGCCCTCTTTACCAGACTCTACATGCCTAAAATTCTGTTATTTCCGCCAGAGGAAATTTGATCTGGCATTTTGCATTTCTCTGCCCATGTCTTTTGAATATATTTATTCCCAGAGAAGTGGCTACCTGGGTTTGAGATTTGCTTACTGCTTTGTTTAATCCTGAGTGAATGCCATTAGCTCCTTTGACATCACATGCAAAGGGCAAATGCAATGAATAATCACATTGTTAGGACAAATACAAACAGAATAATTTCTTCATAGTGCAGCAGAAGGAAAATAAAATGTAGACACTCAAATGCTGACTGAATGCTTGTCAAAGTCTGTTATTGGCTTTGGATCTGGCGGAAGAAGCTTGGCTGTGCAACCTTCTTAGTTATTCCTGCTCTCAGTCTGACGCGACAGCCAAAGCACCTCTGTGGGTGGCAGCAACACTGAAAGCAGCAGCGCAGGCTGACTGCTGGTGCCACAAGTATTTTTAAGACTGTGTCCTTTAAAACGACCCCAATAAAAGTTTGTTCACACTGCAAGACAAAATGTCTGCGCTCCCATCATTGCTGTCACAAGTAAAAAAGAAGAAAGCAGAGCCTAGAACTTCTTCTCTATCCTGAAACACACATCCTAATAGTGCAGATTATCCTGTATATAGTGCTTATTGTCAAGTAGGATCACAAAATACTTGGAAAATTCTAGTACCAAATTGGTGCTGGATTCTGATGAGCAGATTTCCCAGGGCTTGAGAGAGAGACTCACAGGGCATGAATGAGTGTGGCCCCAACCCCTTCCCAGGAGAGGCAACATCCAAGTCTGGAAAGTTTTGTCAAAGGTTTTGGTGCTGTGGGAAGGTGACTCTGAATACAGGAGTTAATAAAAAAGCATGCTGGTATAACATCAAGATCTAGAAACATTTTTGGCCGTAGTTTGTACATTATTAGAGTGCAGTAGTGTGCACATTATTAGAGTGAAGGTACTGCTAAAACGTTACAGGACATGGACTGACACTATACCGCATTGTAGCATAGGAAATCCACAGTACTGCTGTGAAGGAAACAGAGTTTTAGGAAAACACAATACTATAATTATCCAAACTTTGAATCTTGCCAGAGCACTATAGTTAACATATTTGCAATGGGACATTTCATGACCACTAGCAAGAATTGTTTATTGAGTCCTGTGCCTCACCCACTAGGCAGCACTGGGCCCAAGTTTGAAAAGAACATTCTTAGTTTGTCTATTTAGTATGTGAGGAAAGAATGTTGCTGATTATTTCACTAATGTTTCCTTTGATGATCCCATTTCAGTTTTGATATTTGACAGGAAAGAATTCTGAGCTAATACAAACACAGGTTTTATAACTTATTTACATATAATTTTATCATGTTTTAAACTGAGTTAATTGCACCTATTTTACAATTAAAATACCTTTATTTGGTTGTTTTGTAGATACAGCCTGAGGATTCTGTCTAGATCCTTATTTAGATATCTGCTTTGTATCTCGGAAATAAGCAGTGGGAAAACGTGAGCATTCAGTGCTATTAATGCTGAATTTGTGGATTTTCTGCATTCAGATCTGAGTCTGAATGAGAGCTCAGTGACTTGGCCAAGTCTGACAACACTGAGCTGAAGATGAAAAGACCTGTTAAATATCAGAGTATTCCCTTTGTTCTCACATAAATGTTCCTTATGAGTTGAGGGGAGACTGAGGGCTCCCTGGCAGTGCACTTTCTGTTGTGGACTTTGAGTAATGTTTTGTTTTTCAGCTGTATGTCACCAGATTCACTTCAGTTCTTACTGAGTCAGGTGCCACAAACCCAGAACAGCAAAGCTCTCCCACTGAGTGGGCAGAAAACTTGGAATAACACCTGAGAGAATATTTTGAGCAATAGGGAGTGTTAATAAGCAAATAGGTTTCCTCTGTGAATACAGTTTGTTTTGGTTTCTTTTGTTTTGCTTTGCTTTGTTTTGTTTCCTTTTCACTTGTTCCAGAGAAGTTTCTCTCTACGAAAATGCTTCACAGTACTTGGCCCTTAGGAAATGCATCTTCCATTTGTGCTAGCCTGCATGTATTTGACTTTACATGTCTTCCTAGGAGGACCAGAGCTGGAAGGGGGAGGCTTTAGGCAGTATATTTGCATGGTTAACAGAAGAATAAATCAGAACAAGTGTTTGTAAATCAACCTCATCGTAGGATACTTCTGCTTTTACTCTGGAAGTCTCTTCTCACCTGGAAGATGGGTTTTTCAAAAGGTCAAAAAATAAAGTGGTACGATGCCAGTATTTTGTTTTACAGACAGTAGAAATCAAAGCTAGGATTAACTAAGTTGGAGATTATAACTTTTCACAGCATTTCTCCCCCTTTTTGGATGTAGATGAAAAATTGTACTGCATCCTTCTGAATTCTTCTGTCATGCTTTATGCGCACATGCTGTGTATGTATACTGTTTATTTATTGTTTTTAAAATGTAAATCACTTAATATTGGAAATTATAATGAGCTGCTCATATTTTAGATGACCTTAAACCCTCTAACTTATTTTCTTGTACGTTGAGTAAATTTTAAAAGACTTTATTTCAAAATTTATTGTTTCAATACCTTAGCTTCAAAATCTGAGTTAGCTGAAAAAGAGACAGTGGATTATATACAGTGTGTACTATGTCATCATCTGATGCCTTTAGAGGTCTACATGTTTCAGAAGAAAAAAATGAAATAAATTATTTATACCTTGTACCCCTGTTACAAAACCTAATTTGGATTGTAAACTGTACTGTAATTTTAAAATAAAATTATTTTTTTAGTATCTATGTTTCTTATGCAAATTTTTTGCACTCCTCACTCTGTATTTACTGGACAGTGACTGTAAAATGTATTATTTTTTTCTGTCCTCATTCATGTATATAGCAGACCATAGCAAAGACTTTCTACAGTTACTTTGTAGAATGAGGAGGCTGGCTATAAAACTAATTACACAGAGCTTACTTTCTAAAATAAAGCAGAGAACAAGGCAAGAGCTAAACTGACTTTATCTTAAGAGTAAACTCTCTTTAGGTTTAAGCTTATTTCTGAGTGGTATAAACCAAACAAAGATAAGCCTTGTGTAAACTGAAATGAGCTTTTGCATAGCTATTTGAATCAGTTAAACTAAATTAAATGCAAGCCTTAAATAAAAGCATATAATTTTCCATCTAGACAACTCTTGGCTGAGCACTTTGTTGGCTTAATATCCTAGCAGATATTTACTACTTTTCCCATTGTTATCCTTAATTTGTAGCATATTGTGTAAATGCAATTTATACTTATATTTCATATAAATAGCTTTTGTGGTCTAGCATGGAATATACAAAGCAATATGCATGCAAAAATAGATTATCCATGTGTGGCTAATTGCAAGACAGTACGAGACAGATATATCACTGTGTGCTCTTCTAATTAAAGATAGGAATGGAATGCACAAGTGAAATAAAGACATACATTCAACACTTTTAATATATTTTGTATTCTTTGTTGTGTCCTCTTAATATTTTCTAGTTACTGGAATCTGTTCAAATAAAGATAATACATTTAGGCATATTGTTAATCCTATAAAATGCTGTGGAAACAATTTTTACAGGTCTTCTTTGCAAGCAAAGGCTTACTTTGAAAAAGGTGATATGGAACTGAATCTGAGAGCATTCTTGTAATTCTGCAGTTGTATATTTGCATACCTCTCTGGAACTCCATAGTTAAAGGTTGGAAATGATAATTCAGAGTTTCTGAGATTGTTTCAATAAATACATTTTACTTACTCAGTTGTGTTGTATACAATTCGCGTTCTCTGGATTTTAATTTTTTACAGTATTTTTAACTTGCCTACCAAGCCAAAGACAGGAATCAGCAAAAGCTCTGGTGATAAAGAAGACTTGCTACCTTGGACATTATCAAATACAGCACTAATTTTTCATGCAGACTTGATCAATCTGCTTAATACATACAGAATTGCAGACAGAATTATGAAAATAATTGGTATAAATAATCACACAAACATTACAGCAGAAAGGTTAAAGGGCAAGTGAACAGAATGTCCTGGCTGCCATTACTACATTCCTCTTAACAGTTTCATGTTTTCTAATAACCTGGAGTAAGAGGAAAAAAAAGAAAGAAGAAAATCCTCCAGCTTATTGTGAAATATCTGTGATGATAGTTTGCCTTGCAGTGAAGCTTTTTAACTGTGAATAGTTCATGACCTTTAGCAAATCTGAACCGTAAGATAATGTAAAGATTAATAGCTGATTTAGTTTTCATCAGATTAAAAACATAGTGAGAGAGATTAGTACTGCAAATTTGGTCACAAAGTAAATTCATTAAACACCACACACCCCCTCAAAAAAAAAAAAAAAAAAAAAGGAAAAAAACCCTCTTTATTTTTTAGCTGAAAAATGTTTGGACAGCAAACTGTCTGTACAGTGGAGAGAGTCCTCTGTGGGAGTTTTGGCAGTCTGTGGTATGTATCACTTCTCTCAGCAGAGCCAACTTCAGATGCTCTCTTAGTTGAAAAGTCCATTCTGGAGTCATAGAGCATCTTTCTGCTCTGGGAAGCTCCTCAGAACAGGAAAAGAGATGACGTGCATTCACCCAGTCTCAGCTGCTGTTCTAGACGGCTTTGCATATCACAGCTTCCTTCTCTTGGCCTCCCTCATCCCTTTCCATGCATTGGGGAGGCCTACAGAGAAAGCAGGGCACCATGATCTCTTTTAGGTGTGCAGCTGGTGGAGAATATGCAGATATTTAAAACATCAAATCTAAATATCTCATGATACAGAAGGTCCTATGCAGGTGCTGCTTGCAGAACAGTGCAGAACATCTTCCCCTTTGCTATGGTCACTTTACCTTTGACTAAACTGATGGTTTTTCAGTATTTAATTAGTTGTACAGAACTGTTAACTGTCTTTTAGAGTTTGTTTCATTATAACTTTGGGTGGTATGTGATAGATTTAACATCTTTTGCAAAAGTTAAGAAAAAAAAAAAAAGGCAGCTAATTGTACTACAGATGCAACTGCTGAAGGCATTAATTGCCCATCAGATGGGTTGTCACAAATTTTGCTGGGCTAGGTGTCAGTGACAGACTGGTGCTGTGTGTGCATGTGTAGAAAATCACACCAAAATATTTTAGCTACTGTTGAGAATATGGTTGAGTAAAATGCATTTAATGAAGTCAAAAAGTCTTTGCTTACCTTCTGTTCCAATATACAGTACTCAAGAATCCCTAAATTTGTGTGGTCACTGACTGTACTGTATGTCTTCCCCTGTTGGGGTGGTTAGCAGATCTCATGGGCTACCAGCCTGGGCTTGAAAAGATGAACTCAGATTGGCAATGGCTCCCCTTCTTGCTCCCTATCTGCCTCTTTTCCTTGGAAGCATTCTGCTGCCACCAGCATGGCAGAGCTCAGGGCTTGACACCTACACGGGAAGGATGAAGAGGAGCTGCTGATGCAACTGGATGACTAGAAGCTAGAAGGTAATGGTCCTGGAGGAAAAAGATTCCAGACTCTCTAAGATACATGTGGTCTCCAAATCCATTGCCAGAGCTGTGGCTGTTATCAGGCAGTACCAGAAGGAGAACTCGAGGAAATTTTACAAAAGCAGAAAGCACAAGCCTCTTGAGATGACACATGGTTTACGACACATGCAAAATGAGCACAAAGACAGTCTAAGACTAAAAACCACCAACA
The DNA here is from genome assembly GCF_000747805.2 of Chaetura pelagica. NCBI lineage: Eukaryota > Metazoa > Chordata > Aves > Apodiformes > Apodidae > Chaetura > Chaetura pelagica. The sequence continues at coordinate 1,668,018 of NW_009953496.1, read as the reverse complement.
AAAGGAACAAAAACCTAAACCTTACCAAGAGATTCACTGCTGAGGCATAAAACTGCTGTGCATTAATGTTCTTAGTTATTTTGGATAAGTATTTCCTCATTAAACAGAAATTAGCTCTGGGGCAGAAAAGGATTTTCTCAGCATCCAGGAGAGGGAAACTGGCTGCATAGACCCATTAAGGAAATCTGCAGAAGGACATTACCTGATGTGAATGCAAAATGAGAGAAAAAAACAAAAAAACAACAAAAAAGTGTAAGTAAGAGACAAGGAAGAGAGAAAACTCACGGGATAAGACAAAAGCCTAATAAACAAGAAGTGAAAAGCAAAACTGACTGGGACAGGCTGGGAGTTGAGGAGAAAGGGCAAGTAAAATCTAGGTGAGGCATATTACAGAAAAAGATGCTGGGTTTGGGAGCTTGGAGAAAGATGTCTGAAGGTGAAGGTCTGAAGTCCAAAAGATGATATCCAGAGCAGAAGACATTTAGCAAAGGAGAGAGCCTGTGAGAAGGCAGACTTCTTGGAACAAGGCAACTGAGCAAGGCTTAGACCAGGAGAGACTACAGCTCCCTGAACAGAAAGACAGGGATTGGGAGACCTGGGGAAAACAAGGCAGTAATGATAAGGATGCTCCAGATTATGCCTCAAGGAACTGGTTAGTGGCAGATGTCTGTAGGGAAGAGGGAGAGGTTCCAGCCCTGCAAAAGGCACATATGGATCTGATTAGGGAGCTGCATGCTGGAATTTGGGTTGGTTTCTTTTCAATTCTTGCTTGCGGTGTGTTGTTTTTCTTTTCTTTTAATCTGGGGCATTACACAAAAATAAACTGTCGAAAAACATTATTGAAGTTACAGTTTCTGCTGGTTCAAGAGTCTCTGTAATGCAAGTCTCTGTAACATGAGTCTCAGTGGCACAGTTCATAGGAGCTTACAGTGGCCCTGTACCAATAGATTGCTAAAGCTTCCCCAACGCAGCAGTTTATATTCTTACTTTCTGCTAAGAGGGTACTTTGAACAAAATAAAAGAATGGGTGTAATTTTTAAATGACTCTGTATATGTATGTATATATATATATATGCGCCAAAAAGGGAAATCTATTATTATATAGTTTTTTTGTTTTTGTTTTTTTTATGTGTTTGTTTTTGTTTTTTTTTCCCCGTTTACATCACTAGTGACTAGTGGAGTCCCACAGGGGTCGGTACTGGGACCGGTGTTCTTCAACATCTTCATCAACAACCTGGATGAGGGTATAGAATGTACCCTCAGCAAGTTTGCTGATGACACTAAGCTGAGAGGACTGGCTGACACACCAGAAGGCTATGCTGCCATTCAGAGAGACTTAGATAGGCTGGAGAGTTTGGCGGGGAGAAACATGATGAAATTCACCAAGGGGAAGTGCAGAGTTTTGCATTTGGGGAAGAACAACACCATGTCCCAGTACAGGTTGGGGGCTGAACTGCTGGAGAGTAGTGTAGGTGAAAGAGACCTGGGGGTCCTGGTAGACAGGAGGATGACCATGAGCCAGCAATGTGCCCTTGTGGCCAAGAAGGCCAATGGCATCCTGGGATGCATTAGAAAGGGTGTGGTTAGTAGGTCAAGAGAGGTTCTCCTCCCCCTCTATTCTGCATTGGTGAGGCCACATCTGGAGTATTTTGTCCAGTTCTGGGCCCCTCAGTTCAAGAAGGACAGGGAACTGCTCAAAAGAGTCCAGCACAGAGCTACGAAGAAGATTAAGGGAGTGGAACATCTCCCTTATGAGGAAAGGCTGAGGGAGCTGGGTCTCTTTAGCTTGGAGAAAAGGAGACTGAGGGGTGACCTCATCCATGTTTACAAATATGTAAGGGGTGAATGTCAGGGGGACGGAGTTAGGCTTTTCTCAGTGATGACCAGTGATAGGACAAGGGGTAATGGGTGTAAATTGGAGCATAGGAGGTTCAAGGTGAATATCCGAAAAAAATTTTTTACTGTAAGAGTGACAGAGCACTGGAACAGGCTGCCCAGGGAGGTTGTGGAGTCTCCTTCACTGGAGACATTCAAAACCCACCTGGATGATTTCCTGTGTGATGTACTCTAGGTGACCCTGCTCTGGCAGGGGAGTTGGACTAGATGATCTTTCAAGGTACCTTCCAGCCCCTAAGATTCTATGATTCTATGATTAGATCAGTGGCAGCAAAAACATCAAAACTGATTGACAATTAAATCCAACAAGAACAAAAATACAAAGAAATTTTCCTTTATGTGATATGTGGTCTGCCTACTATATTGATATTGTGAGCAGTTACTTGGAAGTGAATGCAACACAATTATCACTAACTCTTATTTTTGAGAAAGGACTACTTCATTCTTCTTTCTAATTGTAGGTGCAGTTTCCAGCCAAGTACTTGTCAGGTATTCTAGGTAATAGCACTTACAGGGTAATATTCTCTATGGAAATTTCCTCTAGCTTAAATACAATTTACCTAGTCTTGTGTACATGACACTCCAATGAGGTACCTATGTGCACACACCACTTGTATATATTGGTTTGTATATAAATTAAAATAACACAAGATTTTTCCAGGTAACAGGTAACAACTACCAGAGGAAAATATTTTACTGTAAAGTACAGAGTGCTTAATATTCCTTCTGCACTAAGAGCAGGAGTTGACAGAACTGAGGTGTCATCTGACAGCTGAAAGGGACATGCTTCCCCTGGGGGAAGCTTGGCTGCATCACAGCAAAACCACCTTGCTTTCAGGTTGCTAATTCTTGAAGCCTGGGGATAAATTACAAGGGTAATTTTGGGACATATACAAGGCAGGATGTCATTATGCATTTAGGTGGATTTTATTCTCTGTTATCATGATCTTTACTTGGTAGAAACGCTTGTTTCCTAGACAGATAAGGAACTTCTGACTAAGCAGTGCAGAGCACCACCTAATACTGCTTCCTGTCCTTGGGGTACACTATTCCATTTTCAGTGAGATGTGGTAAAAAAGGAAACTGCTCAGAAGATGACCAGTTGCAAGGCTGAATGTGTGGCCTTATTGATTTTGTGTATCTTGCCCGGACTATCTCCTTAGGAACTTTATTTGAAAAGACTTTGCAATTTGGTTCATCTTAAATCATGCAGAGTTAGCATCTGCTAAGGTTACGGCAGCCTAGAATGTGCTGATAGAAAAAAAAAAGCAACCCATAATTTTGTTTGTCTAAATGAAATCAGAGCACTGTGTTTATGTAACTCCAGTTTTGGAGCTAGAAGGGGTCCAAAGGCAGAGAATACCAAGCACAGTGGTGGAGGCAGGCTTAACCAGTCAGATACAGGAACCACCAAGCCTTGGAAGAAAGCTTAAGTTTCAGTGTTTAAGTTAACAGAGAAGGTGAATCACCAGAAGGAGTAAGTTTGCAGGACATTCAGCATATGTGTTTTAAAATCATAGCAGGATGAGAACGCCATCTGATTCTGTTGTTACTTGCCTCTCTTTTAAGCAGACTAAGCTATCCACAGCACTGATCTGGTTATGTATGTTTACCTTGTGTGTGAGTTCCTGAACAGGATTAATTCAGAATAATTAGGCCACCTCTCGATCTTACTTCCCATACAGTTTAATTAGGTTTTCTTTTTCTCTTGTATGTCTGAAGCCTTTTATGGACTGAGATTTTTGATGCCAGAAAAAAATCTCTGATTGCTAAAACATACCTTGGAATTTCCTAGTATGTTCAAGCCCGCAGTGCAATGTATCACTTTTACTAACAAAGGGTCTTTAGACTGGGTTTGAGCAGCTACAGGGCACAGTATTATAGTTACCATGTAGCCATTACTGTTTCAGAGGTACTGCATACTGGGGAGGATCCTGAAGCTTCCTACACACTTGTATGCTTTGAATTTCAAATACACCCTCTTTGAAGCTTCATCTGCGACCTTGTTTCCCCAAGATGGAGGAAGTCTTATAAGTGTCAGATGTTAATAATTGGACTTAAATTCCATCACCATTCATATATCTTAACCCAACAGACCAGAGTTTTGGAGAAAAGCCTCTACTGTCACCACAAGTTCAGAGTTGCTGTGTGTGTAGCCAGACTCGGATACAGTGGCTACAGTTGTACAGAGTGTACTCATTTGCTAGCTCATGAGCACTGGAATAGGAAAGGTCTCCTTCCCCTCCTGATTTCCTTCCTTGTTCCTTTTTGGTTTAGGCTCTCATTGCCTACTTTTTTCTAGCTCTGGGTCTCATGTGAGACAACTTACCTTACAAATATGGCAGATAAAAATTGCCATCTGTCTCAACGACTTAGGTTGTGGCAGGGTCTAGTGGATGCCACAGCCTGTGCAGGAGACACTGGGTCTTCATGGCTAGGAGCAGAGGAGAAGGAAGACAGTTCATAAAAGGAGTAAGGTTGCAATCTCCTTACACAAACTCAATTCTTGCTGTGAAGCCATGGTCTGTGGGGAGTACACTCACTCCTGACTACTCTGGATGAAATTTTAAGTCCTTCTCAGGACCTCAGCCCAGGCTGAAGCATGCTGCTTACATGCTCAGGTCTGGACAGAACACAAATCATGGCAACACTGTATGAATTCTTCCTAGTGGACTCCCTGTTTCTAGATGAGAGGAGTGGTGGAGTGCCAGGTAGGACAGAAATCTCACCTACAAAGTAAAGTGCCAAGAATGCAAAAGATTGAAATTTTAGGGTAAAGGGTAGTTCTGATTAATCTCCATAATTTCTTTAATGATCCAGATTGCACCCTCTCTTGGGTACTTACTAGACATATCAGATGTACAGAGGTTGGGGTCAATGTATACACCTGGGAAGTTGTCTTTGGGCTACTCAGAGGTGCTCCACGTATCCAGCATTATCAGTTGCCGCACACCTACAGCTTCTCTGTGAGTGCAACTATATAGAAAATGGGGCAAGTGTGCATCCCTCGGGCACATCAGCTGGTGCAGTCATACTAGCAAAACCGAGTCTACAATGTTCCTTTGTTCAAGTAAAGAACATTTACTACTCTTTGTGGGAACAGATAATTGGGGGGGAAGTTCTACATCATAAGGGGCATTCTGAAAAGATTCTTGGATATGCTGTAGCTGATTTTCAGGGTGGTGCTTAGAGGCCCAAGTTATGCTGTTCTTCTGAAGTTTATAGAAAGCATATTCAGTGATGGGGCCAACATGATACATTGATTTTGTTCATGTGTTTCTGTTTATGGTGACTGAAGCTGGGATTGTGGTGATACAGTTCCAAAGATCATTAATCTTCTAGCATCTTTTTTGTTCTTTCCCTCTTGTTCACATTATAGATCCTAGCTGTAGATATCACTGGAAAATGGCTGTCAGAATGGAATATGTTAGGGAGTTGCTGGAAAGAAGCCATTGTACCTTGCTGCAGATTCAGAGCAAAAGCTTTCAAAGAGCATTCATCTGGTATTCCTGCAACCACAGTGTGTGGCACTCCTGAAAAGTGGGCATCTGGCCCACCTGCTTTACTTTTTAAAGTATGTATCAACTGCAGGGTTAGAACTGGTGTAAGGCAAAGAAACCAATGGACATTAATTTTTAGTTTTGCTGGGTTGAAACAAAATCAAAAGGTCCTTTTGCTTAGAGCAAATAAAACACAGTAAGTCAAACAAAGCACAATGAGGAGTAAAAGGAGCTATTAACTTGTCAGTGATTTGATTCATTTGTTGTAAAAAAATGGAAATAAAACTGAGAATCCACTTAGAAAGTCAGACATTTACTTGTTCTTAAGAAATAACTGTTAAAGCAATCATGACATGCATGCATCCTGTGAAGGACTCTAGTTCTAATTCCTGTGTTTATAACTTGAGCTCTGAGTGTGTGAGATAAATTTAAATGAAAGCAGTGCCTCTGAGTGGAGTGTTTTGATCCAGGTGTAGAAACGTGTCTAGAGTTATCATCCATAGTTGTTTCCTTGCTGATGCCTCTCACAGTGATGAGATTGCTCTCTCAGACTGCCGTATGACTGCAGCTTCAGGTAGATAATGATTTAATTACTCAGTTTTTGGATCATTAAGCAATGCAATTGTTCCAGTATGTGCTTTCAATAACTCTGTATATCTACTGAGTTGATAGCTCATGAACTGAACTCTGATCTGTTCAACTGAGATAACAACATAATATCAATCTATAATTAATACACTCACTTGTGCTTACTGTCTGACTATAGAGAAAAAACAAATACTGTCCCTGGCAGTGTTATTATTCGTTCCTCTGAAGTTTCTTGAGTAATTTTGTAAAGCCTATATTCTCAGAAAGCAAACTGCAAAGAAAAAATTAAGATGTTTCCTGGATTGTGTTCTTTAATTCATAATATAGTTTAAAAAGTTTTATGGAACAACTAGACAGTGTCAAAGAACTTAAATTAGCTATTTTTTTTTACTTAGCAGTTTGGTTATTTCTGTCACTTGGTTGTTCCATTACCTGTCCACATAGGTAACAACTGGCACAACCCACTTACAATCTCCTCCTTCCAAAGCAGTTTCTGACTTCAGAAAACTCCTGGGAGTTGTGATTTCAGTATGCTGCAATATGTGAATGGCCACATGGCCAAAGGACTGTTTTATTCACATTGCACTTAATTACACATCTTTAATCTACTCAAGTTAACAATGTCACCTTAGCTCATGGTTGCTGTGGAGGCAGTGTTACTGACAGGAGACTGGGGTATGCTTGCAATGTGACTACTGCATATAAAAACTGTTTTGTGTTTTTCACTGACAAGAACTTCATAAGCAGTGGCTTATGAAAGGTGGTGTCACTGACAGCTTCTCTCTTGGCATTTGGAATATTTTTGCAGGCAAAGTAGAAAATTATATCTCCAAGCTTTTGGCAGATTATCCAAGTACTTCATTCAAGGTCACCTGGGCAGATCTTTTGGGCTTCATACCAACTTGCTGAAGCTGAAATCACAAGGACACCCACCTCTTATCCAGGTCCCTCAAGTTTATCTTCCTTCTACTGGCCAGTTGATTTCTTTGTCTTCTGTAAATAAGTTGAGTGAAGATACTTCTGCCATATCTGATACGGTATCTGCTCTTCTGATGTCTATGTCGTGACTGCACAGCCAACTTGGATGAGTCGTCTTGAAATGTGTTTAAGAATAAATAAATCTTCCCATGTTCAAATTAATGGCCTGGAGATTTTTTTTTCTTATTCTGAAACTGCTTTGATCCTCCCAAAAAAGGAGTAGCCAATAAACAGATTTGGTGTATGGCACCAAAGCATAGTATGGCAGTATGGGAGTAAAATGTGGCAGAACATGCACTAATAAACATGGTATCTACAAACTGCTCCTTTTTTTTGTGACTACTTACTGAAAAAAAAAAAGAAAAAAAAAAAAGAAAAAAAAAAGAGACAGACTTGGTCTTGTTTCATTTTGCTTTTACTGTGGGAATGATGAAGGGGCAGAGGGCACAGCATAGCATTGAGGGGGTGGTAGCTCTTTGGCTACCTCCTATATGAGCAAAAGGCACTGCCAGCCGGGGACAGAGGCAAAGGAGTCAATCACTTCTGACAGCAGGGAAAATTAAGTCTGCTGGTGCCAGACAGTAGTGTCAGAATATGTGAGAAGGCAGTTGCTTCTGGGGGGAATATTTATTGTTGTTTAGCTGGGAACAGCAGGATCAGAAGCCCAGTTTCCTGGAGTTCCCTGACAAACCTGCTTCACCTCTCACCTGCCAAGGCTGAAGGTACTATTCCAACCATCTCAGTTTCAGATGATGGGGTTCAATTTTTGCTCAGAAACTCTGAGAAGCTAACTCTGGCCTGGGATTATTGGCTTGTCAAGCTGGATGTGATACAAGCACATGAGAGTAGAAAAAAAGAAAAGATTCTGTTCATAATTAATTCTCATTCATCTTTCTTATAAATGCAGGCAAAAGAAGATCACTTGGTATGGGCAGCAGTAATCTCTAACCTCCTGGTCAAAGGACCTTTCACAAAGCATCTTGTATAACTGAAACAACTATATTCCACTTATGGTATCATCACAATGCATTATTTCAGAAGTTTGTTCTTTTATTAAATGGGACTTGAGACTGTTTAGATTTTAAAAGCTTCTTTTAAATTATTAATTTTTTTTAAAGGAATCTCTGTCTCTCAAGTTGTTTATAGTTAATCTTCTACAAGAAATTTCTAAACATGGAAAAAAGTTGACTTTAAACCTCAGTTTTTCCCTAGCTTTAAAATAGAGGTTGTCCTTTCACATTCTTTTGACCTGCAGCATGTTTAATACATAGTTCTGGTGCACCTCCAAGTCATGTCTATTTTTATTAAGGAAATTCGTCACCAGGTGCTATCCAGCAAACGTTTTGTGGGCATTATGAGGATGCAGGGGCATCACCAGCCTCCCAACCTAATCTCACAGTAGTAGCCTATGGAACCATTATCCTGTCTTATTTTTTAACTGTTTCAGAAGTTCCCTCTTCTCACCTCTTCAAAGGGTGGGCTGTGCATCTTGTGGCTCTCAGGCAGTTGAAGATTTTGTTATATGGCTCACAGAGCAAGCCTTCTTTAAAATTACTTAGATGTGATGACAGGACCTGAACTGCATCACTTACTGGCCTTGGAGCAAAACTTTATGTATGTTGTTCTGATCCTTGTTTCATATATGAAATAAATTGATTGAACTCTCCTGCACATTTTTTGTTGAGACAGCTCAAGGTATTAACATAAATGCTGAACTGAGCAACTCAAGATTCTTGGGTTCACATTTTTTACTTGTTTTTTCTTTAGACAGGGAGAACAGGCAAGTCTGCAGAAGCCACACTGTTTGCTTCAGCTGACAGTGAAATGCAGATTTCCTGGTTGAGTGCGAAGGATTTTGGTATGGTCTGCAAACGCTTAGCTTCACTTGACATGGTATTGAATCTAACATAGATTTCTTCTTGTTACACAATTATGGAAATGAGCCCAAAGGATGCTTAGTCAGTGGCTAAATAATGGGGCTGAAACAGTGGTAATAAAAGCACAATATCTTTACTAAGTGAGCACTGCCAGGGAGAATGATACTCATAAATTATAAACAAGTGCTCTAGAGCATTGCATATTTTCATACTAGGAGAAAACAATCCTTTCACGTCCAAAATCAAACATACAAGAGAAGCAACTGTACATGGGTTAATTTTTTTTAAATAATTGGGCTAACACGTTACTTATTTCTTGGGGCAACAAGGACTTCAATTGATTTATTTGCAGTGGAGAAAGCAGTTTAATATTTTCACAGAGTCTTTTGCATATTACCCACCCTTATAGCCTTCCTTGTCTGCAGGTTTTCAGTCTGCATTTATAAATTTATTTTGGTCTGCATCTGCTTATGTATTTGAATAAGAAGTTTTCTAGATGTATGTTATTTTAGGGCACTTTCTTTACTCAAGTCTCCAATTTATGTACAATATGTGCTGACATGAGATGCATTGGCAAAGAGAACTTTTAAGGACAGAATTCATGTTTATTGCATATTATGTCCAATTCCTACCTACATCTATGGGCAGTAACTCTAAACTCATTCTTCTGACAGGAAGACAGAATAATATAAAATTGATCTTTTGATCTGAACATTTAGTATTTTTTCACTTTGGAAAGAACAGAGTTCCTCTGAATGGGATGTTGTTATTAGCTGCTGAGTCTCATAAACACAGCTTAAATGGCATCATTCCTTCATGTAGATCAAGCAGAGAAGAAGTAGAGGCAGTTTTCACACTAGGTGAGTTCCCATAATTGCTGTCAAAAAAGTACTATCTTTTGTGTGAACTGTAAGTGAACCACTAGACATCATTTAAAGGCAAGTAAAAATGCTTATTTTAATGTGCAGTCTTATCCTGGACCTCAGAATATTGTGGAAACCAAAAGTACAAATAGATTAAGAAAATATCTGGATTAATTAATGGAAGAAGTCCCCTAAAACTTTTAATGCAAATACATGGATTCAGCTTCTGACTTATGATGCCCCCAGGTATATGCTTTCACAAGCTGCAAGTTTAAGTACCTATGTATACTCCTTCCTTACAGCCCTTTCCTAGATATCACCATGGATCAATCAGAGGTGGGATGTGGAGCTACACTGAGCTAGACTGTTTCTAGGTAGACCAATACAGCCGTGTTTATTTGAGATACAGTTCACTGTGCATGTCCCAAACACCCCCTTAAATAACAGTCTACATGATGGACCCTGATTATCCAGAGCATGGTAATGCTAGTAGTTAACTCGAGAAAAGGAAATTCCTCTTATTTTTCCTTAGGCAGTCAAAAGATGGAAAACATGGAAAAAATATGGCTTGATGTGGTACTGAAGGAGAAACCATCTTGCATGCATTGCTCACCTGAAAGGTGTTTCCTGACAGTCTTCCCAGCCAGGTGTCCTGTCCTTCCTCTGAGATGCTCAGAGACCCTTACCTGACACCTTCACGCTGAGGAAGAAGGATGAGGTGGCCCACCAGTAGGCCCACCACCAGGCAGGATGGTGAGGAACTGGAGTGCAGCTGTGCTGCAGCATCACAGGCAGGGACTGATGGCCTCAGGAGTTGACGCTGAGTCCTGGGCCGTGGGCAGAGTAGGGGGAACCCCAGGGACCAGGGCAGGGACAGGCAGAGCTAGGGGTGCCCTCAGGACCTGGACAGACCTTTTACACCTTTTCCACAGAGTGGGTTAACTCTGGATTCCACATGAAGCTCTTTCTCACTCAGAAGCAAAAGCAGTAAATTTAGGCTATATTAATGGGTACTGTCTGACTAGCAGAAAAAAAACGCACAACCATATTAATAAAACCCAATATTGCTGAAAGAAACAAAACAACAAGATAAAAATGTTTGTTCTCTTGTGTCCTTTTCAAGAAGGCAGAAGAAAAAGACAGAATGAAAAAAAAAAATAAAATTACAAATGGCACAGGAGAAACCAGCTCAAGGATTTGTTGAAAGAAAGGAATCTGAATGATAAATAAAAAAAGCCACAGCCTGCTTGCCTCAAGTGCTGGAAAACCCGTGTTGTGCTAGGGTCAGAGTTGGCCTCAGGCAGGAGGACATGTTTGCTAGTGTGAATCACTGAACTCACTGGACAACTGGGTCTGGAATGGACCATCAGAATCTACAGGTGCTGGGAAGACTCCTGGGTCCCATACAGGAGTGCTGGTGACTGATGATGCTTGAGGGTAGGCTGAACTTTTTGACTCATGGAAGACATGGAAGATGAGAGACTTTCTGAGAGAACACCAGGTGACCAAAGAAAGGAGTTGGCTGTACAAGATTAATTACAACAGCCATCTAACCCATGCATAATTCCTCAAGCAGTACAGATGATATATTTTTATTTTTTTTTACCTCAGGATAAAGAAAGAGGTGATGCTGAGACATTCGTAAGTGCTTTCAACAGGAAGAGTGAATTTAAGTAGGAGCCTAATGGGAAAATGTAGTAATATCATATTTCCTTATTTGTGGAAAAGGCCCCAAGATATTGCATGGCTGATAGTGCTGTGGGATATAGTAATGGGCTGCTTAAACTTCACTTACTTAAGAAATGTAAAAAAAAATAAATGAAATGGCACCAAGAACATTTACAAAGAAAATTTAAGGAGCTTAAGAAAGAAGTTGATCTTGAAGTATTTTAAATTAGGAAATTATTTAAGGAAATTTGTTCTCATAAGGATTTAACAGCTTCTGAAAGGGTCTGTGTGCTATCAGGGCTCCTTATATTTATGCTTTATGCCTGCATTAATTAAATTCCTTAACAGACCAACAACTAACATACAAGTAACTCATAAGATAATCCAGTAAATACTTAGAGCTCATTTCCATGGTTCTATTTACCATTCCAATGTAAATGAAGTATGTTATCCATCCAGTGATTGCAACAAGCAAACCCCAGTAATTCTAGTGTCATTGTGAGGTCCATGACACATAACTGTCATCAGAAAGCTTACCACAGTAAAACGGAAGTGCCCACTTCTGACCATGGTTTTGCTGTAGGATTGATAGTTCACAGGCTTTAGTTAGAAAACGAAAATCTCACATTCTTTGAATAGTGAGGATGTGTTCTTAGAAAATAAGCATGGGAGCAGTCATAACTAACTCTAGATGCCTAAACAGTAGATACTCACTTCAGCTGTGTTAAGTGCAGGCATCTGTGCAATTTGTGATGGTATCCAGTGTGGCTGCAGACCACACCAAGACAGAGTGGGCTTCTTATATGTCATCTATTGTATCTGCCAAAGCCATAGGATATGATGCCTTGTGGCAACTCAGATCTCACTAGATGCTAAGGTTTAGGCAACTGAATACAGCTGCAGAGAACTAAGAAACTCATCTGCAATCTCTCTATAGGCAGGGGAATTCTGTCCTTACTTTAGAAGACAATAATGAAGATGATACAAAAGTAAATCTCTTTAATCTTGCTTCAAAGCCTTTCTGTGTTGTTGAATGGGCAGGTCTCCCTCCTCTGAGAGAGGGTTTGAGGTAGATGTAACATTCCCTCTCTGGAGATGTTGATCTTTCTCCTTTGATATGGTAGAATATATAGGTAGAAAAAACAACTAGCTTAGCTAGCCCATGCTGATGTGAGGATGAATCTAGCCTTAGACAGAGTCTTAAAATGGAACAAAATAGAATGGGACATAAGACAAGGTGTGGAGAGGGAGAGGAGTAACTCTGTGGGTAGACTGTGTACATCTGATGGACTTGAGACAGACTGGGAGGAGCAGAGTGCTGTCTGAGCAAACCAAACCATTTCATTTAGAATCAGCACTGTGTTTGCTGCCAATATGAAACTCCTAGTGGGACTGCAGCTCATGTAGCTGCATCTGAGCCAGCTTCCAGCTGGCTAGAAGTGGGTACTGCTATTGGCACAGGTGCCAGTAAGCTGGATCTCAGCATAGGTCAGCTGCCTAAAATGACCCTAATTCCATGGAGGGGAGTCTGTATTGAGCCTGCTCTGTTGCAGTTACACTGCCAGCTGGCTAGTTTAAAATCAGCCTTCATTCATATACACAAGCAGGATATATTCTTAAGTGTAAATCTCCCCACAATCTGATAATTAACTATTGTTATTTATGCTTAGAAGTAGAATTTACACTACTGTCCCAATTACTGAATAGAAGGTATAGATGATGGAGTTTGCTCCCTAGGTTCTGCTACACAAAATAATATGATTATGTCTTAGTAGAAATGGAATGCACTTCGGGAATTATTTTCAATCATATTTTGCATGTTAAAGTTCCTGAATGGAAAGCTATTTTGTGCTATCTGAAGCAGAACAAAGATCCCTCCTAAGTTTGTGTTCAACCATCTTGCTAAGTGTAATTATGCGTTGATGAGGTACCACAATTTTAAAATAAATGCCTTGTTATTTTTATAGAATTTCTCACATTATCAAAAGTTAATGGCAAGGGAACAATCTGGACATTTGCAATTGTTCATTGTTATATTGACTTCTGTCCTAGATACAGAAACCAAAATTAGTGGTATTTACTCAGGCTTAGCACCCTATATTATACTGGCAGGAAATGATAAGTTAGAGGGGAAGTATTCAAGATGGGGGGTAATCTTTAAACAAAAATATAGGGGTAGGTTGGGGTTTTTTTGGAAAGCTTAGTTCAAAGAGTATGCAGACATATAATTTGGAGATGCAATGCAATTACCAGAAATAATTTAAAATGGGTTACTTCACTTGAATATGACTCTTTGAAGAATAAATAGTAATTGTTTTAAATACATAATTACTTTAATATTGGCTCCTTTCAGCAAGTTGCAGACTCCTAGATTAAGCTCTAAGTCCTGTGCATCTGTCCACTCAAATTCTGTTTATTCTTCAGGCTGTCATAGTTCCATTATTAAACCCCTTGAAGCCCTTTGATGTGTTACTCCACATAAAAAGACTGGTGCAGACTTTCATGCAGCCTGATCTTTGCTATGCTAACTTTTTTTTTTTTCAGCATTACTCAAGTCTGAGAACAAGTTAAACTCATCATTAAGAAATCCTGCTAACAAGAAATACTGTCTTTTATAAATATATTTATCTTCACAGAAGAAGCTTTTTGCAAAGCCTTGCCAGTGAGGGTGCAGATATATTTCTGATTTTCTGAAAGAAATGCAGTCTTGGCATTTGGCTGTGTTTCTTTGGAAGGCACAGACTGTTGCCTGTGCTGAGCCACAGAACAGCGTGCTTTGATCTTATAGCTAAGTACTGGACTCTGATGCCTGTTGGGAAGCAGCACTTGGGATTAATGTAGCAGCTCCTTTTTGGACAGTGCTGGGAGTACCATCTTGTGGAGTCCGAGATCCCGACCATCTGTGGCATTCAGCTGGGCTCTGTTGAACCACACCACCAAAACAACCTTGATTGTTTATTTTTTGCCTGATTTGCACAGGTGTGGCACAATTGTCTTTCTGCGGTTCTGAACCAAAAGGGAGACTTCTCTGGGCTATTATGTTCAGAGTGCATACAGACATCCCACTTCTGTGCAAATGCTTAATAAAGTACCTATAGCCTGAGGTTTCCCTAAATGTGCTGCCTTCCGCACTTTTCAGAAGTTCATTTTACAGAGGGCTCTGTAGGATTTTGGCTGGTGAGCTGCTGAGATCCTGTCTCCTATGGAGTCATACTGCCAAGAATCATAGAATGCTTTTGGTTTGAAGGGATCTTAAAGATCATCTAGCTCCACCCTTTACATGAGCAGGGACACTTCCCACTAGACTACGTTGCTCAAAGCCCTGTCCAAACTGGCCTTGAACACTTCCAGGGAGGGGACAACCACAACCTCTCTGGACAACCTGTTCAAGTGTCTCACCACCCTCACACTAAAGAAATTATTCCTAATATCTAATCTAAATATACCCTCTTCCATTTTAACACCATTACTGTTTGTCCTATCATTACAAGCCCTGGTAAAAAGTCCCTCCACAGCTTTTCTGTAGCCCCTTCAGGTACCAAAAGGCCTCTATGAGGTCTCCTTGGAGCCTTCTCTTCTCCAGGCTGAATAGCTCCAACTCCTTCAGCCTGTCTTCAGAGGAGAGGTGCTCCAGCCCTTTGATCATCTTTGTGGCCCTTCTCTGGACTTCTTCCAAGAGCTGGTAAAGAAGGGCACTCGATCTCAAAGCTGAGGGAAAACAACTTCTCATGGATAGTTCCAAGTTTCTGCCTGACCCCTAAAGTCTGTCCAAATGCCAGAGGAATCAAGGGAGTTTCTCTGAGGTAAAAATCAAAAGAAAAAGCTGTCTGTCCTTCTCCTGTGGTATATTTTTTCTTCTCCTTCATCTTGCTCATGTAACATGTAACTATTAAGAAATCTGTGATGTCTTTTTATGAGTAATAAACCACAATGAGCTGCATGTGTTCAAATGCTCAAATCTGAGAACAACAACTAATTTTCAGTTTTCTGCAATTCTCTGTCTCATTTCTGTTTCTGACTCTTTTACCTCAAGAGAAAGACTTCTCAATACCGAGTAGGAATGTACAGAACACACATGTGCTTATTATAAAGCACTTCATAAGCCTTTATTTATAAGAAAAGAGCATTGTACAGAATAGTGAAAACGAAGAGGTGTTAAGCTCACCAGGAAGCATGATCATCATTTGTACTGCTCTCTTTCTTACAATTCAAAGTTATGTATTTTATCAGAAAAATCTGTAACTGAGTATGTGTCACAGCATTGAGATGTTTCTTGTTTCTTACTTTTTTTTCTCTGACTTCCAGTTTTTCTGAGTGCGTTTTACCTTAGTGGGCGTTCTGCTACTCCGCAGTTTGGTCCGAAGGTGGCAGCATCTTACTTCAGTAGGAAGTTTCTGCCCTGTTTGGCTGTCTTGTGGCTTGATTCTGTCTAGATTTTCTAAGTTACTTACACTTTTAGATAAGCAAATGAGGGCTTATTCTGTGCTTATTTTCTGCGGCAAAGAGCTTTCAGTGTGAGATACAGCATCCCCAGAAAGTCTACTAGTTGTTGTCTCTGGATAACTTGTAATGTGTGATAATAGAAGCAGAATAACTGAATACATTGGTATTTGCATTCTCATGCTGTGGTAATACTGTTACAGAAGTCCTCTGACTGCAGCTACCACTTGTCCCGGTACAGTGTTATGGCATGCCTGCTGTGACAAACATCTGAGGAGGACGCTCATTTTTTCTACACTTGGAGTCCCCTTTCTCCTTCCCTGTACCCTCTTGTACTCTGAATTTTGGCTGCTCAGCATGTTGGGGATGGAGGGGTCTCTCTGTGCCCCCGTTATCCTGGGTGGAATTATTGCCAATAAGAGTTGACAATATTATAAACTTCAGTTTTGAGATGGTTTTGTGATCAAAGTGCCTGGGGAATGAGACACCACTGGCTTCCCCTCCCATCATAACCTTCCCTGGTGAGTACTGGCCACTTCCTTCAGGTCTGGGAGCCCCAGCTTCCCAGCTGGGAGGAGACATAACAACAGCATCTCCCACACACCTTTTTTCTGTCCTGCCAGCTTGGCTGCAGACTTTGTGAACAGGAAATGTCTCTCAATCATTTGGCTGTGGACTAGCACTGGGGTGGGGGGAAGATTCTCAATCCAGACCAAGAAGGGCTCTCATCATCACTGTAACATAAATAATGATTCAACATCCACTTAGCACTAGGAGAGCTCTGACTGCAGCTCTCTGCTAAGTGGGAGGGAAGGGGAAGCTTGCACAGCTGTGCCAGTGCAGGCTGTGCTGCTGGGGACAGGCTGGCTAGCTAATGGTTTCTTAGCCTATCCGTAACAGCTGTCTGTAACAGCACCATGATACACAAAACAGCTTCTCTAGTTGTAATCCATCTCCTTACTTTTTAAATATTTCTTTTTAATTTTTACTTTTTTTTTCTCCTGAAGTAGCACTGCTGAAGACCTTTGTAATGGCTGAATAGATCTAAACAATAGATGCACTGAACACGCCAGCTCAACAGGGCTGAATCACGCAGAGCTTATGCTTCAAGCTCTGAGTTCTGAAGGAGAGAAAGTGGAAGATGTTTTGTGCCTCTGACCTCTCAAGTGTCATCTTCTTAGCAGCTCAGATCACTCTCCAAAATTATTCTATTACTTATCCAGCTCCCTGACATCTGTTCCATTGTTTCCTGAACTGGCAGTAATGCAAGTAACCAATTTCATTTTGTTTTTATTATTTTTTTTAAGTGGAACACCTCCACCTTGTCTGTAAACTTGTAGGGGTGACAAACCACAGTAAATGTTCCTGATTTTGTGAAGCTCTATCTTTACAACTTGAAAATCCAATTGAGGGAGGAGATGAAGTAAAGATGTGTGTTTTTAGACAGCTGTTATTCAATGGAATAAGAGTACGTGACATACCACATGTATCTGAATCAGTGGCATTGTCATGATGTCGTTGTTGACATCAGTGGCAATGTCACTGATAGGAATGTGCTACTGATTTCCACTACTACTCTAAATAAGGATTGTACCCTAAGAAGCAATAAAGACAAGTATGAGTGGATCAATATTTATCTTGATCAGCTAAATTAGTTGGATGATAAAGAGCTGTCAACACACTAGCATTATGACTCAAGCTAGGGACAGCCAGAACATCAACCCATGCTGATAATTACAGAGCTACGATAATAACACCAGCTGGGGATCTGCTCTATTAAATGGACCCAGTGTTGATCTAATTTGCTGGGAGAAGTGTCAATTCATTACTTCACTGGAGGCACTTGAAGTATCAGTGAGCTCAGAATTTGGCTGGCTATCCATTACTGATTTCTGATGCATCATTTTACAACATTAGCTGCTTATTCTAAAAGTTTAGAACTGTGGCTAAGCCATCCACCACCTCTTTGTATTACCTTTTAATAACAGGATCCCCAGATTCCCCAGCAAAACTAATAGTAGAAATTATATTTTTCAGGTCCCAGCGATGCTTTGGGTTGCAGAACCCAGCTGCTGCAATGATGGGTGACCATGCAATGGGCCTTTTGTTTGTGCTGAGCAGTCCTGAAGACACATTGCCTTTCCTCTTGTAGATCTCCAAACACTTTATGAAGGCAGTTAAGCCTCATAACTACACATATGAGACCTATTTAAATAGCAATAAGCCACAGTAGGCTGTGAATATGTAGCCTACTGACACACATTACTGGTGGCTGAATGCAAGGCTGCTTGTGATACATCTGATAGATATGCCAGTAAGTCTCTCACTACAATTTCCTAATTCATTGCTGTAGAAACACACAGCAAATGAGGTTCAGTCAGAGCCCTGGGTGTGGAAATTAGAGTCCATATTATCTACCACGATTGTGGCATGTCCTCTAATAGCAACCCAGCAGTCAGTGGGCATTTAAATTAACCATGATACATTAGTCTTGAATATAATTCACCTTTTTAATTTTTTTAAAAAATTGGATACATGCTAGTACAGGCAACCTAGGTCTTTGTTGTACTGCAAGACATTTCTGGAGATTGCCTTGGCAACATGCAGAGAGCAAATGACAGTCCCTTGTGCCTGCTGTTTAATATGAACAGTTCAAGAGGGGATGGCCATTTAGACTTCAATGGGAAGCTGAAAATTGTTTCTGTTTGTTCCACGTGCTTTTATAATATATGATGTAGGCTTGCCCCCTAATAAAGAGGTTAGCTTTTCAAATGGGTAACTTTTAACAAAGTATTCATGGCCCATGTGAAAATGATGACAGACAAACCACAGGCAATTAGGGGAATGATCTGGCTCACTTAATCATGAAAAAGTTTTGATGATTCTGTGAACCTCCAAGATATGCGGTACATTTTGAGGTTTGTATTCCTGACCTTTACCATTGACTCTCTTCCTGCCAGCTACAGCAATCCACTGTTCTCAGTATATGGATACAGCTTCTCTTGCTGAGTCTCATGGGGTGACTCTGTGGTCCATTGCTCCCAGTCAGCAGCAGTCAGCAGAAATGGCTAATGTGGTTGGATTGCTCAGCACTGCATCTGAACTGACCTTGTTTGTTGTGTTAAATACGGCTGCAACACTGCTCATGTTACATGACATCATTAGGAACCTCGATTTTCGTGACTGCAATTTACTCTTATTTTTTAAACTCAGCTCAGGACAATAAAGGGGATCATTAGTGAGAAAGTGGCCAGTTAGACATACTTAGTGGAGATAGAAGATAGTTTAACTAATGTTGCACTTACAGAGAGATCCATATCTATCAAAAGTTGTATCTAAGTTTATATATATTTATATTAAAGTTAGTTTCACAAGGGGAAAAAAAATGGGTTTTTTTCATATCTCTTGTTTTCATAGAATCACAGGGTCGTAGAATGCCAGCTTGGAAGGGATTTCAAGGATCATCTGGTCCAACCTTTCACAGGATTACAGAATCCTCACAGTTGGATAAGACCTCTAAGGTCATTGCATCCAACTGTTATTCCCAATCTCCACATAAAAAAAAGAAAAGAAAAAAAGCCCTCTAGAGCATGTCCTGACATGCTACATGGTTTTTAAATACCTCTAGGGACTGTGACTCCACCACCTTCCTGAGCAGCCCTTTCTAGCACCTGACTAATCTTTCAGTGATTAAATTCTTCCCAATATCTAATCTAAACCTCCTCTGTCGCAACTTCGGGCCGATTCCTCTGTTCCACTGGGCAGAAGAGGCCAACACTCACCTCCCTATAACCTCCTTTCAGGTGGTTGTAGAGGGCAATGAGGTCTCCTCTCAGTCTCCTTCAGATTAAACAACCCTTCACCAGCTTGTTTGCTCTCCTCTGGACTCTCTCCAGCACCTCAATGTCCTTCTTGTAGTGAGAGGCCCAGTACTTGAGGTGCAGCCTCACTAGTGCCAAGTCCAGGGACACAATTGCTTTCCTTCTCCTGCTAGCCACGCTATTCCTGATGCAGGTTAGGATGCTATTTGCCTTCTTGATCACCTGGACACATTGCTGGCTCATATTCAGCTCATATATGTTGACCAAAATCCCCAGGTCCTTTTCCACAGGGCAGCTTTCTAGCCACTCTTCACCAAGCCTGTAGCATGTCCTGTGGTTGTTGTGACCAAAATGCAGGACCCGACACTTGGCCTTGTTAAACCTCAGGCAACTGGCCTCAGCTCATTCATCCAATCTGTCCAGGTCCCTCTGTAAAGCCTTCCTACCCTCAAGCAGATCAACACTCCCACCCAACTTAGTGTCTTCTGCAAACCTGCTGAGTAAGCAATCAATCCCCTCATCTAGATAATAGATAAAGATGTTGAACAAGACTGGCCTCAAAACTGAGTCCTGGAGTTCACCACTAGTGACCGGCCACCAACTGGATTTTACTCTGTTGACTACAACTCTCTGGGCATGGCCATCCAGCCAGTTTTCTACCTAGTGAAGAGTACACTTGTCTATGCCATGACCTGCCAGCTTCTCTGAGATAATGCTGTGGGAGACGGTGTCAAAGGCTTTACTAAAATCCAGGTAGACAATATCCACAGCCTTTCATTCATCTACCACGTGAGTTAACTTGTCATAAAAAGAGATCAGGTTGGTCAAGCAGGACCTGTCTTTCCTGAACCCATGCTGCCTGGACCTGATCCCCTGACTGTCCTGCACTTGCACACTGAAAATGAACTGCTCCGTAAGTTTTCCAGACACCAAGGTCAGCCTGACAGGCCTGTAGTTCCTCAGATCCTCCTTCTGGCTGTTCTTGTAGATAGGTTTCACATTAGCCAGTCTCAAGTTATCTGGGACTTCTCCTGTTAACCAAGGCTGTTGATAAATGATGGGGAGAGGCCTGGCTCCTCTGCCAGCTTCCTCTGTACTCTTGGGTGGATCCCATCCAGCCCCATAGACTTTTGAGTGCCCGGGTTCTGTACTAGGTTGTTAACTGTTTCCTTCTGGATTATGTGGAGATTGTTCTGCTCTTCATCTATATCTTCCAGCTCAGGAGGCTGAATACCCTGGGGTTAGCTGTTCTGACTACTACTGAACAAGTAGGAACATGGTTTAGATGAGATGACACAACACCCTGCCAAGCTGAGTCTTAAAAGTGTTGAGTAATCCACCACTTCCCTGATTTCAATGACTATTTCAATGTCTAGCTGTTCTCATAGTGAAAAATTTTCTTCTCATGTCCAATCAAGATCTCCCCAGGTGTAACTTGCACCCATTTGCCCACATCATTTCCATGTGACTCTGTAAAAAGTGTGTCTCCATGTTCTTGGTAGCCACCCTTTAAGTACTAGAACACAGCAATAAGGTCTTCCCTAAGCATTTTTCTCTCCAGGCTGAACAAACTCCAAAACCAAATAAAAAGCACCCCAGCAGATTGTACTTCTTTGCTCTATTAAGTCACTCAGCTTCTGCCAGAATGTCTGCGAGAAGCAGCAAAACTTTTATATGAAATACAGTAGTGAGGTGATGGTGCTCAAATGGAAATTTTGTGCTTTTCACATGTCACGAATTCAGTGCCTGACCTTTCATAAATCTCGTAACTTCTGTACAACTCAATTTTCCTTCCAGTGGCCTTGTCTTTCACCTTCATTAATTCCTGAAAAGCTGTTAACACTTTGGAATCTTTGAAAGCTTTAAGAAATGTAGAACACTGCAGTATACAACAATAAAGACAATAAATATCTAGTTCATGCTGTAGATTTGTTTTTGATTTCTGGCTTTCTCTCTGAACCTAGACTAAACCATGTTAATATTTTTTCCCTCTTCACTTTTCTTGCTTCCTGTCTGCTCCCTCTCATCCAAAATGCACTAATGCTATTCCTTTTAGAGGTAAAGTATGCATTCTACATTTATTCTAGACTTTCTCATATAGTCCTATATGGAATTTAGCTTGTAGATAAACAGGGTGCAGTATTATGGTTTGCCACAACACAGGTAGCATCCATCTGGGGGCAGTCAATGTGTTTCTATAAATTTCTTTCCTTATATCCAAATAATCTTTTATACATATCATAGCTTTGCAATTACTTGAATGTAGTACTAGAAGTACTCTTGGAATTCAACTAGAGCACAAAAAGTTATTTCTATGTTGAGTTCCGTGTGTGAAAAAAAAAATTCCCCACATTGGTGTTTTATTAAAATAAATCTGGAATTTGAAAAGATGGCTCTTTTGTCCCTATTTCAAAGTTGATGTTTCCTGATTTTGTACTTTCTGTGACTGTAGTTCTGGCATTCAGGGTAGCAGAAACCCAGGGGAAAGTGTGATAAAATCATAGTCTCCGTCCTCAGTGGGGTTTCAAAGAAGCTTTTTCTCCTAGGCATTCAATTCCTAATTGTTTAAAGTTTTTTTTTGAACTTCTAAAAAGTTTACTTGCGAATGGAAAAATCTATAAATTCCAGGGTACTGTTGTAAAGTGGTTTTGCTAGTAACTGAACAAAGGACTGGATTGTGTTTAACTGTTCAGGTGAAATGAATGTTATTTGTTACATTTTTGATAATGAAAAAGAAAGAGCTTTTTTATTTATTTATTTTATTAAAAAAAGCTACTTTGTATATTTATTTGTAAACAGTGCTAGGGTCTGTATTTCTCTTCTGTGAACCTGATGATCTTTAAGGTCCTTTTCAACCTTAACCATTCTATAATTCTATAATACAAAGGTCCATGACACAAAAAACATCAAGCTAGTATCCATCCATATGAAAACCATCAAGTATCTTGGAAGTCTTTATAGTCTTTTGAAACATGGAGTGTGTTATTCAAAAGTGTCAATAAAGTTCTCTCTGAAATAAAATTGAACTGTAATTATGTTTTCCAGACACTTGTCTATAAAACATTTGCCTGCACAAACAAGCAAGAACTTACCAACCCAAAAGTGACAGTCATCTCTGACCATGTGAAGTGCATATTGTGCTTCTGGAGAATTTTTCATGTATAAATTTTGTCATGTGTCTAGAAGTGTGAGAAGTGGTGCAAGTGGCTCTCAGATTCCACTTGCTTTTTTCAGATAGTAGAGAGTGGGCCATCACGTAAAAGATGAAAGAGATATTATCTCAAAAATCCATATTCCATTGCAGTGTAAATGGGAATTGTCTCTTCACTCTTTTTTATGTCATCTCCTCTGACATAGGAGATTGTGCATTAGTTGTTCATTTTTGCATCACTATTACTTTTGTAAATGTAGAGCATGACCTGTTGCCTAGTTGTAAGTAGAATTATGCCCGAATTCTACACATAGTTAGGAAACAATAAATGAGGCCACAAGCACAAGCAGAAATACATTTTTTATTTTTCTGAAACTTTTTTTTAATAAAAAGAAGTACTAGAGGAAAAGATTGTGATAGTGTAGGAAGACAAAACTGTGATAGAAAAGAAAACAAATAGTGAATGAAATATAAAATATTACTTTCAAGAAAAATTGCTTTCTTTAGATGTATGTTTGCTTTGAAATCCATGCTGGGTCTCCTAGTACCTGCTGAGCTTAGATTTAAGCCCTGGAGCTATGACTTAAAATAATATATGTTTGCTTTTTCATCTCTGTGCTCCATTGTATCAATTTCCATGAAAACACCTGGAAGGACTCTGAGAGCTCGTCATGAACTCTGACTCTAGAGATTTTCATCTTTAGTTCCTGCTGTGAACTGATACTACACATGCCATGCTCTGTCTGTGGTTTCTTTCTAATCTTTGGTATGAAACGTAACATATATCACAGGAACCAGTGCAAACACATTCACCTGGCTAGCAGCCTTCTACAAATTTGTTTCTTTTTGAGCTTGAAACTGAGCTTAGGAAACCAATATACATTACTAACCTAAAAAGGGATTTAGGAATTTCTAAATCCAGAAAGTTTAGGCATGTAAATACATCCAAAATTTGAGTACATTACTTCAAAAGGCATTTAAGAGTTTAAGTCATCTCTTTCTAATGTTCATCATGAGGGCCTTTGCTCATCATGCAAGTAAGAAGGATCTCAGGCCCCTCATATTTTTCCATGGAAAGGTCTTTGCTGACTGAAAACCCACAAAATTTTCAGAGACTGTTGTGTAAGTGAAGAAATACTGATTTCACTCTGAATTTGACTAGTCACTAATCTCCTACCATTAATCAAAGGGCAAAGATAAAACCATCCTTTAGATAATATTATGGATTCCATTATGATGATTTTGTCAAGGATCTTTGGTAAAATATGTCTGGTTACCATCCTCAGATGATATACAATGACATTAGCAGGTAAATGTTTGCAATACAACCCCATAGTTTTAGAAAGGTGCTTAAATGTCAATTATTTTCCAGAAAGAGAAAATAGAAAAATTACACAATATTTCAAACTGAGGAACTGAGACACAGTTCAAAATCAGAACAGAGACTCTTCGAGATATAAGTGGGGAGGAATCTTTCCATAATTGCCATTAATTTTTGTCACATAATTTCCAAAGTTCTAAAATTCTTCAGAAGTATTTTTTAAAATAATTTTTCAAAGAATAAATGAAACAAACAAAACAAAAGCAAAAACTGAGCTGTAGAGTCTTATCATCAGGGAGACTGATGCTATCATCCATGTGAGTCAGTCCTATTGCTAATTTTGCAGAGTGAGAATCATCTTTTGCACACAAAATGTACCCTGGCTTTGTGAAGCTTAGGCTCTTGGTTACAGGCTTTTGTAAGATGTTTGATTGAGACATGCTGAAACTTGCAGGAAGAACCTGGAGGAGTTTTGAACAATGTTGTCCTCATCATTGTTCCTCTGTACATAAAGATAAGGCCTCTTGTCATTTCTTTCCTTGTTGTTAGCAAGTCAAGGGAGTTGATCCTCCTCCTCTGCTCAGCAGTGATGAGGCTACATTTGGAGTGCTGGGTCCAGTTCTGGGCTCCCCAGTACAAGAGAGACATGGACATACTGGGGAGAGTCCTGTAAAGGGCCATGAAACTGATGAATGTGCTGGAGCATCTCATATGAGGAAAGGCTGAGAGAACTGGGATGGATCGACCTGGAGAGGAGAAGGCTCACTGGGGATCTCATAAATGTGTACAATTATCTGAAGGGAATGCATAAAGAAGATGAGTCCAGCTTTCTTCTGTGGTGTTTAGTGACAGGACTAGAGGCAATGGGCACAAACTGAGACACAGGAGATTCCCTCTGAACATCAGGAAACACTTCTTCTACTGTGAGGGGATCACTGGCACACATTACCCAAGGAGGTTTTGGCACCTCCATCCTTGGAGATATTCAAAAGCTGTCTTGATATGATCCTGAGCAATTTCCTATAGCTGATCCTGCTCTGAAAAAGGGGATTGGACTAGATGACCTTCAGAGGTACTTTCCAACTTCAGCCATTCTGTGATTCTGTGATCTGCTTCCAAAATTTGGACTGGAAATGGCTGACAGGAGCTGAGAAGAAAGGTCTGTGGCAGACAGTGAAAAAGGCATTTGGGCTTTGCACTGCAGGCAAGCACAGTAGTGGCCGTGCCTCCTTCGCAGGTGGCAGCTACTGCCTCTTGTTGCTGCTGTTGCAAATCCAGATCCCACTGTCACCCATTTTCTGCCCCAAGAAATCTCATTTAAAACATGCTACTCTGCAGTCTCCTCAGCTTTCAAAAATATAAAAGGGCCCTGCATATAAGGAGAGACTTTGTTTTTTAGGTTGTTGTGTTTTTTTCCTCCTAAAAGAAATTTTAAAATGTCATCAGTTCTGTCATAGTTGTCTCCCAAAAGACAGTACAATTAACCATCTTCCGGGGGAGACAGCCTCACCTTCCCAGTTGCAGCTGTTTCTACAGCTGAGGAGCAGGGGAAAGGCAGCAAAAGGTGCTGAAGGCATTCTCCATTCCCAGATCTGCTAAATATAAAGCTCTGGATCCCATATGGGCAACCATGTCTGAGTCCATTCTTGTCTCACAGGAGAATCTGGCTGTGGCTGTATATGTGCGATTTCTCTCTGAGGGTAACAAAGCCAGGGCCCAGCTCTTAAGTTGGGTGCTGTAGGTGATCTATGCCTGCTCACAGAACCCTGTTGGAGGCATAAAAAATGAATATGTGAAACAGCATTGCAATTACTTGTGAAATACCAGTATAATAATCTGAGCTGCTTTTTGGTGGCAATTTTTCTCTAGACCTTCATGAGAACGCCTTATTAAAAAAGGTAAATATGACAAAATTGAGATAGAATTTCTTTTATGAGACTTTAAATTAGTTCAGTACATCAGTCCTTACAGAACACTATGTGAGTTGGTCACTTAGGACCTTTTCCAGAAGCTTTGTTTAATTCTGGCAAAATGTTGCCCTAGCTATATATGTAACATCATACACCTTTATGAAAACAGAGCATAGCAACATTATGACTATCACCAGAATTTGAGGAGCAGAATTTGCTAAAGCAGTTTAGTGATATGAGTCCCATTAAGCCACTTGTCACCACTCCCATAGGCACAAATCTTCAGATCTGCCTGCAGAGCTAGAGCCTCCCTGCAAAGGTTATTGTGGTATTATTTACACAATAATTAGATGCGAATTGAAGAAGAGAGACCTGCCTGTGTTCAGTAATAGGGAGTGTTGAGTTCAAGTAGGAAAGATGGCAATCTCCTTTCTATCACATATTCCTTGTTATAATTCTCTGTAACAGTGTTTATGTAAGGGAACCAGTTTTTTTCAAACAGGTAAACACATTTACAGCCTTTGTCCTAGAGAAGGAAGCCACAAAACACCCCAGCTCCTTCAGATGATTTGCAGGGCACTGGAAGAACACTGACACTCAAATAATCCGAGTGCCTTTAGCTGCCCTTTCTGCCATCTGGAGACAGAGGGCCTGGAAAAACTAAAAAGCACAAAAATCCACTGTCATTTTGTATTGGAAACAACTTTGTGACATTAGATGTGTAGGGAGAAATAGTGGGCTAAGTAGCACAGTAAATGCTCATTTTTATGAACAGATTGGGTCAAGCAATGCAATGATGTGACCTCCACACAGATTTTAGTGTTGGGGATCTCTCAGCTCTAGCTATTCCTGCAAACGACTGTTAGCAGCTGTCGCAAACTAAATTCTGGGAACTGTAAGTTACTATTTGGTGTCATGAAGTCCGAGCAGCTGCAGAGAATTACTTAGCCTGGAAGTGAGACGTTTCTTCAGGGACTGTATCTCAGTTGCAGTTTTTGCAGTTGCAGTCCTGGAAGCCTCCTGGTATTGTCTTGGGAAGGCATCCTGAGCTTGACCTCCAGCAGAATATTGTTTGCTAAGGGTAAAAGCCATTTTTTAAGTTTTGTAGATGTTACTAATTTAAATGCCTATTAATCACAGACACAACAGTTATCTATCATGTGGCATATTTTCCAGATATATCTTTGCTCTTTGCACTAATGTGCCTGGCAATACTTAATTTTTAAAAAATTACTTAACAATGATGTAAAACATGATGTTAGCCACTGGGGAACTAGTGAATTTCTTTAAAAATCTTTAGATCTGTTTATCATTTAGATAAAACTGCTTTAAATGAAATGCAGGGAATGATTTACACAAATTATTGGCCTCAAAGATTGAATTAAATTGCCTGATAAAAGGGCAGACTAGATGACCTGCTGGTTCTTCCTGGCTTCCAGTTCTGTTAATTTGCTGATTACATCTGTGGGATTAGAAGTGTCTTCAAGAGGGTTACAATGTCCAGAATATTTGTCATGGTAGTTCAGTAATGTCCCAGACTGGGGAAAAAAGAAGTTCAGCTCACTTGAAGTTCTCTGAGCAGAGAAATTGCCTGATAGCTTTTGGATTAGTGTAGCGATTAAAAGAACTTATATGAAGCTCAAACAAGTTGTTTTTCCTTCAGTCTAGCAACCAGCAATCACACTAGTGGGCCTAATTTTATTCTCTGTTATGCTGTAACCCTGCTGGTTTCAATAGAGTCATGCTGGTGTTGAAATGATTTAAAGATCCAGTGAGTGAAACATAGCAGCTGAAATATATAGACTATTTTAAAAACTTAGCAAATCTGGAAAGTTGGCTGGCAGCTTTTTATTATTATTTTTTTGCCTTTAAATATATATATATATATATATATTATTCCAAGACATATGGATGCTTGTGTTTTGGGCGTTGCCATAAAAGTTACCAAACCTAAAGACTGAACTTTTTTCTTTTCTTACGTATCTGTTTATCTTCAGTTTGTAATTGTTCCTTCCTCTTAGGGTATTCTTCAGTGGTTTGTTCAGCACAAGGAGGCTCCTGCCATTTCCTTTGGGCAAAGTAAACTTGTCTGGACATTGAAATGGAGAAAAGAGAGTATTTTTCCTACTTTTTTTCTTCTTTGTATTGACTTCTCTGATTTGAATGTTTTTCCACATATTGTTTTTCATTGTCTCACACCCTAACAAGATATTATCATATAAGATAGCACAATCTGTTATGAAATACTTCAGGCTTGCCAGCAGTTTTTCTTTGACACTTTAATAATGAACTTTAAGAGAGAAGTGGGAATTGCAAAGAACAAAGAATCTCCAGATGTCCTAAAAATGTATGACGTAGATTTGCAGAATATTTCTCTACTTGAGAGATTTCTAATTTTTGTTTGAAACAGCACAGTCCTGTGTTACTCTTCCCTGATTTCAAATGAATACGATTTCATTTACAGATTGTCTCTTGGATTAACCCTGTACCCTGGATGTGTCTGGTTTGTTACTGAAAGTGTACTCCTTGCTACTTCTCCTATTCTCTGTGGTTCTGTAAACCCGCTTTAATAAAAATGCAATATCTGAACATAATTCTTCTTGCAGCTCACCTTCTCCACAGACAAGGAAAGAAATGTCAAGAAACTCGTTTTGGCATATATATTCTGAATCACAAGCCAGCTCTCAGCTTCAATATTTTGTGCTATTTGAATTGTGCTGTACAGAGTCACATGCTTTAAGCTAATTGCTCCCATGCAAGACTCATAGGAAACAGAAAAGTGAAGTTCCTGTGGTGAGTTTTTTTACTTTTCTGGGGATGAGCTGAGCCTGAAATAGAAAAATTCTTGCTCTAATCTGGTTTTCATTTTTAGTTTAATGTCGGAAAGAAATGTCAAGAAACTCGTTTTGGCATATATATTCTGAATCACAAGCCAGCTCTCAGCTTCAATATTTTGTGCTATTTGAATTGTGCTGTACAGAGTCACATGCTTTAAGCTAATTGCTCCCATGCAAGACTCATAGGAAACAGAAAAGTGAAGTTCCTGTGGTGAGTTTTTTTACTTTTCTGGGGATGAGCTGAGCCTGAAATAGAAAAATTCTTGCTCTAATCTGGTTTTCATTTTTAGTTTAATGTCTTCTTTTTTTTTTCTTTCTTTCTTTTTTTTTTTTTTTTTTTAATCACAAAAATAAGATGTATGTGAACCCAATGGGTTTCTTACCATTATGCCAACTCAGGTATCGTACAAGCCTAGCCAATAGAAGAACCAGGCTTGACGAGATACTGTAGGAAATATAGTAATAACAATATACAGACTATTTCAAGAAAATAGTTTATAATTCCTATGTTTTGTTAAAATACATTCCTGTAAATGTGTATTCTCACCTGTCACCATCCTGGCTTTGCAGGGGTGATGCCTGCTCTTCCAGATGATTCTGTCAGTGGTGTTGCCCTGCTGGACACACATGAAAATGGCAAGAAATGCAGAGTTACAAGCTTTCCCCTCCTCACTTCTTAACAGCATTTCAAGAGAGGTTTACCTTAGTTTCCCTTTCTGAATATCTGCAACTTAGAATCATAGAATGGTTAAGGTTGGAAGGGACCTTAAAGATCATCAGGTTCCAACTGCCCTGTTACGAGCAGGAACACCTCACACTAGACCAGGTTGCACAAAGCCTCATCCAACCTGGCCTTAAACACCTCCAGGGAGGGGGCATCCACAATCTCCCTGGGCAACCTATTCCAGTTCCTTACTACCCTCATGGTGAAGAATTTCTTCCTGATGTCTAACCTAAATCACTTTAGTTTAAACTCTTTCAATTTCAAACCATCACCCCTTGTCCTCCCACTATTCTCTCTGGTGAAAAGCCCCTCCCCAGCTTTCCTATAGGCCCCCTTCAGATCCTGAAAGGTTATACTATAAGTTCTCCTCAGAGCCTTCTCTCCTCTAGGCTGAACAGCCTCAACTCCCTCAGCCTGTCTTCATAGTAGAAGTGCTCCAGTCCTCTGATCATCTTTGTGGCCCTTCTCCAGACCCTCTCCAACAGCTCCAAGTCTTTCCTTTGCGGAGGGCTCCAGAGCTGTATGCAGTATTCTAGGTACAACAACTTCGTCTCTTTACTTACATTTGAACTTTTGGTAAAGCTGTTACAATCAGTTAACATTTTTATTTGTTTTAATATGAATTAATTAAAAAAAAGAATATGTATACTTGAGCTTTTTAATGTTATTTCTGATAGCTTATTCTGTTTCTGAGCTATGGTCTGTAGGGACATGCTTTTGAAATAGATTCTTTTGAAATTTTAATCTTAATTACACAGCTATTAGGTTGTGATTTTACAATGAACTGCATGGAGGCACAAAGCCTTGCCTACTGCAATCACAGATTATGGCAGTCACAACAGTTTAAATTTCTTTTGTTCTAATTAATGATAATATAATTTTCTAGTTACCCTGTAACCCTTTGATCATTCATCTTAACTACTGTGTTTAAGTGTTTTAAATAAAAAGAATGCAGTCAGGAACCCAATGCTCAATGTTACAAACCACTATGCTATTAGGAGAAGTAATTTGTATACTACTTTCTGGAAGGTACCCATCCCCAGTGCTTTTTCCAGTGCTGCCTCCAACATTGTGCTTAGCTCTGGTGAGCTGGGCAACTCTTGGCATACACAAATAGTTTAGAAATATACTGCCAAGAGCTCAGTCCTATCAAGCTAGAACCAAGCATCTTGCCTTCTCAGAAAAGAAGAAAAAGGGAAATTTCAAAACAGAGCACTATACTCAGATGTAATTAATGAGCCAGGATGAAGACCTGGAAAACTTCTCCTGTACTTGACAAATCCAGGAGATAATCTGCCCTTTGCTGAAAAAATAAAAGCCAGTATAAAGTATGTTTATAAAACAGTTGTTTTTTAATTTAGAGAAGCTTACTAAATATAATAGAATTTGTTTGTTTTGCATATAAATCTGTCTGCTCATAGTTGGATACATCCAAGTAGTTTGTCATGTTAGTATTCTATGTATTACATTTATAACAATGTCTTTCAGCCTGAAGGATTTCAGTGCGCTTATGAATACTTGCATTCATTGTTTCGATAAATTGTCTTCACAGAATAAAGTGGGAGGTAAATCTGACTGAAGTTGAAGTGGAGTCTAGAATTATCATAAGCAAGAAAAAAAGATGCTGTGTTTTTTTCCCTCCCTTTTCTCTTAGAAATGCAACTTCACTATTATATTTGTTAAAAAACCTCTTTGATGTGTTCTCCTTCATAGAACCAATGTACATATATTTATTTGATACGAATCAATTTTATTCATGGCTCTGTGCTGATTAGAATGTAAGTCTCTGTGGGAGAGGGAAACTGCAGTTATGAAAGGCAGGCACAAGCCTTTTAGAAGTTACACTCTTGCTTAACCAGTAATTAGTGGGTAATTTCATCAGTGAGTGAGTGAGGCTGCTAAGGTGTGGGTTATGAGCGTGGTATAATGATGTCTTCTGGGCTTGTAACCTATACTTCTATCTGCTGTTTTGCTTTTAATGGGGGATAGAGCTCTGCTGAAGCTCATTCTGTATGAATGTTGTAATATCCAGATGGAGCACGTGACTCAGAAATACTACATGAGTTTAAAATAGGGGCAGAGACAACAGGAAAGAGACTACAAGAGTGTTAAAATCTTGAGAGCTTGAGGGGTCAAAACCCAGGAGATCTGGAAATCCAAAAGTGGAGGTGGTGAAGGGTAGCACAAGGAGACTGAAGAAACCCTAGGAAAGGTGGGGAACTATGGGGTTGTTTAGGCTGGAACATGTATCGGAGGTAATATAGAAGAAGAAGAGTGTATTTGAGCATCTAACTATTTTTTGAGGGACACCCTCATACTGAGGAGGGAGACCAGGATTATTCTTGAATTTCACCAACCCATGAAAGGAGAGGTATGGAGAACCTCCTTGCTTCCAGAAGGATGAAGGTTAGAGTTACCAAAAAAAGCAGACTAGAGAAAATCTTGTTATCTCTGTTGTGCAGTCTGCTATGTCTTATACTGTGCCCAGCATGATGGGAAAATATTACTTTATGGTAAGTCATAGTTTCTGTGTTACAGGTTCAATAGGTTCAATAGCCTAAATTTGTAGTTTAGAGAACTAAGATAATAATGTCCTCAGCTCAGATGAACATGTGTGTTTATCATGACCATTGCAAAAAGGGTGTTCTGTCCTTCTGTCCATTCATATAGCTTTTTCAGAAAAAAAAACCCCTATGAATCCAACTGGAGTGGAAATTGCTGAAAACATTAGTTTCAGAAACACTGTTCTACCTCTTCAAAAGCACTTAGAAGAAATTTAAATTATTAATAGATTCTAAAAAATATTTCTTTTGGT
The DNA here is from genome assembly GCF_000747805.2 of Chaetura pelagica. Classification (NCBI taxonomy): domain Eukaryota; kingdom Metazoa; phylum Chordata; class Aves; order Apodiformes; family Apodidae; genus Chaetura; species Chaetura pelagica. The sequence continues at coordinate 1,635,629 of NW_009953496.1, read as the reverse complement.
TTTCAGATATACCTTCCCCCTTGGCCCTTATTATAGATGATGGTTGTTGTGTTAAAGTAGTCTTTGTTCCTTTAAGTGAGTATATAGAACCTTGCTGCCCTACTCACAGCCTTTGCGATACTACAGATATTGCCATGGAAATTATTTGTCATTTTTCAAAAAGAAAATTCTGCCTTCAGGGTGCATAATATTACCTTATTAATCATTACATGTGTAGAAGGCTTTATCAAAATATTGGTGCTGCTTGAAAGAGATATGCTAATAGGAGCTAATGCTGTCTGGCTTGAGGCAAGAAAGCCAGAAACATTCTCAGTATTTCTTGCTTAGTAACTTCCATCATATACTATTCTGGGACCATCCTTTTCTTTTGGGATGAGAAAGGAAACAATTTCAGAGTGGTACAGCTATGGCAGCAGCAGCCCTGCTATTCTGCTTCTCTTAAGCCTATTCCTGATGGATACCCAGTCCCCAGGCCACTTCATTACTCACTGCGATGAGTCTGAACCAAGATCCTCAGCACAAAGCTTCTCAGTTTCAAGAAAATTCTACTGTACAGAGCTCTTGAAGTTCAGGACTTTGTACGGTTGTTAGGTTTCCTCTCTAGCAGCATGCAATATTCCATGTAGAAGTAACTGAATGTCACCATTAGGACATACAATTAGAACTAATTTAGCAATTAACAAAAAAGTTTGCATGGCCACATTAATGATTTTCTGTCTTTGCCATTCAGTAATAACTGGTATGCTTTTCCTTGGGGTAATGAGTGTAAAAGTGAGTGAGAATCTGAGATGGTGTCCGTCACAATTCATAGTGAGCATTTAAAAAGAAAGAGAAGGGAATTATGTATGTAGGTGTGTCTGGCATAAGAAGAACATTTTTTTAGATCTTAATAAATCCCAGAAAACACTCTGCAGTAGGATTGTTCAGATGTTCCTTCTGAGGAAAACAGGGCTTTGTTCCCCATGCAGCCTGGGGCAGCAACAAATGTGTTCAAAGTTTGCAAAATAGTCTGTGTTATCAGGCCAGCATAGCCCAGAGGTTGCTTTTGTCAAACTTTAGGCCTTTTTTAAAAGGGTGTTTTGGTGGGAAGTTAATATTATGTATCTGTGTCCTACTGCAATCACTGGAGCTCTACAGCTTCAAGAATCATAGAATCACAGAATGGTTTAGGTTGGAAGGGACCTTTTAAGGCCATCTATATCCAACCCAGCTGCATGGGCAGGGACACCTTCCACTAGTTTAGGCTGCTCAAAGCCCCATCCAGCTTGGCCTTGAATGCTTCCAGGGAGGGGGCATCCACAACCTCCCTGGGTAACCTGTTCCACTGTCTCACCACCCTCACACTAAAGAATTTCTTCCTAATGTCTAACATAAATCTCCCCTCTTGCAGTTTAAAGCCATTATGCCTACACACCCTTGTAGAAAGTCACTTGCCAGCTTTCCTGTAGGCCCTCTTTGGGCACTGAGCAAAATGAACTTCCATTTGTACAAAAAGTGGGGACAGGAAAAATACATTCTTCTGCAGAACTCTAATGCACTCAATTTACATAAAATAACATTTTGATGCAAATATGTATAAGAGGTAAATGGGGATGGGGGCACTTAAGACTTGTGAGGATGGATCCTGATTTAATTTCTCTTGCTATGCTCAGTGACAGAAAGAAAATTACAGAGAAAGCCAAGAATGGAATTAATTTCTTTTTTATTTTCAGTGAAAACCAGGAAGGTTAGAAGCAAAACTCCAAAATGTCTCATGAAAGTTCAGAGTTTAGAAGTAGACCATTTATTACAGAAGAGGAAATAATGTTTTTGAATGAAACATTGCATCTGGCCAAAGATCATAATGAATGATGGGGACAAACCACTTGATTCATTAGGTACATAGTTCACTTAAAAACCTGTCCTGTTCCCATGTTGCTGACATCAGTGAAAACATTGCCTTTCATGTTCACAGACTAGGACTGAACTGTAAACCACAGAAATAATTTATTTATTTAGGAGATGCTAAATCTTGAAAACACTGAACAGTTTTTGTGATATACTGAATACCGTTGTTTCCCACTAGCTTATGGGATTGCCCCAGCATTATGAAAAATTGACTTTTTTGGCCTCCATTTTGGAATCATTGATATTATCCTTTGTTGCTTATCAGTGTAATTTTTTCCTGAAATACTTTTGTGCTTTCTCTCATCCCACTTCAAACACGGGAGGATTTCTGCATAAAATGGGATCACAAGACTAGAAGAAATCTCCTGAGCAACTGAATTCAGAGCTCAAGAGAGCAAAATTGAAATGTGGGGTAAAGAAACTTTTGCAAGACATCCTACCTCCCCCATTCTCTAGATCAGGGCTGCAATTAATGTCTGCTGTCACAGCAGTATGTTTTATATTGATCCTCAGAAAATTTTCCAGCTCCCTCCTAGCAATAGTTTGGGTTTGGCCCTGCTGACACAGCTGCAGAATCTGCCCACTCTGCTGGCTAGGGAGTCTCTGTTGACCTCCAGCACACAGGTTATCCTGCTCGCCTTTGTATGTTTGTTCATAATCCATCATTGCCTGGTTGAATAGCTGTCCTCTCCTTTATGTCTGTCTTCATGATAATGTACATTTCATTTCAGGTAGCATGCAATTTCCCTCTCAGCTGTTGCCCTGCTCACCTAAACAAGCTGAAATAATTTAGTTCCTGTCTTGTAAACATAACTGTTCTCAGTACTCTAGATAAAGCTTTACCACTGCTATTTTATGCCTTAGTACTTCCCTATCTTATCTAAAAGTATCTGCTTAGAATAAATTTAAAGACCAAGTTAGCATTTTTACAAGCACACCACTTTAGTGATGTTGTTCTCCTTAAAAGGGAACTGCTGCCTTCATTGTGGTTTGGGGTGGTACAGTTTTAACAGAATCAAGGTTTTATCCACTAGCTTTACATTATTATTCTTGGTGCTGTCATCTCACAACTTGTTGGTTACATCTTTTGACATTGCTTGATACACCTTGTCATATTTCTGACACAATCACTGATTTTCTCTGTAAGTCAGGGACCATCTTTTTGTTGGGGCCTTTCAATACTACTGGAGCACTAAACAAGAACACAAATAATTCAGGAAGTAAACATGAAACAGAACAACCCAGCTCTTTACTGCTGTTGCTTTTTCAATGGCGTCATCATGAACAGAGGACTGGTCTGTGCTAGAATTCAGAAAGCAAAAGAAAGAACTCAATTATTTATACATCTTGGGACATAAATGACACCTGAACTTACTTTAAAATACATAAAGATACATCTTAGAGAGGGTGAGAAGTCCATTTTCAGAATAAGGAAAAAATGTGAGAGACCACAACTAAATAAATACATGAAAAGAAAGACTAGACATTAAAGAAATGGACAGAAAAATGTGGAGGTACCTCAGAGGAAACCATAATCAACAAATACAGAGAGACATTGCTGGAAAAATTTGGCAGTTCCACGAAACCTTAACAGGCCAAACCACAAGTCTATAGTTGTAACAGCTGTTAATTTCACAGCCGTCAAAGACATGGCAGTTGACGATATGCTAACAAAGTACAGAAGTCAAGTGTGTATCTATTTTAATAACATGGGGTTTGTTTTCTTTTTTAAAGAGTAATACTTTGCTGCTTGCAAAATGGCACCGAGGGAGAAATGACTTCTCTATCTAGACTGGGAGCATACTGAGCACAGTGGCAGTTAAACTGCTTTGTAACTCCTGCTGCACAGTGTTATTTTATTAACAAAGCGAACTACGATGACACTTTAGAATTGATTACTTCACCTAATTTATCATGCATAATGATTCAAAAAACTTTAATTCAAACAGGCTATAGGTCAGCAAACAACCATTCTTACCTGCTGTAGTCAGGACACTTTCAGTAGGTTCTGCTGTGACACAGGGAAATATATTTCTCCTTTACATTTTCTTATCAGCTGGGGACACAGAGGAATTTAATGGGTTCTTAACTTTTTTTTTTTTTTTTAATAAGGACCTACTCTGTTTCTTCTAGTGGATAGAAGAACCTTGGCATATATCCATAGCAGCAAGTAAGATCAACCTTAAGGTCAGCTTCTAGCCCACCACTGGGGTACCCTTTCCAGTCTAGTATAGAGCCCACTCTTGCACTGCAGCATTTAAGCCTTTAAAGGAGCACTAATAACAATACCACCATGACCCATTACTGACTTCTGGTCCTCCTACACTCTGTACTTACTGCTTTTTCTCCAGAAAAGGGTTAGGAGGATGGAGAAAACCAATTCTGAAAAGAGCTTATCAAGCCAATACAAACAGCCTCTAGAAGGCTAATGAAGGCTTCATGCTAAGATACATATAGAGGAAGTGGTTCTTCCCAGTTGATGGTGAGTGGTCAGGGTCAAGCCTCAATGTCTGTGGAAGCTTGCCTTGAATTGCTTAGTCCCAAGTCTGTGCCTTGCAGTAGTGCTTTGCAGCTATTGCAGCTTTTTCAGATTAAACTCAACACGCACAGTAATGTTAAAGGATATAGAGTCAGCCTGGATTCTTTCATTCCTACGCTATGATGAAATAGAGATTATCAGTTTTCAGGAGGTTATGGAGAGGATATTAACCTTCAAGTGATCACTGTAATTTGAAAAACAGAGTCTGAAAATTGTAAAAATGAATGCTGCAGCACAAATGCCTTCAAGTATATTAAAGTCAGGTCTGCTGTTGAACAAAAGCAACATGCACAGGCTCTTTTGTCATCTGATTGCTTAAAAAAGGCCGTGCTCTGGGGCTGAAAATTAGTAACAGATTGAAGCTCTTAAGGCTGATGATGTGAGGGAAACTAATTACCTCTGAAACTAATGCTAAACTATTTTCAGTTGATGTTATCTCAAACTCTTCTTCAAAGACCAAACCCCAAACTGACTCAAAATATACAGCAAGACCATCTTTGTAAAATCTCTCGTTTCTGTCAGAGGAATCACAATGAGCTTACGATGCATGAGCTCTCTGTCTGAAGTACTTGCCAGTAGACATTGCTGTTTGAGAACAGAATAGGTGTACAGGAAGGCCAGTTGTCTGACTGATGCCCTTTTGTGTGTATGGGACCTTGCTTTGAGAGTTATCATCCTCCTGTCCTGTGCTGCTCTTTGAGAAAGCAATGCAATTCCAGGGCAGGCCCCTTCAGTGTCTCCCTGGAGCAGCTGATGACACTACCATCATCTTTGTGGAGGTGCTTGGTTTTGCATTAAGCTTGCAGAACAGTCCTTTTCTGCTTGTTCCTTCAATCCCCGCCAGAGGAAACTCCAGTGGGTGTATTTGTATTTCTGAGCTCCTGAAATTTTGAGTCAATCATTCTGGTTTTGATCAGGTTCAGCTTAACTGGTTTCTTTATAGAACACATATGGACCTGTCACTGGACTATTTAACTGACACATTTACAGTAATCATTCATCTGGCATGCAGCCATTAGCATATAAAACACTAGGTCTGCAAAGTTAACTTTAATAACTATTTATTAAAAATATTCAGCAGACTTGTCCACCTTTTTCCAGAAAATCTTTCTGTGGGGTATCTTATTTGCTTGTAATTGGGCACAACAAATGAACAGCAGCCGTTAAAAGACGCTTGGTGACCTGCTGGAGAGGAATGTTTCTTTCTTTATTGACAGGGCAGCTATTTAGCTCTCTCTTTTTTCATGGAGTGGCGAATTGGACTGGCCAAGCTTCACACTCACATTAATTTCATTTCTGTGAATGCCACATGTGACTGGTCATAACTAAAACACAATCACATTCCTTGTTCCAAGGCTCCTGCTGGCACACAGCTTTTGCAGTTTTGCTTAGGTTTAATGTAAAGATTTGGGGTTTGCCCCTCAGATGCATTACCTGAATACTTTTGTAATATCTGGCAACCTGCAGAGGTGCAATGCTGCATTTTTCCTGTGGTGTTTAATGGCTGCTGTAGATGTTTCCTCCCATCATTATTAGCATCACCATACAGGCTCCTTGTGTTCAGTAGAACTACTATTTACAACAGCAAAGAGGTGCTCACTGTTCCCTTTCTTTCTTATACTGTCAAGTAACCATAAGCTATACGTGTAGCAATAAGACTAGAAGGCATAATATGTGTAGTTGAATTGCATATTGGAGGCAGCTGAATTGTACTTATCTCAGGTAAAATGTTTTGATTTTTAAGCTTTCCAGTAGTAGCAATTTGTGTTTAAGGCAGGTAATTTTAAAAAGCTTTTACAAGCACCTATTTTTGCCAAGACTGTATGTGCAGAAATTGCTAATAAAATTTCAGTGGCCTTAATCAACGCCATATACAATGTAATGTTGAAAAATAGCACGGGAAAAATGTTCAAACAGAAATGTGTTATCAGGCAGATTTCCTTCAAATAAAACAAAACTCTTTTCTGATGACAAGGAAATCTAAAATCTTTCTTTTCAAGCATGGTGAGAAAGCTCAGTTCAAAGTGCTATCTTATACTCATTTCTAGATCTGCAAAAGGTTGCATAATTGGAAAAAGATCAGCAAAAAAAGCAAAACTTGCTAGCCAAGTGTTTTTTGTTTTGAAACCTTGTTCAGAATAAAAATGGTATCCCTTTTACAGCACTACTTGGCAAACATTTAATTAACATATGATTGAAGATCCACTACAAGAGGTGATCATTCAAATGCAGTAAGTAGCTATTTTTGTATGAGCTGTTCCTGTATTTCTTTCATGCTTTTATGAACAGTAGAATTATTGACATTTAAAGTGTCCTTATTGCGATCAAATTTAGCACAAGTAGAAAGAAAAAAACAAAACCCTTTTACCCTTGGACTTGTTATTTCATGTTCTCTACAAATTCAGACAGACAGTTGGCTACATTTTTGAGGTTTTCTTTGTAAACATAACAACTATACACTGACTTGTTGAAAACCAGCATCCTTTCTTCCCAAAGTAAACCAAAATGCAGTTAGTTGAAGCTCTGGAGAACAGTTAAGATGTCTCAGAGTTAAATTTACACATAAAAAGTCTACTGACAAAATATTGTTTTTTTCCTGATAGTAGTTGTTTATAATGCCTGGATGTTTTTACATTTTAAATATATCTATGAAATCAGAAGGAGCTTATTATGCAACACTGAAATATGTAGGTAATATGGTGCACGGAAAAAGTCTGACTAAATGAAAGCTGGCAGGTCTATTTTGCAATTAATCTGGGTGGGGACAAAATAGGACAAGTTGATAGGATGCTATCCAAAAGAGACACTACTGGTTTGCAATGTCTAACCCCTGACAAAATTCAAATTTTCTAAGTAAAAATCTTACCCAGGTAAAATGTATGTCTATGAAGAATGTTATTCCTCTAGCAGTATAACGTTCCAGATTTGATATGAACCTGGAAAAGCTTGGTAGATGCAGGTGTATTCTCTTGACCATTTAACAGAAGGTCAGTGAAGCTAAAAACGGATCTAGATTTTGTTTGTGTCACTCTGGTCATGAAGTCCTGTAGAGCCTCAGTTGGAGTGCAGCTAAGTGAAGTGCTATAGCTACTGCTCAGGTGAAACCCAACAGGCAAAACTTTGAGTCTGTGAGCACAGATGGCTTGGGCCATGTTTTGCCACCTGGATTATCGATTTAAGGGAGAAACTGTTGAGAGTATATTTAGTATTTGGCAAGATGATGCAGAAAAATGTATTTAGAAGGAAACATGAAGGTCACTTGAGGAAAGAAAAATTTGAGAGTGTCCATAGATTTTCTGCTGACTTCAGTGAACACTAACATTGAGGAAGCTGTTAACCCTTGTCAGGGATACTAAAAACACTGGCCATATTGAGCCAAACTGCTCATATTAGTCTACAAAACCCCCTTGTTGTCTTGGAGCAAGTGTGCATAGCTTTTTTGTGTTAGCTGAAAAACATGTGTAGTAGTTCTAAATTATTTTGTTACATTACTCTAAACTCATTTTACCATGTTGGATGTGTGTATCAAATGAATTTTGCAAATTATAGTATGTTTGAGATTGCAGAGACTGAAAATGGGATATAGATTCATAGGCACGTTTGCAGTCAAGTGTCAATAAACCAGGTAATCCTTGGGGGGAGGGAGTGAAGCCAAAATATCAATTAAACATCCATGAAATCACTGTCTGGCCACTACCTAATACTATAAAATTTAAAAATAGTGACATTGAGATGTGGTCTATCACCTATTATTGACAGCCAGTTTGACTAAAAAAAAACCACTGGAGCTGTGAAACATCGAACAATTTAGAAAGCCCAGAGCAGGACTAGTAGCACTGTCCTAAAATGATTGTATTATTTCTGAAACAGAGTAGTTAGTTTGTACAGATATCTCTACTTCACATGGTCTTTGGTCAGAAAAGTAACCTTTACCCAGAAATTACAGTAACTCTGGTTTGAACAAAAGAGGCAAAACCGGGAAAG
>NW_009953496.1:1622240-1626760 GCF_000747805.2 Chaetura pelagica | reverse complement strand
GAGTTCCTTAAATTATGTCTATTTTTTTTCAAACAATATGACATTTTTCTTTCAGCTTCTCCTTGTGCATGCCAAGAAGTTTCTTACAGAGAGACGGAGAAGAAAAGTACAGAAAAGACACAAAGGATGTGAACGCAGCAGGTCCCTCCAGCATTTTGTGCAGAACTCAAAGTACAAAGAAAACAGAAAGTGATGAAGAAACAGGGTTGGACTGTCCAGCTTTTCATTCCTGAATTTAAAACAATAACCTGGGGCAAAAGATTAGCAAAGAAGGTCAGCTGGAGAGTTGCAGGGAGCAGAAGGGCTGGTGGTTTGAGAGGCATCTCACTTTCCCAAAAGCAGCTGAACAAATTACTGCGTGCCTCTGACTGAGCAGCAGATTCTAGAGGCTGGAGCTGGGTCTCTGAGCACAGCTGAAGCAGTGCTCGCTTTTCCAAGCCAACAAAATGCTCATTAACTTGTTCACATTTATGAGAGGGGAACTGAGCTGGCGTGATCACTGCTGGAGAGGAAGGGAGAGAAGAGAGGACAAAGGGGGAGGGAAACCAGGGTCTTAGGCGACAGGATGTCGGTGGGAAGGGCAGAAGGTGCTGAGTCAGGGTTATTGGCTCAGTCTTTCACACCATAAAGGTGACACATCTTCCAGCCAAGCTGGAATTTGAGTAACATAAACTTCCTTGCAGATGATGCTCAAGTGAAAAATGAACTCTGTCAATTTCTCATTTCTTTTTTTTTTTTTTTTTTTTTTTTTTTTTTTTTTTTTTAATGGGACAGGTGCTGATAGATTAGAGAAGCAATTTTTCTGACACTGAAGAGAAATCCATTTGGCTGAGTACACTGGGGAGAGTATGCCTATTCTTAGAAAATATTATCGTAATAATAATTTCTAAGTACTTTGAAGCCATGTATTATGTGCTAAATACAGGCAGTGAGCTCAGTGATACCCAAATATACAGATTGTATCCTGGAGTTTACAATCTAAAGCATTATCATTTCAAGAGACAATAAGAAAGCTGAAAGATTTGCAGGCTTCACTCTGCAGTATCAAATTACTCCAACTCAGAGCAGTGCTGCTGTCCTGTGAAATCAGTAAAGAGTCTTTCGTCTCTCTCTGTTTTCCTGGGACAGGATCCAGGGAGCAGCCTGCATGTAGACTTCTGGAGCCGCTGCTCACCTGGGTGGCTACCTGCCTCCTAGCTCAGCTCCTTGCTTCTCACAGCTCCAGCTCCGTGGCAGCACCTTGCAGAATCAGTCCCGCTCTGCCTGGTGCTGCTGAGGGATGGGGAACTTCTCTGTCTAGGGGAAGAATGTTGTTATGTCTAATGTTTAATGCAGTGCTGGCACTGGGAGGCTGCAGGCAGATTTGTTTATTTGACAGGGTCTGCTAACTTGACTTTCTAAGGGTAAAATCCTACATTCCTATCTGGAAGGGCTTCCATAGGAACGGATCAACCAGTTGGATTGTTCAGCAGTCACTTGGAGCCAACAGGGCCGACAAGATGTGCCTCGCTGGGGTCTCTGCTCCAGCTTAACCCAAGCATGGCACAGATCTAACACAACCACTAGCTATGGTACTTTCCTGCAAGAGCCTCTGGAGGGCATGGCATTCTGCCCTGCCAGTGGTTTCTGTCTGTCACAGTTATATTAATAAGGTTGGCGTCTTCATGGAGTAAAAAAATGCCAGTAACCTCCATGATTAGTTTTTATACTATTTTTATATTACATGAAAAAAAGTTCTTGTTTCCTCTGGTTGTGGAGTGATACTGGTTAAATGATATCTTAAAACGAAGAAGTGCTTTCAGATATTGTTGATGACTCAGATGGCTTATAACACAGACTATTGTTTTAAAAACAGCATGTTCTTGTTCAGTGGATACCCTCACTGCCATCAAATGTAAGTAACACTGACCAGAAAAGTTTTTTTTTCTTGAATTTGAGAAAGCATAAATATTTTAATTACAGCAAAAACATAACTGAAATTTCAAAAGGCCAGTGGAAAAACAGGAACCATCCTATCTGAAATGGAAACTTTATAAAACATCTTTAATACAATAAATATTCATCCTCTTTGTTGAAATGACCTATACGTGCTATGTCTGTACTAAGACCAGCAAGGAGAGCTGTTGATCTTTGAGGTAATTTTTACCAAAACTTCTTAAGAAGTAAAGTTCATCCCAGGAAGGACTGCTCCTCCAAATCTCATCACAGTTATTAAAAATTATTTATGATGTCAGCAGACGCAAGGAAGGCAGAGCTGGAGCTTGGGACTGGGAACAGGCACTAGGACAAGGATGCCAGAAAGCAGAATGTAAACAGCCACAAACTAAAGACCACCACTGACTGGGGGAAACAGTACCCAGGTTGAGAAATCAAAGCAGCAAGCTTCAGAAACTCCTAAAAAGTCTTTTTGCAGGGCACTCTCTTATTAACCAGTGATTTTGGAAGTGAAGAAGGAAGGTCTTACTGTCCTACTTGTCCCCAGGCTGTGCAGGAATTCTGCAGTAATCAAATTTTGTCTGTCTTCTATGCTGAAAGGTATGAACTCTAAAAAATAAGTTGGTTCAGGGCAATATTTATAGGAAGTTTGATGGACTAGCAATGAACCTGGTGTGTACACTGAGATTGCTGCAGCTCTTCAGCCCAGCTTCCATATAATAAAACTGTGTGCAACGTCATAATTTTTTCATATGTGAAAATACTTTGCAGGTAAACACGTACACAAAGATAAACACAGACAAAATCCTGTGGAAAACATCACATTTTATACACAGTGTGTGTTTGATCTACACTAAGTACACTGTATACACACTTGTATATATGCTTCCTATGCTTAAATCAAAATAATGGTATTGAAAAATTTTGACTGAACATTGGTCTCAGTTTCATCTCCTCAAGTTTCCTAAAATATTTAAAATTGTGACTGAATCTCATGCTTTCTATGCTAAATTTAATTTGGAACACAGGCTAATGGAAATATAGTTGATTTAAACCAAAGACTGTAGAGTTTTTGTGATATCTAGAAAATATAAAGGGATTGAAGCCTTAAGTATTTAGGCTCTGAGGTAGCATGTAAGCTATTTGTTCCTATTATGTGATTGTCACCCTTCTCATTAACAGCAAATTATTTCCTTAGTTTAAGAACTTCAATCTATTAAACCTTTAAAAACAGAACTTGCTACAAGCGACTAGTCACAGAAAGTCAACAAAGTAGACCAAACTTTGTAGTTTTTCGTATCTGATTCTACTGAAGATTAGTCACCAAATGTAATTCATACACAAAATATTGTGGATGGTGAAGTCCCAGATTCTTGCAAAGCAATCAGTATGCCTTTGGGAAGATGAGCATCTCCCATCTATCATTTGACTTTTTTTCCTTCTTTTCAACCACAAAAGCAGCCACCTGGCTGCTTGACATCTTTAAGTGATCTGGCTCTAACCTGCTAGTAATATCTGCTTTTCCCACAGGACACAATCTCTCAGCTTTTCCTGCTATTTTTATTGATTAGCTATCAGAACTGTTGTGAAGTTGTATCTGTCTCATGTTTTTGTGGTATTACTTGTTAGGTGAGTTTTGCTGTAGGATAACCAGCATACAGCTCAAAAGACAGATGAAGCAGTAACTATGTTAATCAGTTCCTTTGGGAGACAGGGACTCTGAAAAAGTAAGTGATTTTTGTTTTTTATAGGGGAGTTTTGGCTTAAGAGTTTTAGTATTTTGTTTAGATTTAAATCAGAGATTTCCTTTCTGTAAGTGGTCCAAGGCACATTCAATATAAATCAAAAAATCTTTTGATGACAAGGGGTACTGAGTTAACTTTTATAAAGCATATAGTGAGAATTTGTTTATTTTTTCTTTCAAAAGATATGAAAAGGTACACAAAGGTAAAAGACAGAATAGTCTAATAAGAAGAGATGTCAAAAGCACCTATTTTTTATATAGTTAAGTCCCATTGAATTTAGTTCTCATTTAAATCCTAGGCAAAATGAAACCTTTTTTTGGACGGATGTATAGAAAAATACCATGCTGGAACTGCAGAGAAATTTAGGCAGGAAAATTGAATTATATCAGGTTGGAATGTGGACATTTGTTTAGACTAGCATTTTTGCTTATCAAGGGTACCATTCACTTCCTAGTTCCGTTACTTCACGATTAACTCCTCAGGTTGTTCTTTTGACCTAGAAATCATAATTCCATTGCCTTTAATGATCTGCAACTCAGCACTTGAAGTTCATAGTACATAACTCATAATACTGATAAGCAGATAGCAAGAGCATTTTTAAAATGCTATTGGTAACCTCATAGCAAATTTCTGTTTAAGGAGAGTTGTGCAATGCTGTTATCTGTTCTCATTTTATTTATGGAACAGGTAGAGCTCACACAAAATTGAATGCATGCCCGTGGACAGGTTTAGCAATAATAAGGCAGTAGTTGTGAAATAAATCTAAACCATCAAAAGATAAGGTCCCAAAGGAAGGAGAACTTGTTCCCTAAAAGGCGTATGTTTCTGATATGTTTTAGG
>NW_009953496.1:1603731-1622217 GCF_000747805.2 Chaetura pelagica | reverse complement strand
CAGACTGGGAAGTAATACCAGGAGGGTTGGTGTGCTTGCCTGCAAAGCCAACACTGACACTGTTGCCTTGAGGTAATAAGGAAAAACTGGAATATGTACAGAGGTACAATAATTCATTTGTTTTCCTTATTGTTTATGATAAAAATGTGCAAGTTCAAGCTATAGACTTGGCATGCTCCATGTTAACAATATAACAACTTCCACTATTGTTTTACAAGAATAAAAGCTTCTGATAGTAAAAAGCCATATTTTACCAAGAGATTCCATACAGTATGTCCTCATCCATTGCAACATTTCATGAGAGGAGTCACACACAGCATCCTGGCTATTGCTGCAGCAGTCGTTCATCTCCGTAAAAGCATGTAGGTCAAGTGAGTGAAAGTGAGAACTCCCCTATTTATTTAGAAGAGCTTTACCATCTGGCTCATTTTGATTTGAGTAACAAAATCAGAAACCATAGTTCCTCTCTCATTTCATGAAGAGTCTGATTTTTCACACTGTAATAAAAAGGAGCCATACCGTTCACAGACAGCAAAGTTGATTTCCTTCTGCTGGACATGTCCTGGCTTTGGACTTGCCACCCTAGTTGTACAACAGATGACATTATCCAATGTCTCTAGCAGAGAATTTAGTAAGTGTGGATAGAAAGGAGGAAAGAAGTGAAAAAGAAAAGAGAGGGTAAACAAACACTATTTTCAGAAAATTTTGTGATGGAGATGTAGATTAAATCATAACTGGTCTTCATTTTACCCTGTGGTTGATGGTAAAAGTGGATTTAATTTTATTTTTTTTAAAGCTGTACTGTGTTTCTGTCTGTCGTTATATTAATATTTATTTATTTTAATTTCCTTCTATTTTCTAGAATGTCACAGTTCAACTCACGTCTGGCAACTAAACCGACAACAATGCTCTCCATCCCTTCTCCTCCCATTCAGGTAGAGAAAGGAGATGGAGAATAAGGAGAGAGACTTTCCGGATTGAAAACTAAGCTAGACAGCTTTAATTAAATACTAATGATAAAATAAAATATGTACAAACATATACAAATATGTGCAGGAATGTGCAAACCCTATCAACTTCCCCCAACCTCAGCAGCTCCCACAGAATCATAGAATCTTCACAGAATCTTAGGGGTTGGAAGGGACCTCGAAAGATCATCCAGCCCAATCCCTCTGCCAGAGCAGGGTCACCTAGAGCACATCACACAGGAACATGTCCAGGTTGGTTTTGAATGTCTCCAGCGAAGGAGAGTCCACAACCACAGCACTCTCCTCAGCTGTGAGCAGCTCCAAAATATCCTTGACTGCTTCTGGAGAAAGTGGCAGAGCAGACAGGAGCTGAGAGGAGAGTTATGAGGGTCAGGCACGGGCCTAGGGATCAACAGTGATGGATGGATGGAGTCCTCCCCAGATCCTCCCCAGACATGGGAGAAAAAATGGAGGGCTTGATCTCTGAATTTATGCTGAGTACCAAGTTTATTATGGGTTAGAATATTCTCTTTGGCCAGGTTTGCCATCTGTCTAGTCCACTCCTCGCTACAGAAGTGTTGCAGATGTGAGCTTTCTGCTCTTTTGGTGTCTGAAGCAGCAGATTCAACAAGCAGAGCAAAGTGTCCTTGGTCTCTCAGCATTAACTATAAACATTCAGGCATTATTGGTCCACTGGCGGGTAAACTTGCTGTTACTTCCAGCAAGTGTGCTGCTTAAAAAAGACTTCAGTCAAGAGAGAAAAAGTCAGTAGAGAGAAAATTAGCTTCATCCTGGCTCAAACCAGAACACAGAACTAGCAGAACTCTCCAGAACTGCTTGCCTCACACATCTGTCTCTTTATGGATGGCCTGTTTTTCTCCTTTGGTTTACAAAGTGCTCTTAGAAAAGATTGAATAAATGTGCCTTTGCACATCTTTTCTTGTCCTCTCTCCTCTCCTCTCCTCTCTCCTCTCTCCTCTTTTTCTTGTCTTTTTCTTGTTCCTCTTAGAAGCAATTATGTCTAGAAGCTTGGCAGTGGAAGTCCAAGGATAAATCACCTTGTTTACCAGGGCTTCCTAGAAGTAGTTGTCTACCAATGGCAGACTAGATAGAACCATTAATAGCGAAAACCCACATATTACCTGGTGTTCAGGAAAACTTTTGGTGCAGGCTGCATTTTATTGCAAAATGTCTTATTTTTTTCATGAAACAGGGACAACATTGCAAGTAACTGGTGTTCTGCTGGCTAATAAAAAACTGTCTTCGGGATAAAAATCTGAGCTAAGTAGCTGTTCTTACTAACCAGCTTCTTGCAGCATAACAGAGTTGCCACAGATGACATCAAATTCATATAACCAGGAAGCTTGTGTCAGGAAAAAAATAACTCTGTTCAAAAATAACAGATACCACAATTTCGTCATTGAAATGTCAAAATATTTGAACTAAGAAAAAGTAAATATTAACAGATTAAACTAACTTGCCAAGTCTTGGTTTGTGAATGTTCCAAGCAGGAATAAAGTGAGTTTCACCAAGCTTTTTTTTCCCTGTTTTTTGTTTTCCTTGTTTGTTTGTTGTTTTTTTTTCCACATATGTTTGTTTTAAAATCACAGTTGTGTACCATGTGTAATCAATTTCTTACCCATTTCATTTCACAAACTAACTAGAAAAACTGTCAGTTTAAAGAGTATTCTGTAGAATTCATTCACATGGAAATTTATTCTTAAATAACTATTCTTGATTAATTATTTTCAATTTTCTTCCTGTGTAGATGATACTACATGAAAAAGTGAGTCTGATTTTGAATGTGGTAGCTATTATACCCACTTTATATGTCATACCCTAGTCTAGATTAACTTTCTAGTTAGACAAAGGTGTACTTTCTAATTTATAAGACTTAAAAGTAATAATGAGGTCAAAATTAAAAGATTTAAAGAGGATGGTATTATTATTATATTAGAACAAGACAGGGAGTGGAAAGAAAAAGAAAAACTTCTGTATGGACATGGCCTTTTTCAGGTCCCAGATACCTGAAAATTTGCCTATATTTGTTTTCCCTACAGACTATATTTCTTTTTGCCTTGGAATTACATGTACAAGAGCACTGTTACATGTAAAATAATGATTCTTCCCTTAATAATAAAAAAATAAGCCCATGTTACATACCAATGGTGTTCCTTAAATGGCATTTGACCTTTTTTATAGGAAATTCTGTTTAATTTCCTATGCAATAACTTATACTTTTTTACAGGAAAAAGAAATAAAAATGTAGGCCTTAAAAATATGCTTGCCTTTATGATTCAAAGACTCTGATGTTCAGGCTTCAAAAATTTCTGAACCAGTTACTTGACCATGGTCAGTTATGTTTTCCTGTTACTCTATGTTGCAAGAGCCATGACAAAAGAATGACTCTCAACACAGGGGATATAAACCAGATTGAAATACTTAGCATTTTACTTCAGGCATCTGGCTCATCCAGTCATATTTAAATATACTCAAGAAATTCTTGAAATACTTCAAAGTTTGTATTTCAAGGGAAAGGCAAAATATGAATTCCTGTGAAAATAAAAACAAAACAACATTGCCCATATTGGGATATTTTTGTCTCCTCTCTGCTTCATTTTACTTTTTCTGCTGCAGAAGGAAATCAATTTGGGGTCATCTTAGAAATGTTCCTACCCCGTCAGTATGAGATTGGCCCACTAACCAGAATACTGTTGTGAGCTTTATCTGTATTTCTGTGGGCAGTAAAAACTACTGATCTGGGCAGAAAAACCAGAAACAACTTTTGTGTATCACAACATTCACAATTCAGGGTTGCTGAAAACTTTTTACTGAATATACAAAAGTAACACTTATAGGAAATAGCTCTTTTCAGTGCTTTTTTACACTTTGATCTTATTTTGTTCTACTGTCTTTTTTTTTAATGTTACTATTAACTAACAGATACTGGTATTCAGGATATGTAAATCTTGTAAAAATCTTCAAGGTAGAAGGGTAAGAGAATAGGCGTTGAGGAGTAATAGCACTTCAGGCCTCCTGTTAATACTCTCCAAAGTAATACTATGTGTTCCTGCAGCACAGCTGTTGCCACAGCCCCAAGGCTACAGAGCATCCATCTGTCCTTGGGCAGAGTTCCCGCAGAATGTGGGGGCTTGTGGGGAAGGGTGAAGAGTGATATAGTATCTGCCTGACTCCAGCTCCAGGTGCCAGTGCTCAAACATTGTTCCTAAGTGAATAATGCTTTATAAAATAATCTGAATAAATAGTTATGTCCCATCCAAGCGGGAGGACAGTTGATGAACGTCATCCTGCTTCTGAGCACCCACTGTGTGACCTGAGTCAATGCAGAAAGTGATGGTTTTCTTGTCTCATTTAGTGTTCTAGTGGTCACACACTACTCTGCTGGGAACCTGTTCCTTTGAAAGCAGCAATGAATATTAAATGAGCTGGAGATTGAAGAAATGGGAAGGAGGGTAGTCTGCAGATTATAGAGACTTAAATTCCATGACTGTATCTTGGATCTGGATCAGTTGCCTACAGTAGGTTTCTGACTGACAAAAGCATTAGAACTGGAAGGCATCTCTCTTCTGCAAGATCAAGGTTTCTTGCAAAACAAGTATTTACTTCAGTTTCATATTTGTAATTTAAAATGCACTAGAAATAATATTCTTAAAGCTTTGTCCTGTCCTGGAAAGAAGAAACACAGAACAGGAGCTGTTCAGGAACACTCATCTGTCAAGAGCAAAAATAAATTTATGTGGCATTATTTAATAGCTACTGCTCAGAAGATTGTTAGAAGCCATAGATCATGGTTGCAACATCAAAAACTCTGGAATGAAAATAAAATTTCCATTTTGTTTTCCTCCTGACTTCAATTGTTTTGTCCCATGGTGATATTTCTTGACAGCCCTGTGCAAACAATGTTGATATTTTGCCTGTGAAACTGTTATTCTGTTCAAGCTTCAACCAGGACACAACTTGTTAGAGATAAGTAACATCCAACCTACCTCCTCCTTCCCTGCACCCCTTCCTGTAGCAAAAGCTGATTAACAGCTCACTGCTGGAAGATAGCCCCAAAAACTTTGTACCTTAACATTTGAACAGGAAAGGACTTATTCCATCCACCAAAGCCTGCCAAAGACAGGGTACATCTAGTGTGATAATTCAATTTTGTTTTAAAAAGCCAAATGCAAAGGCTCCTTGTTCATTTCTTGGGACAGTATTTCCCAGTTTAGTAATAGTGTTTTCCTGTTATTTTAATTCTGTATTTTCCAACTGCTCAGCAGATTTAAGCCACTTAAATATTTGATCACAGGCAAACAGCTGGGCTCTTTCCATAGCTGATGGATTACTATCCTAAAAAAAGTATTGAAAATAGATGAGATGAATTGCCTTCTACAAATGCTTTTTGGTCTGCCCTGATTGTGGTGAAGCTCAAAGGAGCAGACTGGACTAAGAACCAGACTTGTAGAGACCAAAGAGAGGACTCTCCCAGGAGAGGAGAGCAGAGCAGAGCAGTTGTTCCTCCCCTAACAACCTCTTGGAGGAATGTACTAGCTTCACTGGGAGTGAAGTGCTATTTTTACTATGACTTTATTCTGTTTAATAGTTTCCCAAGTTTTCTATTTACCTTACTTGACAATGTGATCAGATTTGGTAACATAGATTTATAGGCTGGGAATGAGCAGAAATGACTATTGTGACCTTCTAATGTGATTTTTTTACCTTAATACAGTCCATAGGACTTTCTAAATTAATTTTTGTTTTAGCCAAACTGTTTGCAAGCATCAGACACACCACTGCTACCTTTGCTAATGTGTTCCAGTTTATTAATATTCTTTAACAAGTATGCTAACCTTCATTTTCAGCTACATTATGCCATTGTAGCAGAAATTCTTCCAAATTCTTTGTTTCCATATGAAAAAAAGAATAATGAAAAAAATAATTAGCCACTGTATTTATCATGGTTGAAAACCAGATTTTTGGATGTGTAAATCATTGCAACATATATCCACATTCTTCTGTATTTTTTAAAGTAGATTATTTCTCTTTTGTACTCCTATACTTGGTCTAACTCCTCTGAGCTCTAATGATGCCAGGGAGGTCTGAATCTTTGAAAAGACTTAAAAAGGAGTTGTAATACCAGAGCAGACTGTTGTTGCACCATGTTCCAGGGTCACCTAATATCTCTGTATGTGTGGTGAATGCTAGCTGTTGAGCTGGTCAGAGAAATTAGTATTACTTCTTGTTCCATGAAGGTTTTGGATGTTTAATATGAAGTAATTTCTAAACTCTTTTTAGTTCTTTATTTCATACCTCTTGTCATGGAGGAAAATAAGGGCAACATGGCATATTTAGGCTCATGGTGTAGATCACTAGCAAGTAGAATTCAGGAATGGAATCCCTGTCCAGTTGCAATTGGACAAAGTTTTGCCATTGACTTCATTCCTAGGATCTTTCTGAGCAAGACCTTTTCATAGATTCTTCCCTTATAATTCTTTATATTGGCAGAAATCTGAGAAGTATGCACAGAAAGAGAAGCTAAATTCCTGGCTCTCTGTGAAAAGCTTGCTGAAACATAGGAAGGGGGTGTCCACAGAAGTTGTAGAATCTCCTCCACCTTTGGAGATACTTAAAACTTGACCAGCAACGGCAGGGAGTAACTTTGTTGAGCACGAGGTTAGACTGGATGACCTCCAGACCTGACATCTGATGTCCTATGATTCTGCAGTTCTATGTTTCCATTTTCATTGGTGATTACTAGAACCAAATCTGCAAAGTTTCTTCTTTCATTGTTTTTAGATACTGCAGTCACACAGCGCTGATAACCTGGTGAAGAACCACAGCATATGAAGGACTTGCAGTGTCTCATCAGTCAGATCTGGGAGATATAAGAAATTGTTTACCTGGAAACTGTTAATTCTGGGTAAAAGCTCCAGTAAACCCAACCTTTAGTTTTATATTTGGCATAAGATGGCAGGAAAACTTAAATTTAGGAATGAGAGCAAGGCTCTGCTTTGTTACCTTATGATATTCCCACATTGAAAATAAATGATCTGTGAATGTTTGTGGTGATCTGTTCCCATGATTAACAGGGATGTCAAAAATAGTGAGAAGCTTTAGTGACATTTTAAAAGCAGAAATACTTTTCTGATCTCCAATGATGAAAAAGTAAAAGAAATCAGAAATTGATTCATAGAAACATGGTAACACAAAAGAGATTTAGATTAAATTATCCAAATTTAGAAGTAAAATGGAACAGACCTATGGTTCATTAAATGAATGGAGAAGTTTTGTGGGTCATCCATTTCTGTGGGTAGGTCTGAGACACTCAGGACTGATGTGAGTACTCCATGTTCTCATAGTTCTGGGAGAAAAAGGGAGCTCAGGAGCACTCTGAAAATACCCAGTTAGGCAGTAAGGAACTTTGGAAAGTGACAATTAAACAAAGAAAAATCATCATGCGGTGTTTCCACACCCACAAGATCCCCAGATCTGAGTTATCCACATTTTATTTTTACATTTACATTTTACAATGTTGCAAAAATATTTATTGTCTTTTTTTCCTTTGTAACTTTGCAGCACTTTGCTGCACCTGTTCACCTGTTCTGGTGGACTCCATCTATTTTCAAGTAGAATCCTTCTAAAGTAACAAGAATATTATTAGCCAACAACCCATATAAACCACAGACTTGTTCTAGCTCAAAGTAGATGTACATAGCAAAATGTATGGTAGAAGAAAAACTATACCAATTGAACTGTCAGATGGTAGAGTGCAGGTCTCTTTTCAGGCTGCTATAAGGGTATTCAGGACCTTGGATGATGCAAATCAGGTTTCAGAATATTAACTAGCTTAGGAACTGTTTTATGATAGTGGGCCCATATTCATGCTCAAGACTGGAATTCGAGGTGAGATTGTCATCTGTCAGCCTGTCGTGAACTTCTTGGAAAGACAAAAGAAAATCATCTCTACTTTCATCACAGGGAGATAATCTTGAAGACGAACACGTTGCCGTTATGGTTTTCAAGAAAGAAATTGCTTTTACATTTTCCTTTAGATGTTCTCTGATCCTAGGAGAGAGACAGAAATCACTTCCCTCTAGGAATATCTGCAGAGCAAAGGTATCCTTGAGAAAGGTTTGCTTATTCAGCTTTAAAGTAAATTTTTGTTTGTTCCCTCCCTGCCATGAGGAATGGTAGAGCAGGTTTGTTATTTCTTTTTTTCCTCCAGGAATATAACTGATTGTGGCTTGCAGGAAATATTTTTCATCTACAAAGCTACTAAAAGTCTCTGCAGGATGAAGGGCAGAGCTACTAATCAGGTTTATGTGGGAGGACTATTGTGCCTTCTGAGGGCCTTGATGAAATCAGTAGGGATTTTCACATATTTCTGTCCTTCAGCAGCTGCTGCATCTCAGTACCAAGAACTGGGCAGGGAGTATGTACCGTAGGGGTATCTACACCTTTGCAAGCCTGAATATAAACATGAATAAGTAGTTTATCTATGTAATGTAGTACTGGAAAGCAGCCTCCTTTGCCTGGAAACTAATAACCATTGAGCTCAAGATAAAAGTAAAAATGAAAATACTCGCCACCCAAGAATAAAGCAAACACTGATATTTGCAATCCATTACTAAATCACCAGCATAATTTACCTCAATGATTTTTTATGGCTGTATATAGTCAACAGTCTTGATTTTCAGGTTATTAGAAGATCCTACATGGGATAAGCTATGTGAGATGCAGCTTGGTATAAGAAAAGCCCATCTTGACCTTACTGGTCTGAGAAGCAATTCTTAAAATTTATGTTTATGTCTCTACATCAACTTCTCCCTAAAAATCTATTCATGTTGTCATAAAATATGAGCCGAGGTCTATGATTGAGCCCCATTGCTTTCAGGCACTGGTATTGTACAAACCTTGTGCACTGGCTGCTGAACACCCAAATCTGCAGGTGGCCATGCTTGTCTCCCCAGGTCTTCTGTCAAACATCCCATGATGTTGCTAGTCAACACCTGGCAGTTAGCTTGGCTGGGCTTCTTCCTAGCAGTGTCTGAACTGCAGTGAAAGGTGGGCAGATGGAGGACAGATTCTCTCTATCTGGCAAACTGGGTGCAGAAAGATGCTTATTTTTGGAACTCTGCTCTTTAATACACTGTCAGCATATCCTTTGAGTGTTTCCTGGCTTCTCCTCATGCATTTGCTGCCTCACTGTCAATTCTCACACACATTTCTGTCCTCTGTCCTCATTCTTGACTCCTCAGGTTGTTACTTTGACAAAAAAATGTTACACTTTTCATCATGCATAATACACTTTGCATCACTGCATGTTTTGCAGTCAGTTGCAGTTGCACTGGGTTGAAATCAAGGGTGCTGAAAGCATAACAGCCTTAAAAAGCAAATCTGACTCCAGGTATTTCAGACCTCCTATTCGTGGTGGAACAGAGCTGGTCACAGAATCACAGAATTATCAAGGCTGGAAAAGACCTTTATGATCATCAAGTCACACACAAGATGCAATGGAGTGCAACCCATCGGGGTTGAACTTACAGGTGACATTTAGCATGTTGTGGCAACTAGTCATAAAACAGAATCAGGTCCATAGAGCTTCTTTATACCCTTTATATTATATACAAAGATAGCATCTACTATATACAAATATACATATATCCTATGCATATTCTTATATACAAAGAATATGCATTATATATATAATACACACGCACACACATATATATAATTAATTAATTGCTAACCTTTACATTAACTTCAACATGTCTATTGTTATGAATTGGATTGCTTGTTTTCGTTTCTTCTACTTAATCTGGGAGCATGTCCTTTAATAATATTGCCTCACTCTTAATGAGTGCAATCATCCTAAACTTATGCCAGGAAAAACATTGTACTACAGTGCTCTATCATGTGTTACATTCATTGTCTAACTGAAAGGCTGCACTCCTCCACACAATTACACTGAGGTCAAGCATAAAAATGTGTAAATGTGTGTACTTGTAATAGGAATGTGCTTTGAGGGTTAGATCACTTTAAACAAAGACAGGATTTATCTCATTTATTTTTGCCAAATCTTGATCTCTCCTTAAAACAGATCAACATCTAGCAGAGCATATCCATGACAGTTATCATAATAAACTCTGCCTTAAAACAGTGAGGAAGGCATCAAGGTCTACTCCAAATCTGGATAAAAGAGTAAGCAGCAGGAGACAGCAATGGACAACACTGGTTAACTATAAGACAAACAAATTAAAACTATATGGTAAAGGAAGTCATAATATTACAAATTGACTGCAAATGTTTGGTGCATTTTTTAAAGATAGAAAATAAATTAGAAAAACACATTTTGGCTTGCTTTGTTATCCTGAACATTTGTAGTTGATTTCTATGTGTTAAGGTTGTTTTTTATTTAGCTAATAGGATCTGTATTCTCCTAGGGATGTTCAATGTCTTGGCATGGGCACAAAGGTCTGTGGGGCAGGAAGGCTAAAGAACTGAGACTAGAGTTTTGGTTGTATATTGAAAAACATGAAGACTGGAAACCATCTGTGAAATGGGATGCCTGTCCTGTTGCACAGATGAATCAGACATTTCTGTAAGGCCTGCACCAGGCAAATAATCCTTTGAGGTCCAAGTGCAAAGAAGTCAGCACTAGTGAAGTCAGAGAGCAGTTACTGAATCTGAAATAGCATCTCTTCCTAGCTGAATTTAGTAGCTGTGCATATTCTGACAGAAAGGTTTTTGTTTGTTTGCAATTTCCCTGTGCATTCAATTACCAGTCTGCAGGTCTGTAAAACAGTTGCAGTCAAGTCTTTTAACCATCTCATAGCAAGACAACTATGTTCATAATTGAAACTGAATAAACTCTGTTTGGCTAAATTCTGTCCTGATTGACATCTAGGGTGTTAGCAGTTAGTAGTCAGTCTATCTTCATAGGAGAGGTGCTCCAGAATACAGCAGCTATGGCTGTATCACAAGTCACAAGTATGTGCTCAACATGCTTGCAGCCCTCAGGAGATTCTGTGACGCTTCACAAAACTCAGCAGCAGACAGCATTTGGGGTTTCTGTGTGTCCCCACTGATACAGACCTGTGGAGGAAGGGATTTCTGTTCCAGCTTCACTCTTTGTGTGCACCAATAACAAAGGGTTGTCATTTTAGGGTTGAGTAGGATTTGTGTGACTTAGATGAAAACTGCTCAGTGTGTTGTGAATTTGTTGGAGTGTGCTTAGAGACATGTTGGCATGTCGAGCTGTTAAAGCAAAAACGTGTTTTACTGCCGTGCTGTAGGGGAGCCTTAGAGAAGAGCAGTCAGTGTCAATTATGTAGAAAGAATCTGGCCATATGTATAGTGAAAAAAGGTTTGCTCTCTGCCATCAAAGTGCTCCCCAGCTGGATGTTGTTAATAAATAATCGTCTGGTTTCACTTACTGCCTTAAAGTTCAAAATATTCATGTTTTATGAGTAGTGAAACAAAGTAGAGAGCAGGTAAATCTGAAGATCTGAGTTACCATTCCTGGATTTGCAAGTCATTTTATACAACCTACTAATTGAGGAGATAATTACTATGGCCATACACAAAAGGTTGAAGGTCTCTAGCTGCTATCTGCACTGGAGGGGCCTCTGGTGAGTTTTTTCTTTGAGGGTCCTTTTTAGAAGTTGACACTTCCATTCTTATTGAATTGTTTGTTCTTTTCTTAAAATCATCTCTTGATATAATATAATGATCTGTTTGTTAATCCTTTTATTTAGAACCTCATCATACTCATTAAAAAAACCCATTACATTTTATTTTGTCGAAGGCTATGTATTATAGCACACTTCATCTGTGTTTCCTTTAACCAGAATAAAACCTAGTCAGGAAAAGGGAAGTAATACAGCTAGCATTGGACCACTTCATTACATTTTGCACATAAAAACATACATGTTGTGAAAATTGTTTTCATCACTGTTAGGATACCCAAAAATGCCTAAAGGATTTGGATGCTCAAATGTTGTTTGCTTTTCTCCATTTGCTTCTGCTTACTGCAGAAGTTTTCCAGTGGAGAAAAGTCTGGGAAGTATTTAGCAGAGGGCTCACCTCAGAAATGTTATGTTCATTTTTGTCTGCTCTTAGATTCCAGGAGTTCAGGACATGGAATGAATTTGCGCTTGGTTGATTTTCCAAGGTTTTATTCTGAAAATCTTGAGCCGTTCCTCCCTTCTTAGTATGCTGGGACGTTCTTTCTGGAGAGCTAGCCCTCTTGGTGGCTCCTTAAGATCTGTCATAAGAGTCACCCTGAATCCATATTTGCACCTCAGTATCTAAGATGGACATTAATAGTTAATGTGTGATTTTATCAGCTGAAGTCAGAACCCTGAATGGTTTTCATTTCAACTCGAAGTTCATTTAAATCAGGTCCAGCCCCCAGCATATGAGTTACAAAGACTTCTTCATTTATAACCTAACTGATCTTTTGAGCAGATGAAAGTGTCTTATGAAAGACAGTCCTCAGCTTAGCTAAATGGTCAAGCAAAACGCCTGCCTTTAAGATGACCTTACTGTAGAGTCAAAGCTGAGGCTTTCATGCAATGTACCAAAAGAGTATCTGCTATCTTCTGCAGAGCTAGAGACTTGCTTGTCTTGCAATTCTTCCAGTAAAAGCTGAAAAGAAGGTAAGAGAATGAATTACAGTAAGCAGCAGCGATTTCCCCCAGCCCTCCCCTCTCTTTCATATCCTGTTGGTCTTTAAAATATGTGATGTAATTTCTGGTGGGATATTGTGTTTGGCTATAGGCTGTAGGCATAGGTTTTTCCAGAGTCATTTAGCTCATGTTGCCTAATTTGAACTACGTACTTGAACGTGGCTAGACATAGGAACCTGGATGCCAAAGCATAGAGAAGGCCCTGAAGATGGGGGCTTTAGGACATGGTGACAGCAAAAACGTGTTGGAAGAACAGCAGATAATGATATAAAGATTAGATTGTTAAAAATAAAATGTATGTCTTAAGATCATTTATCTCTGTACATGGACACAGCAGGTGGTCCCTTTTCCAGCAATGACACAATGAAGACTGCAGAGCTTCCTGGTAAGTTGGGCTGCAGCTCAGATGGAACTGCATTGTACCCCCTGTGTGTGTCATAACAACGAGATTCATAATAGGCAGCAAACTGCTTAATCTAATTGATAGGGGTGTATTCTTTATTCTACTTAAGTAATGATTTGTAATCCTGAGTCAGTCACCTGGTGGACATGAGAATCATAGAACAGCCCAGGTTGGAAGAGACCTCAGAAGATGGTATGATCCCATCTTTTGTGGGAAAGCAGGCCTAGTTAAGATTATCTAGCATTCTGTATAGCTACATCTTGAAAACCTGTAGTGATGGGAACTCTAACAGGGCTCTTGGGCAGTTGTTCCAATTGACTTGCCTGTTCGGAGATGGAGATTTTACTCCGATGAAGAGGGGAGACTTGGTGTTTCTATCACCTTTAAGATAGTACTCCAGAGGTCAGGGCACTTGGTTAGGACATCAGACCGTTAGAATAAATACTTCTCATGAAAGTATGGTAACCTTGGAATAGCAGACCTTTCTGGTTATGGCATTGTTCATCTAAGTTGTAGAAGTGTTGCCACTCATTTTTAAGGATTGCATCAGTTCCTGGCAGGGAGAGCATTAAGCATGATCTCATAAGGTTGATAACCACACTCAGTGGAGAAGGGCCAGCCTCCTCTAGGTCCAGCATTTTTTCTTGTCAGTCCTAAGCCACACAGAGCACCGGAGTGAAGACTCTGTTGAGGTCTGCTGAGGCAAGGCCCTGGCTGGAGCTTCTCATACCTTTGCAGACCTAGCTGGCAAAGAGGGGGTATGGATTACCTGCACTGGCCAAGGCACCATTTTCTTGCCTAATTTACATTTTAGACCCCAATGTCTCATTTTTTATCAGGTCAACAGAATGTATTAAGCTACCGTAAAGAGATAGCATACCTAGTTTTAAAACATGGAGGTTCAAGTAAATATCTTTGACAGAAGTGAACAATTTCCTTCAGAATATATGCTTGTATTGCATGTATTTTAACTGTACATATAAAATGTAAATTCACTGGACTTGGTCTGCAATAATCTATATATTTCTTTTAGCAAAATGTTACTATTCGGTGAGATTACCCTGGCTGATAACCACAGATGTGTTTTCAAACATTAAAGAGGAATTTATGTATTATTCTGGAAGAAAAAGTTTAACAGTTCAAGGCAGTAAAATTCCTGTCTTGCAGAAATAACATAATTCTGCCTCTATCAAGAAGCAAGACTAAAACTCATAGCTGATTTCAACAATAGGCTTCCAGATTTTCCAAGAGAGACTTTGTTTTACTAAATGTTTATCTCAGAAATATGCAGCTAAAAATGATTTAAAGAAAGCAGTTCTTGCAGCATTGCCTCTCTGCACCACCAGTAAGCCTCTCTGCTTACTGTTTTTGCTTCCAAAATTTTCCTACCTCAAACATTTAATGTGTGAAATGAGCTCTGATGTTACTTGTGTTCATTTGGACTAATTTCAATAGGTTTAAGGTTGCTTTTTCTAAAAAAAATGTTTATGACTGTGAGTGAAATATGAGGTCATTTTTTTGTGGTTTAGTGTATGAAATGAGCTCGTGATCTCAGCCCAGTTCCTTGTTAAGAAAAAGTGTTGTCATTGAAAGCAATTAAAAATCTGGCATCTTTCACAAAGGTGGAATTCAATTTTGGAAATTAACAAATGAAAGCCAAAATTATGTTTGAATATGCTCATTTTAATAATTCTTCTTAATCAGTTTGAAACAACCATATGCAGTAGAACATTTGACTATTTTTTAAACAGTCATTACTAATTAATGCAAATTTTAATATTATTCTGTTTCAGCCTATTCACAGCCCTTTTTTATTAAAAGTGTTGCTGATAAAAAATGCAAAACAGAAACACATGATATATGATGCTGAATTTAATGGTACACATTTTGAATGGAGATCAGTCACCTTAGTATTTATAAATCAGGCTGAAATAGAGGGGTAAGACGTTTATAAAAAGAAACTAGCAAGCAGATAATAGATTCACAGAAGTTGTGGGAAGGCAACACATATGAAAATTGGAAAAAAATGAAGTAATTTAATGTAAATAACACTTCTACAATAACGTACAGTAAAACATACAGATATTTTTTGTTGATAGTACATATTTTGGACTTCACATTGTTTTCCTTGAAGATAGGTTTGTAGCGTACCTTCAAGAAAAGCAATTCTTCTAAATTAATAAGGCTTGAATAGTATTTTTCATTCAGACTATATTGTCTTCTAGCTGGTGAACTCCAAGCAGCCTCTACTAGTAGTCTGCAGCTCTGATGCTGTGTTGTTCTTGACTTAACACAGGGCAAAGTCCTGCATCCCTTTTCTTAACGATCATGGTTGTGTAGCATTGCCTCCATAAAGTACTGCTATGAAAGAGGTTGTGTGTTTTGTGGATTTGTATCTTCTGCTTTTTGTGAAACTGAATGGCAGGAAGGAAGACCATTGGTGTGAGCCTGTAGTAACCAAAGTGAAAGCTCTGAATCAGGCTTTAGGTGAATGGTCAGCTCTTTGCAGATCCCAGCAAATGTTCCATGTTTTACCAATTCTTTTACCATGATTTAAAACTCATGTTTTAAAGATACCTTTTGCTTCATAGGGTTTCTCAGAATTAATCTGTCTTAGAAATTAAGCGATACTGTTTTAGTTGATTCATAGTCTTCTTTATGAGGAATAGATCCTTGTTTTGTTCAGGAACATAGAAATCTTCAGATATGTTCATCAGAGTTATATAAAAATATAGCCTTTTTAATGGACTTGCTTATGGTGCTGATTAATATCAATCTGCTTATTTTAATATCAATTAGAAATTATAAACATGACAGAAAGATACAATAATGGAAGTGAAGCCATTTGAATCCATCTGGAAGAGATTCAAAAGTCTCAGTTCATGGTAACAGTGATTTTGTTACAGGACAGGGCACAAAGCTCCAATCTGATTTATGGACAAGATCTGGTTGAACTGTG
Source organism: Chaetura pelagica (assembly GCF_000747805.2). Taxonomy (NCBI): domain Eukaryota; kingdom Metazoa; phylum Chordata; class Aves; order Apodiformes; family Apodidae; genus Chaetura; species Chaetura pelagica. The sequence goes on along the minus strand of NW_009953496.1, from coordinate 1,606,191 downwards.
TTTTCTCCTCATGATAATGTACCGAATTTATACCAATAATAACTCCAAGTATAACTGTTTTGGCTATAGATAAGTTCCTCATTTTACTCACTAATTTTACTTATTTTCATCTTTCCAAGGCAGTTATCTAGCAACATACACCTGTGAAAATGTTCTTAACATCTACACTTATTAAAACAATATATACAACATCACCTCATGTCAGTACATTTCTCCAGCCAGATTTATTTTATGGAAATGAACTGAATTGTGCTGTTGCCAAATGCATGTCATGCTAAGTCAAACCAGTATCTCTCCCGATAATTCAACTAGTAAGCCTTTTTATATTTTAAACAAGGGGACTTGCCTTTGAGAAGGATACGCTGAGAAAAGTGGTAAATCCTTCAGCACGCCATATGATATTGTGCATTTGTACCTTGATCCTTCTCTTTAAAAGCTTCTAAGTCAGTTACGTGCCAAGTGGACTACACTAACTACTGAGTTTGAAAGGTCATAGGCATTAAGCCTAGACAGAGTAAATCCAATCTCTTTTTAGTTTATAATGACTAACTGATGAGTGCACAAGTTCATTTTTTGACTGAAACAAGAATCTTGGTGTGTAACATCTTTGTTTTTAAAGAAATTATCTCAACCAGTTTTTTTCTCAAAACATGCAGACAATTTTATTGGTGTGGATTTGTCCCGAGGAACTACTTGTACTAACACCATGTTTCTAGGTGAGAAAAATGAAGCAAATAATAGATAATCTTGGACTCAAGAGTGAAGCAACACAGGAAATCTCCTTAGGGCACAGAAGGAGGCAAGGTCTCCTGGGCCAAGGAAGCCAAAACATCCGTGATCATCTTCTTGCTTTGTCTGTGCTCTGAAGTAGACAGATTTTCTACGTCCCCCTGAGGAATTGGCTTCAGGTCATAATATGCTGATCACTATTAAAATGGTGGTATCCTCTTTTCCGCAGCAGTATCAGTGGTCATGGATGCCATAAATTCCACATACTTGACAAAAGCTGCAGCTCAAACCTGCATCTTCAGTCTTGCTCACAGGATCCTCTGATACTCTGTCATCCTTCTGAGACTTCCTACCACCCTCAGGCAGCAAAAAGCCCCGATGTGTCATCCCCTGTTTACCTCTCAGCTGGAAAACCCTTCATGGAACAGTGGGCACAGACAGGTTCATGGGTTCTCTGGGCTCATGGCCTATCTCTAGGCGGGGTGAGATCATACTAGGGTGTATACACACCCAATGGGCACTGGCCTGGGTCTCCTCTTCCAGCTCCTTCTAGGACCTTCTCCTGGCCAGCACCTGTCAGTCATCCTCACCACTGGCAGGGATCCCAACACTTGTATGTCCCTTCCTTTGTCCTCAGTTCTCTTCTGGGACCAATGGATGCAGTCCAAGGTGTGGAGCTTGATTGATCCCTTGGTGCCCTTTGGACTCATGTTTAAGTGTTCAACCCTCACATTGCTCACTAGTTGTCCTCCTTGTGCTTCTCTCCTCACAAGCCATTTACTAACTGGGGATGGCTAATAGCTGTTGTTAGGGCAGGCAGGAAAGAGACAGTTGATTCCAGCTCTGAATGTGTGTTAAGCTGTGGCTCTATCCTGATGCCAGCCCTTGAAGTGGTAGAGGACTCTAGTGGGATCCCAGCTGTGGACATTTCTGCTTGTCTTATACAACAGACAAGACCAGAATAAAACCCCAAAAACAACAGTCGCTGCCTCTGTCCTTATCACTACATATGTCCAGCTACCTATCCACATCTGTTCTTCTCCTCTTTCATAGGACAAGAATGGACAGCCTTCTGTCCTCATCTGTGAGAGGGAAAAAAAAATAATTTAAAAGTCTTGTATCAAAAGCTGTGACTAGCTGCAATAATTCCCCATTACAGCTAAATACTAGCTGACAGGGCAGTCCTGGGGCAGAGCTCTTGAAAAGCAGATGCTGCTTCCTTCACCCAGTACAATCTAAAAGAAAATGTTACCCATGATTAGTCACAGTTTCACTTTTTTATGTTCCGCTATCAGGACAATACAGACTTCTCAAAGATATTTTCCCAGATTCTTTTCTGTAAACATATGTAGATGTTACAGCATAAAGGTACAGAACTCTCATGATTATTTCAAGACTCATAAAATACCATTAAATTGAGCTATAGCATATTCCAAATGCTACGTGAATAAAAAATGGGTGCCTGCTTGCAAACAGAAACAATAATATCAATAATGTTATTGCAAAAGATGGTAAGTAGAAAACATTTAACATCAGCTAAAAGGCATTGCAATGGATGGCTCTGCTGGAGGTGAGCATGTGATTCTGTGTGGGGATATATCTGACTGATAGGTAGTGAAATTTGCAGTATGGTTTTAAGATATTTCGAACTAGAAATAAGTGTTTCAATAGGAGGAAAACCTGTAGATCTGTGAAGGATTTATCTGTCAGGTGTTGTTAAAATGCATTCCT
>NW_009953496.1:1585186-1603720 GCF_000747805.2 Chaetura pelagica | reverse complement strand
CTTCCAAGGAGGTTAACCACTGCATTTGATTGCAAGTCCCATCTGTACACTATGACACCAAATTCTTTGTCATTTTGTTACTCAGTCGAATATAGCCCTAAGCTGCTTCTCTGTGTGTTGTCACTGGGCCCCAGTCAGCATCCTTACTGCCCCACATGCTAAAAACATCACTCCGGAGCCCCAGGGCTGCCCAGGGCAAGATCTCATCCCTGAGCTTTGTCTCCAGGCACAGACACTCCCTTTTCCCTCAGACCACCCTGAACATTACTGGTCCCATATGATCTCAATAAGAGCCTCTGGTCCCTGAACCAAATTTTGCCATCCCTAAGGTGAAGATCAGGCAGGATGTATTTTGTCAACACTGATGAGAAACCATGAGCCGTAAAGTACACTTGACCTTATGCAGGAGCAGACTGCTCAGTTCACAGAGAAGCTTAGGTTCCAGGAGGAAAACATGAAAGTGTGAAAATGGGGCTTTGAAATAAAATTATGTTCTATTTAGAGATATGACAAAAAGTTTGGCTTAATCTGTGAAGCACAAGCATGATTCGCTATTTTCTCTGTACCTGTGAAGTTTTTGTGTGCCTATGATGGAGATAGCAGTTAAACAGTGCTCTGTCTTGACTGAGTGCAGGGAGCAGAACAACTTCTTGAGAAACTTGTGCTTGCTGCACTCAAGTGTTCCTCTCCTTCCCCAAAAACAACTTTTATGTGAAGACTGGGATTTTGAAAACCATGCAGAGCTGGCCTGACTCTCCTCCTAAATGTCACAGGGAGTGCTGGAAGCTGCTTCTTCTGTGGTTAGCCGGCGACACAGGCTTTGGAAACTCTGTATAACAGCACAGATTTCCACATGAATCAAAACCAAATGCAGTGTCCTCAGAAAGGTTTCAAAGGTTGGACTGATCTTGTGTGTCAGAGCTGAGTGTCAGTTAGAGGCAGTAGGTGTAATGTGGTGCAGCCATTCTCTTCTCCCCAGGAGCACGGAAGAGCTGGCAGGCTCTTTCGTGCATTGCAGATGAAATCATGACCCCATTGACGTTAATGGGAGTCATGCCACTGGTTGACATGTAGCCAGGATTTTACCCTCTGTGACTGTATGCAATCCAAAATTGGAGATGCGCTGAAGAGTCTCTTCAGTTTATTGCTCGGAATTCCACGTAATGCCTTTGTCCTGCTCCATTCTCAGCACATCTTTCCAATTGGCATTTTTCTGTGGCTTTTAAAATTTCCTGATATTGCACCACTTTGTATCTGTATTTATATCTGTTTTCATAGTCCATTCCAAGTTCAAATTCATGGAAGAGCAACTGAAGTAATCTACCTGGATGTGTGCAAAGCATTTGACACTGTCCCACACAACATCCTCATCTCCAAACTCACAAGACATGGATTTGCCAGATGAACCATTTGGTGGATAATTAATTGGTTAGATGGCTGCACCCAGAGAGTTGTGGTCAATGTTTCAGTGCCCAAGTGGAGGTAAGTGATGAGTGGTGCTCCTCAGTGGTCAGTACTGTGACCAGTGTTGTTCAAAATTTTTTTTGGAGACATGGACAGTGGGATTGAGTGTATCTTCAGCAAGCTTGTTCATGATACTAAGCTGTGTGGTGTGGTTGACACCATCCATCTGGATGCCATCCAGAGGGACCTTGACAGACTGGAGTGGCAAGCTGGTGCAAACTGCATGAAGTTCAGCAAAGCCAAGTGTCAGATCCTGCAAAGATGTTGGGGCAGTCCCAAGCAAAAATACAGGCTGGAGAGAGAATGGACAGAGAGCAGCCCTTAGGGAAAGGACTTGGGGGTGGTGGTAGATGAGAAGCTCAACATGAGCTGCCAGCATATGCTTGCATTCCAGAAGTACAGCTGTGTCCTGGACTGCATCAAAAGAAGTGTGGCCAGGAGGGCCAGGGAGGTGATTCTGCCCCTCTACTCTGCTCTTGTGAAACTGCACCTGCAATGCTTAGTACAGCTCTGGAGCCCTCAACAGAGGAAAGACATGGAGCTGTTGGAGAGGGTCCAGCGGAGGGCCACGAAGATGATCAAAGGACTGGAGCACCTCTGCTATGAAGACAGGCTGAGGGAGTTGAGGCTGTTCAGCCTGGAGAAGAGAAGGCTTTGGGGACACCTCATAACAGCCTTCCAGTACCTGAAGAGGGCCTCTGGGAAAGCTGGGGAGGGACTTTTCATCAGAGACGGTAGTGATAGGACAAGGGGTAATGGTTTTAAACTGAGAGTAGATTTAGGTTAGACACCTGGAGGAAACTTTTCACCACGAGGGTAATAAGGTGCTGGAATAGGTTGCCCAGGGAGGTTGTGGAAACCCCCTCCCTGGAGGTGCTTAAGGCCAGGCTGGATGAGGCTTTGAGCCATCTGGTCTAGTGTGAGGTGTGTCCCTGCTCATATCAAAGAGGTTGGAATGCGATGATCTTCAAGGTCCCTTCCAACTTTAAAGGATTCTATGATTCTATGATTTGGTCACTTACTGAAAAGGATTCTGTAAATAATTACAGGAATTGCAAATATGATCAAAGGCATTTTAGGAAATAGAGGATAAATTAATCTCTTGAATGTTATTTTAATTTTTGGTGCGGTTCTTCTGAAAAGAAGACGACCCAACATGAATGAAAACAAACATCTAGAAGGAATTCCTTATTCAGCAAGTACATATTCTCAAACTCTCGTGCTAACTCTTATAGACGAATCGGATTGAAATGCAGGAATCAGGAAGGTTATTTTCCCAAACATAGACTCAAATGTTCAACACTGTCGTGCATGAAAGCCTGGTCTCAAAATTGGAAGGATATAGATTTGATGGATGGACCACTTGGTGGATAAGGAATGGGCTGGATGGTCACAGTCAGAAAGTAATGATCAACAGCTCGATGTCCAGATGGAGACCAGTGATGAGTGGTGTTCCTCAGGGGTTTGTACTGGGACCAACTGTGCTGTTCAACATCTTTGTCAGTGACATGGACAGTAGGATTGAGTGCACCCTCAACAAGTTTGCTAATGACACCAAGCCGTGTAGTGAGGTCCATGTGCTGGATGGAAGGGATGCCATCCAGAGGGAACTTGACAAGATTGAGAGGTGGGCTTGTGCAAACTGCAAACTGCAAGTTCAACAAGGCTAAATGCAGGGTCCAACACCTGGGTTGAGGCAATCCCAAGCGCAATGCAGGTTGGGCAGAGAATGGATTGAGAACAGCCTTGAGGAGAAGAGCCTGGTGGTGTTGGTCAATGAAAAGCTCAACATGAGTGAGCAATGTGTACTTGCAGCCCTGAAGACCAACCATATTTTGGATGCATCAAAAGAAGCAGGGCTAGCAGGTCAAGGGAGGTGATTCTCCATTCTACTCCACTCTCATGACACCCCACCTGGATTATTGTGTCCAGCTCTGGAGCCCTCAACACAGGATGGACATAGAGCCCTTGCGGCGAGTCCAGAGGAGGGCCATGGAGGTGATCAGAAGGCTGGAGCACATCTCCTGTGAAGACAGGCTGAGCTCAGAGGGTCGGGATTGTTCAACCTGGAGAAGAGAAGGCTCTGGGACACCTTATAGTGACCTTCCGGTACCTGAAGGGGGCCTATAGGAAAGCTGTGGAGGGACTTTTTACAAGGTCTTGCAGTAACAGGAGAAAGGGTAATAGATTAAAACTGGAAGAGGTGAGATTTAGGTTAGGAGAACATTCTTCATTGCGAGAGCGGTGAGACACTGGAACAGGTTTCCCATGGAACTTGAGGATGTCCCCTCACTGGAAGTGTTCAAGGAGAGTTTGAATGGGGCTTTGAGTAACCTGGTCTAGTGGGAGGTGTCCCTGTCCATGCAGGGGGTTTGAAACTGGATGATCTTTAAGATCCCTTCCAACCCAAACCATTCTGTGATTCTATATGAAATATATACACAAATATATGGCACCTGGCCTCATATGAACGGATGAAGTGCAAAGACCTATTCATGCTCTTGCCAGAGGCAGCATCTAAAGGGCATTATGCGGGAGTGCCTGTGAATATGTCTGTTGCTGCACATATCTCATAGTTCTCTATTGAAACTAGAAGATGCAAAGAGATGAGGACTGTTTATTTCTTATTGTTTATTTAATTGGACACAAGAGATGTTCAGTGCTTTTCTCTTGCCCTAATTTCAGTCATAAAGACAAACAAATTGAGGGGAAATGTAGACTGTTGTGGGATTCTTTCCTGTGTTTGAAGATATGTGAAGTAATTTAGGTCACCTCTGTCTCAAAAGACTATGGAAAAATTGCTTCAGGTAATAGACTGTGTAATATTAATATCAGTCTTCTAAACCATCAACTTATGGTTTTAATAGTGTGAGACCAAAGACTTCCAGGGGAAAATATAGTGAGTTAATATAATCTGCTATTTGGAAGGAATCTGAATAAATTAATCACATGAAAAAATAGCTTAGAAATTCTTGTTAATAATTTCAGTGCCTTACTCAAAGGTAAAATAATACTTGAAAGATATTCAAAATATCTTTAATAAAATAATAAAACATGTCTTGGTGTTCTTTATATGTATATTTATTAGAATAGTCCTAACTGAATATGAATTTTCAGAGTGAAGGGAAGAGGAGGGAAAGGTTAAGACTAAGAAATGTTGAAGTGCCTTGGCTGAATATCCTGATTTAGAATCATCTTCCTTAGGGGCACTGCAGATTCTTTGTTTTCTTCGTATCCATCCCACCTGCTGCAATGACCAAAACGAATGAGGTCAGTGTGGTCCCTCTACCTCTTCCTTTCCTTTATTGCACCCTTAAATTTGGAGCAGTAATAATTGTTCAAAGTAGCCTGAAGAAAGTTACAGTTAGCCTACAGATCAAGTCACATACCTCTACAACACATTAATTAATTATTCTTTTGCTTTTGGAAAAGCAAAGAACTAAAATCTTGTTTAGAACAATCTTGGAGCACTTGAGAATTTTAAATTCTAAGTGCTAATTTAATGAAGGTAATTGTAATGACTTTTGCTGTTACAATTATTAGATGACATGCGTCAACTTCTCTTCTCCTTCCAAAAAACCTTGACTGGCCAGTAATCTGTTTGCAGGGATTCTTACCCTTTCTTTCCCCAGCTCCCCTTAGAAATGGTTGGTGAGATAAAACAGTATTGGATTCTGGTGCCAGTGTGCAGGCAGCAACTTCTAACTTGGAGATGGTGGGGTGAGGAAGCCAGAGAAGGAGTGTGGTTCTACCTTCCTCTCTTCCTGCCCCTCCTCCCCACCACAACCACCTCAGACTCTGATGCTTTTTTCCTGGCTTCCTTCTCTCATGGACTAACTCTGCTCCTCTCCAGCTGGTCTCACAGTCCTGTGTACGCTTTTCCTGCTCCTCTGTTTTTTACTTCATCTCTGTCATCCTGGTCCATCAAGCTACCCAGGTACGACAGAAAGCCAATGCTCTGTGTAATCTTCATCTGCCGCAGAGCAGAGGGAGGGTGCTTTCATGTCCAGTTAAATAATGATCAGGCTAAGATATTTTGTTTTGTTTGCTATATCTCCTGAAGATTTACTAGATATGTGGGAAGACATTGACTACTGTTCTGGTTCAATGACAAAAACCCCCATTTTTTCCCAAGTATTTGACATAACCCTTTCTTGCATTATGTATGTGCAAGAACTAAAATTTTGGCATCTGTGAAGAGTCTGTGAGTTCCTCTTTAATTTCCTGTGGTGTTTTGGAGAGACACACTGAGGGGTCCCATCATAACATTACCTAGTACAGAAAATATATGTTGGATGACACCATCAAGGACTCTTAAAAAAAAAATGGAGGTATGTTTGAAGAATGTCAAAAAGTCCACTTGCATGTTAGGAGAATATGATGAGGCCACTTTTTTTTTCTGTAGAAAGCAGTGAAATCTGGGAACACAGTAACGCCAAAGCACAGCTGGTCCTTGAACTGGTTCACAGCTCCCCACCAGAAGTGAAGCAAACCAGTTTAGCACATCCTTGCCTTCTGTGTCCCAGATGACAGTATCACTATTTAAAACCTTGTGAAATTAGGTAGAAAGGGAATTAAAACTAACTTGTGACAGGCTGGTTATGCTGCTCCTTGCCAAGACTTTAAAGATATGTGGAGAGTAAATTTAGAAACGCTATATATGTAAGTTGTGCTTAAACCCCTTTGCAAGCCTGAAAGGATGTTTGGAGTTACAACTTAAAAACAGTGGGATTTAGTGCAACAGGTTTTGGCAAATGAATCACTGCAGTTCCTACAGCTGATGAATTAATGTGGACTCGACAGACTAACATGTACCATGTGTTTACTTTGGCAGCAAATGTGGAAAAATCATTTGGAGAAAAACTGTATTATTCAACAGATTTCTTTTTTCTCCTTTGTTTTGTGTATTTTTTTCTTCCTTTAATTGAAATCACAAAGGTAGGGTTCATAAAGTCTTTCAGATTGGTACCACATTTGTCATATCATGAGAAACTAATGATACTATTACATGATTTTTTGTTTACTAGGCTGATCATAATAGTTCTCTCAACTGCTAAAATGGAAGAACGCTACCCCATATACCATCTAGCAGGTAATGAAGCAGGCAGATGTCAGATCAGAAAATCCATTGCAATTTTTTGTGCTTTAAAACTCGTTTACAACATGAAGCTTTTGAGCATCTGATTTATGAAAGCCCAAATTTATCTGTTGTCAAGCTGTTTATGAGACAACAATAGTGTTTTCCACCAAAATTTTAACAAACTCTTTAGCTTAGTGTTATGGAGAGCAAAATAGTCATATCATAACTTGTTTTTTCCTCTTAAATCCTAAGTTTACAAGTTTCATTATACTCAGCTGCACAAGTTATGACTCCACACGACTGAAAGGCTGAGAAGGACAAAACCTGTACCTTGTCTGAGCGGACTTTGCAGGTTCACTGTGTCTTTTCAAACCTAGCAACCACTTGTCACACATGATTGTTGTACATCAAAAATGCTGAAAAAGGAGAGATGAAAAATGGACGTTTTCAATAACACCTTGATTATTTTTTCCCTTTTTAATGAAAAATCCCCTGCAACATCATGTCTGTCTTTTCTACAGGTTGGGGCAGAGCAGCACTTTCCACTTCTCCAAACTGCCTTAATTCTTTTGCAACCACATTTACATGCCACAGAAGCTACAAGGCTATTCTTATGCACATGAGTCTTTAAATAAACTGGATGTGTCTCAGAAAAAAATGACAGTGTTCCAACTCAACTATGAGAATGAACTAATTCTACATGTGACATTCTATGAATTTCTACCGATCATGCTACACAGGAGGTCGATTTCATTACATTAATGTTTTTCAGTCCTAAGATTTCTGACAGATGGTATCTTTTGAAATTCTTGCTGGCTTTCCCAACCCCGCTAAGCTTCTTTATTTATTTATTTTTTCTTTCTTAGAAAAATTCCTTTTTAAAGGTCTGATTACAAACAATAAACAAATAACCAGTCTTTTCCATCTGAAGAGAATTTAAAGTTAGATTTCATTAGCAGTTGGGAAAGTATGCCATGGAAGCTTGGGGAGAAGTGAGGGGAGGAGAGTAACCTCTAATGACCGTCAGCCCTACATTCTCTTCCTTGTGTCCTCTTTCATCTAAGCCCAGCAGCTGCCAACATCCATAGAGACATGGTGCTGCCATCATTCATTTGGATTCCTACGTCTGCATACTTTTCCCACTCTCAGGCATGGAGAGGGTTTCTAGTGTCAGAAAGGGTTTTGTCTCTCCTCCTCCTGGGAATACCTAATAGAGTGAAGGGCCAGTAGTGGATATTTAGGGAAGGGTTATGAAAAATGAGACGAGTGCAGAGCAGGCTTTTGCCCCATAACTTTTGACTCATAAACTGTCATCAGGTCAGGGCCACCATCAGAATGTCTTCTTGCTTTTTTAAAATCCTTATTGTTTTATTTCTTTCTTGGCTTGACTCTCACAATGGCAAGTCGCTTGCCTGTGAGACCATGGTCAGAGTAACCAACTCCATAAACACCAAGATGACTCAAGTCATGGTGAAATCTAGTATGTTACTTGCTTTGAATTTGTAGCAGAAAGCCAGGAAAAAAAATGCACATTAGAATCTAAGAATGCCTCTGGTTACCTGAGAAAGAATAGCCTTCTCTGAACATCATGGTGGCCGCTTGAGACCTATCACCATGCCAGAGGATGTCTGAAGACATTCATTCCCAAAGACTGGTTTCAGCCAAACTTTTCACAGCCTTGTAACAATTTTGCTTGATTTAATTTCCTTTTGTTTAGTGTAATTTCCCTTCTTTTAATCTAATTTCCTATGTTGTGTTTTAATATAGATGAAAAGAAAAAATGGAAACAAAATATCGAGAACAGGGATGAAAGATGAAAGAAAGACATATCCAAACATATATCCAGGCCCTTATGATTAAGTAAGTTTTAACTGACATATTTGGTGAGACTGTGGACAGGCAAATGTCTTTGTTTGCATCTCTATTTCTGTGTCTCTGGCTATGGAGTTAGGTAGCTCAATACCCGTATCTGTGTTTTATGGGAACATAAAGGAAATGCAAATGTCTTATCCAGTAAATCACTGTAGCTTTATCCAAAGTAATGAGTCTCTGGCTAATGAATCAATGTCACAAGCATATCCCAGAAGGAAAAAAGTATTTCACTGACATCTGTGTCTAACTCATTGTCTTGGCTGCTTCAGCTGGTGTTGGGACAGTCCTGATCACAAAAAATGAGAGGGCTGTGTGTGTCCCTTTCAGCAATGATATGAGAGGAAAAAACATACCAAAGCTAGCCAAATAAAATTCTGATTTGTTTGTTAACAAAATAAGACTACAGTTACAAAGACAAAACCAAACTAGCCAAACAAAAAAATCCACTTCAGTCTTTCCTATAGGTGTTAAAAAATGGTTAGACTTCGAAAGAAAGATAACCATAGTAAGATATTTCAGATTTTTAAAGCATCTTATTATAGAAAGTGTCTTCCTTAGGATCCAACAGATTGGTAATACTAAAAGTGACAAATTAACTCTGGTCACTAATTGGTTTTCAGCTTTCCCCTTTGGTTTGTTTAGCCCACTTGTCAGGATGTAATTAGAATAAGTTTAAAAGGCAATTAACCACAGTCTGTAGTGAATGTTTGAAACATTGTAAGTATCAGATGCTGTTTGTGAGATCGTATTGCCTGTGATCATAGGGTTTATGGGAGTGCTTAGAGAAATTTTTCTTTGAATTTTAATTCTAATTCTGTAGCCTGGCCACAACACTGGCCAATTAATTTAGACTCATAAAAATAAAGACCTCTTTAAAGCCTTGGTTAGAGTTATTTGGGGCAATCTCATTAAAACTACCCTTCTACTGCTGAAATGAACCTTGCTGCATCAACTTATATCTTAGACCAATTTTTTCCTCAAACAGGAGTTAATCTAAAAAATTCTTGCTCCCTGGCTTCAATCTTTTGTTTTGTTCATAAAGAGAGGAAATATATTGCTGTAAAAAAAAAAAAAAAGAAAAAAGTTGGCAGCATTGAATATCAGTGCTCTTGTGTTCAATAAATTGTTCTTGTTTCTGACAAGGAGGATGACAATTTGGAATGCAGTTGGAAGGGTATGGAAGATTCAGTAATTAAAAGAAGTGTGATTATACCAGAAGCTCCTCTTGCTGCCATTTGTGACAAAAATAATTGGCTGAGGAAAGAATGTCTTGGCATTGAAGTTCTCTTTGCAATATATGTGAAATTGCTTCTAGGAATTTAGCATAGCTGGCTGCAGAAATAGAGGTTCAAAATCTGAGTGGAGTGGAAAATATAAGGAACTATAGAGATAGCCTCTGAGCATCTGTCTATGCATGTTCATGTTGGTAATATTTTCATGCTGTTACAGATGGAAAGGAGCATCTGCTAAGCACACAAGAAGCAAAAAAAGGCTGGTGTTGACAAGTTCACCCAAGACAATTAAGGATAAGTTATTGCTTTAACAACATAGCCCTGAAAGTGGAGCAGGGCAGAATTACATCACCTGAAGAGGAGAATCTGCAAGATTTTACTTCCCAAAGCACAATTTCTAAAGTCATTTCTCCCTGGGTAGAAAGGTTGGTACAGAGTTTCCCTTGTGACTTGGTCCAGCTTCCCTGGCACATGTAGATCTGGGCAAATTGTGTTCCAGGTTTCCCTGGAGAAAGTGAGGCAGCTGTATTTCTCAATTGCTCTTGTGAAAATGTGTGAAGCTAATGGAAGCTGCTGTCTTGCCTAGGTACAACGGGTCCACGGTTAGCAGAAATAAGTTTGGCAGTCCACTTATAACTTTTGTTGGCACAAACATCACAAATAGAGGGCCAGATTCTCAGCTGATGTCAGTCTACACATTTATATATCTCCATTTGTCATTGTAGCCTGTTCTCAGTGCAAACTGTCTTGATACTTTTGCTTTCATTTCCAGGGGTTAGTGTGCAGTTTGCGGTGAGGTCTTGTGTGTCCTACCAGTTTGTCCTTTTTTGCTGCTTACCCTTCAGTTGATTTTCCAGCTGAACAATAAGCTGAAACAAGAAGACCTGAGTTGTGAGGGGGTTTGAGTGGTCTGAAAATGTGAATAATGGCTGATTTGCAATTAAAGAGTGCTTGAGTTTGTCCATGAACGTCTAGTCTTACTTTTCTCACTCAGACTAGTTGCCACATGATTCACACACAAATGACTTAAAAAAATAAGGAAAAAAAACCCCTCTAATGGTGAAAGACTATGGTGAAGTCATATGACTGCCAAAGAAGCTTTATTAAATAGCCATTAAACATTAAAAGAAGAGTTACTGTAAGAATCTTGGCCCAGTCAGCTCTGTGGACTTGGCATACGTTGTAAAAATTCTGGATTTCTTTTAGTTCACTAGTTTTGCTCTATAATCATCGTTTGACTGCAGACCCAAAACCCAGTGTGCTTGCTCAGGGATAAGGAGTTCCAACTTCTAGCTGAAGAGTGGCTGAAAGTTTTGTAGTTGGTTTGGAAATTTTGTGCCCTTTGGTAAATGCCATAAAATGCAGTTCTTCTCTACCATATCATGATAAAACTAAGTCTGGCTCTTATTTGGTGATACATTGCCATAGAGAAACTTGTAATATTACAAGTAGGTCTCTATGAGATATTAAGGTAATTCCTCACTGTAAATTATTAATACTCACTGTAAATAACTATCCCTCACTGTAAATGATTAGACTGTTTTAATGGTAAAATATTTCTAAGTACAACATTCGTAGTCTAGAGAAGGGCTGAAGGTGTCCTGTGCATCCTCTGTTTTGGTCGGGTTTTTTGATAAGCATAAACTTAAATCGCAAGTTTATTAGCACACAACCTCAAAATAAGTCTGATTCCACTGCAATGCTTAATACACTTATAAAAATATATTTTGAAAACTATTCTCTTAGGAGACTAACAGATCAGCTTGGGTACCCTTGCTGTGGAGGTTTATCATAATGTTTCTGCCTCCAGGTGTCCACTTCATGCTTATGCCAGAAACTATTAAATGATGTTTCTTTTTCTGGCTGAAGTGGTTGATGCCACTTTTATTTTTCCTACCTCCTTTCTTGACAGTAGGATGGTAAATTCTGTTAGGGTGGCTGAGCAGACAGCTAGGGGCTTTATCTTAAACTGTACCTTAAACTGCTGCAGTGTATAAAATTCTCCATAATGCAAGAAATAGCATGGGATTTTTTGGGTTGGAAAAGACCTTTAAGATCATCAAGTCTAACTATTGACTCAGTACTGCCAAGGCCACCACTAAATCATGTCCATCAGAACTACATCTATATGGCTTTTAAATCACCCCTGGGATGGGGACTCACCATTGCCCTGGGCTGTCTGTGTCAGGGCCTGGCAACACTTTGGGGAAATAAATCGTTCCTCATATCCAACCTAAACCTCCCCAGGTGCAACTTGAGAGCATTTCCTCATCATTTGTTCACTTCCCAGAGGGTACTCAAATTGAAAATTCAACTCCAAGTCTTTTCTTTATCAAACTAAACTGACTGGACTCCTAAAACCTTTCAGTATAACACACCACATGCAATCCTTTAGCCATTTTTTTAGCTCTTCCCTGAATCAGCTTTTTTTCCCCTCAGTTTCCTCCTTTGAGAAAGCACCAATTGCAGCTGTTCTTACAAAAATTAAGAATGTTTTTTAAATATACCTTTACACATGCTCACCACAGCAGCCATGTCCTACCTGAAGGTGTTGTGTCTTCCTTTCAATTTGGTGGGAAAATTGGCACATGGACCTCTGAGACAAATGAGCTTTAAGGTCTATCTCTCTTCCACAAAGCCACCCTCATCTGCTGCAAAAAGTGGGCACTTTCTACCTTGTTAGTTTAATGACACTTAATTTTCAGAAATTCCTTGAATAATGAGCTGAGCCTTTTAGCTTGAATCAAACTGCTGTAGGTTTGGCTTGTTTTGATACCTAAAATGGACAAATCAGCAAAGTACCAGACCTGCCCAAACAGCAGCAATACTTGCTAGTGTGGCACGAATGTTTAGGTCGGGGTCTGGCACATGTTGAACAGTTGAAGCAGGAAATCCTTCTTAAAACACATTTGATGGATTTCTAGTGGCTGAATGAAACCAGCTCTTGGTGTAAACTAACCTTCCGAAACTCTGTGAATTGCTATGAAATTGTATTCCAACATATGTATTGCAATTACACACAGGCATAGCTCCACAGTAAAGTGGAGGTTTTTTTCTTTCCATTAAGAACTCTGATCCAGAAGCAGAAACTGGCTTTGTTTGGCACAAGTTTTTCCTGTCACTGACTATTCTGTCATCCCATGCCAGTTTTCTCAGTAGTTGCCACTTGAGATATTACTGAAGCAGAGGTGACGAGACCATCAAAGCTGGGAAACAGCAACTATCCCAAGATAAACTGCTCCCTGCCCTGCATGGAAGCACAAAAAATATTGAACTCAGTCGAAACTTTGCCACCTTAATTCTCTTTTGATGCTGCACAGGTTTTGTTGGATCAATGTAGAAATGCTAAATTATAATTGCTTTGTATACCTAGAGTTACTATTTGTTGACACAGCAAAACAAAGATAAGACTGCAGCATGAATTAGAGCAAAAACCCTCCGGGTGTGAAAGGTACCACACATCACTTTCAGGCAGTGCTAACATCTATTCTAATATATCTTTGTTGGTATCATTACCTCTGTGAGCTAAGTTTTGATTGGTTTTGGTCTCTCTTTTAGTGCTAGCGTTGCCAAATATGGCAAAAAGGAGGCGTTTTGTTGCTCAGACCTATCCTAAGGAAATTTAATCTAGTTCAGACAACATCACTGTGTGGGATTAATCTCACCTAATTTTAGCTATTTAATAGTTAAGCAGCAAGTTGAACTAGTTAACGAATAGTAACTGGAGATGGATGTCTACCTCCAGAGAATTACTTGTCTTGGCCTGTGTCTGCAGTGAATAATATTTTTAGGCACCCATCTCTCCCTGTTTATTGTTGAGGAGTCTAGATGACTAGCTAAGATGATGACTGTAACTTTTGGAGGCAGAAGTTGGGTAAGATAAATCCTTCTTAATAATTTTTATCTAGGCAAGACAATGTTCCTATCTCAAGGTATGCTGTGTGTAGTCAGTGCTTGACATGCAATGTCTACAGAAGTGACTACAGGAGCTGTGAACCCAAAGAGTATGATATGCTTTTCAAACCTTCTTTAGCCTGCCTAGAGAACAGGGCTCATTTTATGTTTTCATTCTCCTTATTTGGTATAATTAACCTTCAGCTGCCTTTTTCACAATGGGTCTTTATGAACCACACACAAAAGGGAATTATATCACTGCTCTTCATTCAGGCTTATACAGTGCTTTGGGAACCACGCAAAGAGGCTTAAATACATATTCAGACCATCAAGAATTAAAGTTCAGGGCCTTGTGCATCTTGGCATTATAGCTGCAAATAATAAGAAGACAGTCCTTGCCCCAGGGATTTAAGGTGATCTGGCAATAAATAGCTAAAGTATTCTGGAGGTGACCAAGGTGTGAAATGGATAAGTCCTAGTGAGCAGATTCACACCAGGCCCAAACTTAATTTTATTTGACTAATGCCAGGCTGGCTCAATTGTGGTGACTCACAATGTTTTCTTGTACCGTGAACAGAAAGAACCAACCTAATGTTTGGAAATGTCTGACTTCTCCAAACTTGTTAGACATGTAATTTATTTCTGTTCTGAGGAGATGGGAAAAAACAAAAAACAACCCTCCACCCCAACATGTAACACTTCTATTCAGCAACAAGCAATAATTTCCCTGTTGCTTCAGGTATCTTTTGTGACTTGTTTTTGTTTGTTTTTTTTTTCCCTTCCAGCTAACTCAGATACTTAACATGGGAAAGCTGAATTGTTTGTCAGCTCTGAGTGTTTGTTTTTTTTTTTTGTGAAAACTTTCTCAAACATGAAAGGATTTAGTTTCAAAACACCAATTTTGTAGGCAGCTGACAAAGACATCTTTTTTTTCTCTGCTTTTCCTTGGAATTACTTCTTAGAAAAAAAATCACAGAAGGGGAGTTAATTTTTACATAAAATCTGCTACTTGTGGGAGATCTTTAAATGCTTAACAATTTAAAAGAAGCATTGAAACTTTTTATACACTATACAGACAATGCCCTTCAGATGAAAATCATTGCAGATCACACAAATGCCATATAGTCTTTGAGTAATGATCATCTACTACATAAAACCAAACAGTCATAAAAGGAATAATTTAGGCAAAAGGTTGCTATTTCTTCTGGCAGTGTACTTATTGTAATAATAGCATATCTGAGACATGAAAGACTTTAAGAAAGGGGGAGACAAAAAGAACTTTAAAGCAGCCAGTGTCTGTTTCCACTAAGCTACTAAATCACATCTTATTTCATACCAAGGTACATGTTTAAATTTCCATCCAAGTTCTAATCCAGTGGCTTTAAGCTAAGCTAGTATCTGCTGCTGAACTGGATCTGCTCTTGGATAAGTTTCCAGCAATGCTTTTTTCTTAATTGTGCCAAGCCACTTGGCAAACTGTGTGCGTTCAGACTCAGGGCACAGAAGTCTCTTGCTCCAGGTTCATGTATCCTTTTATCTTTCTTCCTGTGCTGGTGACATAGATCTCTGGATAAAATAATCTGTTCCAAATAATTAATTATTATGGTAACACTAGAACATTGCTAATATTAGTAGAATAACAGCATGCTATAAAATTATTAATATTTAAGCACACAGTTAAATACTGTGCCAGACTACACAGCCAAAGGGTTGCTATTCACCGTGCCTAATTTAATACATTTTTTGTTGGGGCTTCGCTTCAGTGCTTAGCCTCTTTATATAGTGAAATGTGAGATACACTTTTAAAGGTTAATTTTGGGTGAAGTATCTTGTTTTCTAGAGGTGCCTTTTTGTCACCATCAGCTATATGTAATGTTTATATTGTTGCATGCCTTAATCCGGATGAATCTAAATTAAAATTCATTTTCACCTTGCACTTTGGAGTTCCCTAATTTGTGAATGCCAGACTTCGCATATCCGGTGACATCTTTTTTGAGTCTGTATTTTCAGATATGAATTACATGCTAAAAATGCCCATGGATGGGTCAATTGTGTAATATATATTGGTACAGTCTTTTAAGGAGAGTTTTCCCCTACACTCTCACTCCCTCAATACCCTCCATGCTTCTGATTTCAAACAGCCTGATCCCACTCTACTGCTAACTATGCTTTGTCCCCATTTCCCTTTCTTGTGACATCCCCTGGCAGTAGCAGACACTGGACATGAGCCTTTTCAGGAGGTATAAAGAGGAGCACCAGATGTCCTATCTATGATAACAGTTCACTTACTACCTTGAGTTCCTTTTTTGTTACAGCCCATAACATTGTACCTCTTCCCTGCTTATCTCAGTCTCCACTGGTTCTCATCTGCTTTCTACCAGTACCTCAGTGTCAGGAAACATATGCTTAGAGGTGGAAATTTTATACTGCCCTTAAGAGAGAGAAAGCAGGGCAACAAAAGAGAAGAGCAGATGAATTTTGGGGTTATATGTATATATATTTGTTTTGGTTTTGTTTTGTTGTCTTTTTTTGTTGTTCTTTTTTTGTTTGTCTGTTTTTTTTCATAATGAGTTTTACAAAGTATTGTAAAAGTCAGTTTTTACAATATGCTTCATAATTTGTCTACCCATTTCTCAGGCCTGAGTCTCTTCTGTCCCTAAGTTTTAAGGATATATATATGTATCTCTGAAGATATATCTGATAACTTTCCCAGTCATGGAATGGGGGTTATTTAGATGTACAGTTTCTGTTTTCTTCCTAACTAAATATTCTAATTTAACCCTAGGCATCTTGAGAAGGTAGAACCACAACTTTAAAGCCTGGGATACTGAACAAGGTTTCAAAACATTGGATAGATTTATGTCTTCTCTATTATTAGGTGATCGCTAAATAAATACCTATAAGTAGAAGTAAGCAGATTACCTGTGTAAGAACAAAATCTCAGAGTGCAGTGCAATGACTATTGGTATAAACATGAAGAGGTGAACTGAAGCAGCAGATCTGAAGACTTATGCCTGAACCTTATTTCTGCTCTCTGGAATATTTAGGGGGATTTTTTTGAATTATGCTGATATTCAATTCATAATATTTGATAAAGTTGTCCTTCAGGGGCTGAAAACTCCTGATATCCTGATATGTACCTCTAACATCTATCTGAAAAACATGAAGTTTCTGTATTATGGGAATTCTCTCAAACTTCTGTATAGTTGAACCATTTTCTTCCTAAATGGAAACCACCTGGTGGGAAGAAACAAAAACGCACATACTTTTCCATCTTGAAGTATAAATCTCACAGGACAAATAAGGATTTGTCCTCTTCTTTCAGTTTAGGTGCATGCAAACAGAAACTGTGGAGATGGATGATAGCATCTTTCCATTGTATTTGTCCATCGTGCTTATAAATAAGATAATGTAATAAATATTATATGTTTTCCATTCTTAAATATGGGATCTCTCTACTGAGCAATAGATTTCCCTGATCCCTCAAATATCTATATTGAAGCAAGTAAACTTTAGCTATAAAACTTTCAAAACACAATCTTTTGATTTATATTTCTCTTTGCCTTCCTGGTGGTACAGAGAAGATCTATACGGTCAGGATGATGTACATCTCAGGGGCTTGACCAAGTCACAATAAAACTGCTGCCAAAATATCCGGTCATTTATTTAACTTAAAGTATTCTGCCATGCTAGGGAGGAAAAGTTGACTGCTGAGCACCAGGAGACCCAAAATATTCTTGGCCAATGGATCATGGATTTCCCCGTGTCACTTATCTTACCATTTCAGCACAGTACCATATGTTCCCTTACAATTTTGTAATGTGCCCCATATGTTTGCCTTCCTTGATGAAAACCAAGGAGGCAGCAAATTATCTGCAGCACTGACACACAAACTGTGATTTTTGTTTTAGATCTAAGCTTAGTATAATGTCTTTTCATATTCTGTTGGGTAAGTGGTCTCCAGTGAATACCCATATTTTGTGAAAAATTGTGAATAACTGTTCAGTCAATGAATGTTGCATGCATGTTCCTAAAACAAGTGTCACTAGATAAACTATCACTTTTTAGGCTGGAGATAGTATTAAATATGTATATATATATATTAAAAAATATATAAATGGTGTAAAAATTCTATAACAGTTCATCTCCATTCTGCAAAACATTAAGAGGAAAAAAAAAAAAAAAAAAGAAGATCTAATTCTTCCTGGTAAGCAGAACCACATTGGAGGTGAATTTGGCCAGAACAGAGATCTAGGTCTCAGCTGTGAATGTGGAAACTGATTTGGGTGTTTACTGATTAAACTCTGACCAGGTTGGCAATGAACAGGAAAAACTGAATGCAGTGAGGAATAGTTAAGAGTTAACCAAGCCTCAACTCTCCAACTCTGTGTGTATATGCATGTGCCCGTGTGTTTGTATATGACAATTACTATGAAACTTTGGGTCTTAGGCTTATTCTGATAGGATAATGTTTTAACCTTAGTGTGGCCCAATTAACTAACTACCTCCGGAGCTGTGACGCAGCTGTTTCATTATTTTTTTTTTAGACAGAAAGAACTAAAGATTGAGATTATCTGTTTAAGTCCTATGCTGTGTTGCAGAACAGTTTGCTTACTGTTGCAACTTTCATGTTTGCTTGTTTTTTTGTTATTGCTTTTGTTTTGGGTTTTTGTTTTGTTTTGTTTTTTTAATTGCATATAGCATCTACTATAATTTTTTATAATTACAAATTGTGGTACAGGTCCCCTTCTAAGGGATATTAGGAAAAAACTAATTTAAGCAATATGTGAACTCAACAATATTACATACCTGTGTAAGACTTGATCTGGTAATTAAAATATTCTCCACTCAGTTTAAATTGTTACATCCAGAAGAAAATGAATGGTAATAAAGCCACCAGTTCACCAGGAGGAGATCCACAAAGAAACCTAAGGCAGATCAGCAAATTCACATAGAAAACAAACTCAGCACAATGTTTCTGATGTCTGGAGA
>NW_009953496.1:1575889-1585127 GCF_000747805.2 Chaetura pelagica | reverse complement strand
ATCAGAAAAATAAGGGTAACATTAAAATATTAATCAAGTTGATAACTTTTGAATGTTTTTGAAAGCTTTTTTCTATGCAACTTCAAAAACTGTGCTTGTTTTCTACCCTAAGCACTGCAGCCAAGAGAAGGTGGAATTAAAGCTAGATTTTCACAGCATTTGTGGAGTTAATGCAGAATGTAAATGCTACTTAGCAGGGTTGTTTTCTTAGTGTTTGTGTGTGGAGGGGTTGGCTTATTTTTACATATTTGAGCAGTTAATGAACCCTTCCAAACTGAAGTCCTTGTGCAATTTAGCAGGTTGTATGTATTCCATGGTGCGGGCTTCCCCTGAGGCCCATTTAACTTCCTGATATCTGCAATCAGATCAGATTTATGATGTGGGTAAAAAGGAGTTTGGGTCCATTTAAGGTTTACTGCTTACTGACCATTAAAGCTGCTAAAGTGATTTCTAGCAGCAGAGAACCACATTATATTGGAGATCAGGATTATCCAGGGCCTTTGTGTCTCAGGGAAGTGTTCATACTTTTTAGGGCCTACCAGCTTTCTGCTTCACTGTACCACACAGCAAAGATCTCTTCTGGCTCAGCAGGATTTTCCTAGTTGAAACACATATCTGAAAATACTACAAGTGGATGAAACAGTTTACTGAAACATGTTCATCCAAAAGTAAAAAAAAAAAGAATCAAAAGATTCAACCAAATCCTTTCTGCTTTTGTATATTTGCTTTATACTCCCTCCAAAAGGGCACAATGTCAATTTTTTCTTATTTCAGAAGTGGGTAATTGTATTTTCTGCTATTGTATAGAAGGACTTTTTTCTTCCCCTTTGTATTTTCACTTCAACTTCTTTCACTAGTGTATCTTCAATAATCCTTCACAGATATATGTTTTCAATGCCTTTGTGTGGTTTTGATAGCACACCCATGCATATGATTTCTATGGAGTTCAGGGTTTAAAACAAAGAATCTGGGAAATAACCCCATGTTTCTGCACTGATAGAGCTTTAATTTTAGAACACAGTTATTATGAAATCAAGGCTGAATACACAGTGTATTTGGAATAGCTTCTCATTTAGATACACTTCTATGGCATTTATTGTAGTATGCTACCTAAACCCTGGATGGGGATACTCACAAAGAATCAGGTATGCACCAAAATGCCTAAATGCTTTGAGGTTTTGAAACTGAGCTGTCCTGAAGAGCAGGCTTTCCAGTTTATTTCTGCTTGTGTTTGGTCTGGAAATACTGCAGAGGAAGCACAGGAAAGAGTAGTTCCTTACCCCATCCTGTCAATGGATGGGCACTTATCAAAACTAGCCCTGGACATGCCTCGATAATTCCCCAGGACTGCAAAGGAAAGCAGAGGGAATGTACACTGAAAGTAATAAAATGCTGAAGGAGGCCCTCTGAAGATGAAAACTTGAGTGACTTTTTAGTATCAGTGTTCAATATTTCCAAAAGCAGTCAAGTGGCTACAGAATGTAATAATTAAGTTGATTTAGGAAAAGTTACCCAGTATGAGGGAAGTTACAGTCTTTCTGTTGTTTCTGAGTATTTTGTTATTTACATTTTGCACTGGAAAACATAAAATAATAAATAGAAAGCTAAAAAACAATTAAAACTAAAATTGTTTTGCTCAGGTTAAGTTCCAGTTTTTGGCATCTATTCAGTCTATTAAAACCAAACTGGCTAGTCTCATTTAAATATTGGCTGACATTACTGTTTGTCTTCAAAATAAGGTAAGAAATGGACAAACAGCTGATAAATAAATTTATCATTCCCACTAGATTCAGGTTTTTGTGGTACTGTGGGTTAGTACCAGAGATTCTAATTCTGAATGATTTTAATGAGATCTTACATCAAGATCTTTCCTACTAGGTATAATGGCCAGAGTCAAAGCCCTTGCCCTCAAAAGAAAGGTGCATGTGAATAACAGAAATGGTACTGGTTCCTCAGTTTTAGTGTTTAGCCTTCCACTAGTTTATCCTCTGCCATGTAAAGGTAATTCAAAACTACTGCTGGTATTACTGTGACTGTGATGGTTGTTTCACAGGCATGCGTTCCTGTGTGATGCACTCTAGGTGACCCTGCTCTGGCAGGGGGGTTGGACTAGATGATCTTTCGAGGTCCCTTCCAGCCCCTAAGATTCTATGATTCTATGATTTCAGCTGTCTGTGGTAAAGAGGCTGAACACATGTATATATACTTTGGAACAGGGACTTTTATATCTATATTTAATCTATGTTAGGGATTATACAAATACAGTAAACTTGCTTTCTGCTATCCTCTAGCATCCTGTCATCATGATAGCTTGTCTATAAGATGGTGTTTGGGGATTTCTCTATACTTGAGAAGCTGCAATACAATAACTATACCAAAACAATGTCCTTAGAGGGGACATTCCTTAGGTCTGGAGGAGCTCCTTTGTTTGGCATCCTCAAAGAGAATTATCTACACTAGCAGAAGACTTCTAGCTGCAATGGTAACCATGATTTACCAGCTTTTTTTCAAACACAGTTATACCATGTAGGACTATGAGTTTTTTCAAATTTTGTAGCTGATTCATTTATACTTGGCAAATGTTTAAAGCCTGTTTGTTCTGTCACAAAAATCTTACTTTCTTACCTTTTCAGCCATCTTTTTGCTTGAACTTGGTCTCTTCAGTGGACACTTAATCCCTGTGCCAGGTATCACTGTGGGAATAAGGAGCATGAGACTTTGCAAATGTCAGTAACACAAAGAATCATGAAGATAATCATAGTATCTCAGTGCCTGAGGGAAGTACCACTTCAGAAGTAGTGCAAACCCAGTGTTGCCTTTTCTCCCTTTTATGGCAAGACCTACTACTATATGCACTATAATTATGTATTTAGAGGTTTTTCATCTTTCTACTTCTGTTTGGGTAGGAATCTATCCAAAAGCATCAGGTCCTGCATATAATCAGAAGGGAGCTAAGATACAGGACTGTTCTGCCGTCTTGGGGAACACATAATGGGCTTAGAGCAGTTTTTCAACTAATTCCTTTAAAGCATCAGAGCTCCTCCAATGATGCAAATCTAGTTCATCTACTGACCATAAACAATGGGATAATTAATAGAATACTTCAGCTTTGAAATTGAATCCTTATGATCTAAGAATTATGAGTTGGATTGTAATCACTCTTCGAATTATTTGATGGTTTAGATGTAATTATCACCTCATGGGCCGTGGAGCACGTCATTACTGAGTATTTATTATGGAGACTTTGTCGCATAACTACAAAAAGATTGCTTTTTAACATGGAGTCAAACCAAATATTTATTTTCATTTTCTTATATATTGTTTGAAATTTTCTCCATCAAACTGTTTACAAATTCTAAGGCAGGAATTGTTTAAGTACGCTTGGAAAGAAAATTTCTTTGCAGGTTACATAAAAAAGCATTTGCAGTAATGGCTCCATTTCTTTCTAGACAAAGCAAAGGAGAAAGCACACGATAAGCTTTGTATTAGTAGAAGTATAAAATCCCCTAGTAAAATTAATTGTATCTCTTAGCTATTGACCTGAAGGTGGGAGGTTTTCCATATGAGCAAATGGTCCCACATTTTGTAATTATCTTCTCTTGTAACAAACTAAAAGCAGGGGAGATTTCTCATTAAATCTATTTTTCTTTCCTGAAATTCTGGTAGGGGGAAAAGGCTTAACAGAAAATGCAAATGTAGTGGTTAATATAACTTACATCCACTTAAGGAGCTCTTTGCACAGCCAGAATGATATAAAGCATTCAATTTTAATGAGCTTCACAACAGGCACGTAGACAGGTATTTCAATACTTATCACTACCTTAATTGGATACTCATTTTGATTCTTTACACCTTTCCCCAAGGCTGTAGTAACTGACGCCAAGTTTATTCTTGGACCTCTTATAAACTGACTGAGAGGTAAGGCATTCCTCCTGTGGGTGCAGTTATCCTGGCATTGTTCTGCCATAGAAATACACCCTTCCCTGAAGGAGGAGGTACACAGTTTGCTGCGAATACTGTCTCAAGATTAGGAGTTTCTGTCAGCACAGCTGTGCCACCAAGGGAACAAACCAACACACGTGTGGCAAAAGTCTGGTGTGGGAGACAGGGTTTAGGAACAGTGTGACATGATCTCTGTGCTGAGAACAAGGTTTAGCACTGGTAAGAGTGCATTTCTCTCCCTGGCAAGAGAAATGAAACATATAGAGTGTTAGTTTAGATCATTCCCTGTTCCATTTCCGTATCCCAGGTCTCTCCTAAATTACTTGAGCAGTGTAATATAATAAATGCATTGTATTTTATCTGATGTTTTCTCTACTGTTCACAGCCACCTCCCTATCTTGGATTATTTAATCCATGTGACTCATCTTTCCTTAAAAAAAGCAAGCATGTCAGGACATTCAGGATACAATAAAGAAAGTAAGAAGCTGGTGAATGTATTTGGTTTTCCTTCCAGAATTTCTGCTGGGAAGAAAAAGAAAAAGAAAAAGAAAAAGAAAAAGAAAAAGAAAAAGAAAAAGAAAAAGAAAAAGAAAAAGAAAAAGAAAAAGAAAAAGAAAAAGAAAAAGAAAAAGAAAAGAGGGTGCTGGTTAAAATGGTAAATTGTGGATGAAGCATTTTCCATTCCTCAAATGGAATCAGAACTAAGACTTTCAGAAACTCAGGAAAATTAGATTTACAATGCCATTATCCCCTCATTTTTTATAGGATTTCAGGTACATTTGATGCATTTGATTATGAAAATTTGTATTGATGCAACAAACTACCTAGTTACATTTCAGAGCACACTGTGAGATTCATGCAGATAAAACAGGAAAATATTTTGTGACCTAAGGAGCTCACAGTCTCAATGGAAAATCAGAGACCATACAGATAAAAACAGACAAAGCAGACCGAAGGGTGACTTATGAACAGGCTTTTTGCAATGTTGGGAACCTGTCCTATGAGAGGAGGTAGAAAGGAGCTAGGCTTGTTTTACATAGCAAAGTCAAGGTCAAGTGTACTATTCATAGATACATTTTGGAGATAGGTAAATATCAGGGAAGGAGAAGAACTGCTGAAATATAAGAATCATTCAAAGCAAAATGCACACAATTTTATCCTAAAACTAGTTAGTGAGATGATTTATATCTCTCAGAAGCACAGAAATGGCCTTCCAACATAGGAAGTAAGAGGAAAGAAATGAAATCTCTTCAAGATGGACCATGAGACGTTTATGGCAGGATAGGGAGGATCCTGGGGTTAGGATCTATAACCTGGCATATAAGACTCAGACAGTTCAACTTGCTGATATCTGCAAGAGGGGCTGGAAGAAGACTTCATTGCTGTTTGTTGACCCTGTCTGTTTGCCCTCCATTCATAATGTACTTAATTATCTCTGTGCTTGAGGTCCTTTGCCAGGCAAGTGCAGGATCAAGGAAGAATGTCTTCTTTTTTCCCCTTCAATGCAAAACATGGCTTCTAGTAAAGATGGGGTTTCACTTCAGTGATCAGAGGGAAGTCCTTGAGATACTTAGATCATTTTGGCTCATGTGCCTTAATCATATCTTCAAGGATAAAACTAGCAATTGTATTTCAGGATTTGTACTGTTGCTTTTTTTATTAAACCACTAATGTGTTGAGCTTTGAAACTGCTGGGGGAATCGCCTTCCTTTGTTCTATTTTCTTCTAACAAACCCCCTGCCTATAGCAAGGACCTCAGATACTCACTTTTGCATGATACCTTCCTTTGGGACAGAATAGCTTTGGCCGTCTTTGCTGTATAAACACTTCTAATAACGTTCCAAAGATATCAGGGGATTTTGTGGTTTCTGGTGCACGGGATCATGTAGTGCAGAGCTCTCTGGACTCAATGTTGAATGTAAAATACTTGGCTGTCTGCAATCCCAAGGGATTTATCTTTTTAAGATCTGAAAAAAGACAGTGAGGTAACTGTGTGGATGCTTCTTGTTAGCACGGGGGAAAGGAGCACAGGAGAAGGGCATGAAAATGCTTGTCTACTAAAGCTGAACATGAATGCTGACTTCCCAGAGGCAATGCTTTGGTAATTAGGAAGCCTGCGTCCTTGGCTTTCCAGGGCATTACCTTCAATGGTCTGCAAGTAAAAGAGCAAATAACATTTTTTGTGGTGGAGGTGTGTGTTGAAGGAGAGAGAATGCTTGGGGGAAAGGGTGTGGAGTACTGTACCATCAAAGAACATGCCATGGGGCAGGACACAAAGCCATCCTTGGAGAGATTTTCTGTGAGAATGAGAATAAAGTATCCAGGCATGAGGAAAATCTGGATTTTTGCTCCCAGAGCTTAGGAGACCAGAGGCATCTATAACTGATCACAAAGGGAGTTCAGACCAGGAACCACTGCTGGCACTGGCAGCAAAAAAGGATGTTATGGTGTTTTTTTTTATCCATACATAGAAGCTGAAATAATTTTCCTTGAAATTATTTTACTGTCATTACAAAGAGTAAAATGGATTTAATAATCATAGGAAGGATTGTTATAAGTTTGTCTGACAAAATCCCCAGTTCTCCTCTACTGACTAAGCAGAAGTTGAGGCATTTATCTGATGGAATAATTAACACAGATTGAGAGGTGATCAGGAATTCACAGACCCAGTAAGCTGAGGTTATATGGTACAGAATCTATGGGCATAAAATCTCCTGTGCTCCTGGCACTTTTTTGCTCTGCCTTTCACTCAAAAGTTTAACCACAGAACTGATAAAACTCACAGGAAAAAAAAACAACAAAAAAAAAATACCCAAAACAAAAACAAAAAAACAAACCCCAAACAAATATTGAAAATGCATAATTCCACCAGAACTTCCAGTTTTCACAAAACAGTGTTTTCTTTTGGAGGTGCATATTATTTTGTTTTAGAATGTTCAGTGATAGCTATTGTGACTCCTTTTATGTGAGGCAGACAACATGCTAGGCCCCAAGGTAGCATTACTGATCTGCCACTGAATACAAATCAAGTATTGTCATGCTCTAGCATCCAAGTAGGGGTTCCCTAGACCCATACCAGGCATTCAACATCTGTTTTCCAACAGAAGCTCTTCCAAACAAAGCAGACTGTCACTTTTAATAAGGTTTTATCTTGAACATTCCCATCTAGATCTTATTCCAGCACTGTATCAGATAAGCAGGCTGGTGTCTCATGCAGACTTGATCAAAATCCCAATGAACGTGCAAAAGGCATTTAGGAAATAACCTGCCAGAAGTTTCCTCTCAAGCAGGAAATTAAATGTGGGTCTCTTGGTGGAATCACTATATTTTGTTTCATTTTGAAATGATTGTATTGTGTTATCAAACTGCAGAAGTTATTTTCAAAATGAAAGCCCCTGAGTTCTGCTAGGTTTTTGCCTCAGATATACTTTATGATATAATTAACTACTTCTGACTAAAAGAGATTAGCTGTGAATAAAAGAGATTACACGGAAGTGCTGTCTTTTGTCAGCCTTAAATAAGTGTCTACAAAGTTCCTCTTTTTTTGGTAAGAGAAATTAAACATTTATTGACTTCACCTTTGCTATTCATTCCTTGATATAATCTTCCAGATTTCAAACAAAATTATTGCCACACATGCCACTAGATACAGATACCCAGATATTAATCTATTATTTGTATGAGAGAGAAAGCATTAATTTTATATATTTTAAAGCATGTTCAAAAATATGTTTTATGGAAAGTAAAATAAAGATACATAAAACTATGGTATGGTGACAGTATAAAACTGTCCTGAAACAATGTTCTTCTAAGTTCTGGTGACAAATACAAGACTTCCGTATATGAAAAGTTTTCAGAACTGGAATGTCCAACTTGCTGAATGAATAACAGGTAACCATAGGAATCTCAACAGCCATTGGAAATCACTTAGTCATGAGGGTGAAACAGCTGATTCCTTTGCTGATCCTTAACTATAATTTTAAAACATGAAAGCCAGGGATCTGGTTAATGTAGTTTCTGTTCACAGGGCAAGATTAATCCTCTGAACTGGAAGCAGAGATTTTTTTAATTTTTTATTTTTTTTTTTTACAATCACTGTACGTGATCACTATGGCATAATAATATTGAGTCATGCAATTACTAACCATTTGTCAACAAAACACAATTTACTCTTGATGTTTTCTTCATTTTGTTTTTACAACTGAGATGTTTCCTTCTTTATTTTTTTGTTACTTAGGGAAAAATTCCATCTCTCTTGAAAAGTGTTTCTCATGTGTTTTTAATCACAGACCAACAATTATTGTTTATGATCTTGGATTTTAATTGTAAATTCAAAATAATACTTTTGGAAATTTTACGAGTCTGCAAATAAACCTTGTGTAAAGTTTTTGTGTTTGGAATTTGAGCACTGACTTTAGCAGCAGCCAATGCTTGGTCTTACATATGTATAACCTTAAGCTTTTAGCTTCATGCTGAGAACATAACCAAGCAATGTTCTAACTTTCAGGCTATCACTATTTTAGTCTTGGTTGTCTCCACATCCTTTGGCTGAGGGATGGAGTCTTTTGAAACTTCTTGAAAGTCACTCAAGTGATTTCTTCCATCCCCTCCTGGCCAAAAGGCTGAAAATTTACTTGATGATAGGGTTTGAGACTGTGCAGTTATGCACTGGATTGTAAAACATTTCACTTACAAGAAATAAAACCAATTTACAGAAAAAGCAAATCATATAGCATCTGTAAGTGCAGCCCTGATTGAGAAGAGTCCCTCTGTCCCAAAGCTAGCAATATTGCTGCAAGCCAGCAGAAGCATGTGGTTATAGACTGTGCTTTGGGACAACCAAGGTCCCACCACAGGCTTCCTATATCATTTGGGCAAGTCACTTTTTAATCTCTCTCTGCCTCAATTTATGAGGTGAACCACAGTACTTTGATTGTTTTGCCTGTGTTGCTTTTTGTGGGATAGACTGTCTCTATCTGATAGCACACCACTTAGTACAGTGGAGCTATGACCAAATTGTGTTTCCCTAGGGAGCTCTGCAATAAGTATGGCATACACTTGTCCTTGTCACAGGAGAGTACATGTGCTTACCCAGATAGGCAGAATATGGAGCTTTGGAGATAGGTCTAAGACAGGGGCTTTCTCTCACCGTGTCTGTACAAGGCAGACTGATGGCAGTTTGCAAGTTTCTTTCTTTCTGGTTACCCTTTTGCAGCAGCTAGACTACTCTCAGTCTGAAGGCTTATTGTGCAGGGAAAGGCTAGAGGCTAATAACAGCATCGTGAGGTTCCTGCTG
>NW_009953496.1:1568632-1575665 GCF_000747805.2 Chaetura pelagica | reverse complement strand
GGCTTTCAGATGGAATAATTTTAATGAACTTCACGTGTTGGTAGTGTTGACATTTACTTGAGAACTAGTTTCCTTGACTCCTTTTATAGTCACTGCAGACAAACAGACACTTCCAAGATGGGATTCATCTGCTCTATTTTAAGTTACTATTTTGGGATGAGATAAATCATCCCTTAGTGTTTCCTATTTCTTTTCACTGACTACAAAGAGAGTCCAAACAATTACCTCATGTGAGGACTTCTACCATGTAGATCTGAACTTCAACTCATGGTGCTCATACAGCATCTATTGACACCAACATACATTCCCAACAAAGTCAGCAGCACTGTCTTAATTTTAGTTTTTCTTGGTGGGGAAATTGAGGAGAAGTGATATAACCACAGTCTTCAAGGCCACCAAACAGTCCTGTATTGACCCAGTGCTTGATACACTGAGTAACCATGCAGACCCAAACTGCTGTTTTGTAAAGCTTGGCAACACTCAGCTGAGGTACCACATGTTTAAAACCTGGATCTAAAGATCTTAGATAAAACTGTTCTAAACTAGGAACACAAATTGTGCCTAAGTTGATGCTTATCATTAGTACAATGAATTTTACATTTTAAGAAATAGTAATCCCCAAAGACACTGCAATGGCAACTACAAATGCCACCTGTACCATATTATTTCTTTAGATATGTGTCACCTGGTGTTGAGTGAGAAGCTCAGGCTTCTAAACTGAGTAAAACGCCTGCTGTGTCTGCAGTAACATGGTATCACAGTTCTTAAGGTAGGTAATTCCCATGGATTAAATTTATTTTTAATTGCCAGGGGATAGACAGAAGGATTATTAAGTTGCATGTGTACAATAAAAATGAGTGGAATAACTAAATAACTCTTAATAGGTAATCAGCTAGCTTGTCAGCAGCATGCTGTCTAGCTACTGAATTATTAGCTCCTTAAAGAACAGTATCTATTCCTTGGGACAAGTCAGAGCAGAGCAGACTGTGGGAAAGGTGCTTTCATGTGCTTTCTCTTAATGACTTGAATGGATTTCCTAATTTGGCAAAATCTGGATGAGACATGAGGCAAAGCACACAGAATCTTTGCCACCCATTACATGGCTGTATCAGAGCACGTTTCCAAACACTGGCAATATGTATCCCTTTGTGGAGACTGTTAATGAGAAGTACCAGCATCAGGCAAGGCTCAGGTGATATAAGAGCCAGTTCTAGGCATTTGTACTCTTGGCAGGTTTTTGGGGGCCAAACACTGAGCCCTACAGCAGTTTCTGCACAGTTTCTGCAGAGTTGTTCTGCTGACATGAGTACTGCTGATCGTGCAGATTTCTGTTCTGGCAGAGCCTAGTGCTTCACATCCTGAGCTCAGAAAGGGCCTCTGAAAACACAGGGGTGCCTCAAGGAAACGCAGCAGCTTGAATGAGAAGGCTGCAACCACTTTAGAGACAGGTACTCTTCTCCAAGACCCCTGCCTTGCTCCTGCTGCTTCACTTCCACTACTCTTCTCCTTTCTGGCATGTCTTAGTTTCTTACTTTTCTCCTTCGCCTTTATTTTCCAGCAGCCTCCTCTTACTCTCTTTCAGCTTTCTAAGTATGATTTTAAAGCATTCCTGGACCAAGTTTAATATGTATGAATAGCCCTCTGAAGGTAGTATCACAAATAAACCAATGTAGGGGTCTAGTGTGAAGGCAGATTGATTTTTTTTTTTCCAACTTGGTTTTATCACTTAATGTCTGAATGTCACTGTCAAACTCTCTAATTGCCTATAAAAAATTCAAAACATGTTGTCCAGCATCAAATAAACTTCTCAAAATATTACAAATTCTTTCGAAAAGCCATGAGAAAAGAGAGTTTCTGTGAGAGTATCACCTGAAGGAAAAGCTATAATGTAAGCTCAAATCCATTAGATAGAAGAGAAGACACAGAAACTCTTACATGATAGAATTTAAAATGTTCATTTGAACTGACAATCAAATATCAGACATAAATCTTTAAGAAACTAGGCACTGTGAGTATGACAGAACCACTGGTTTACATCTTTAGCAAGAGAAGGGGTGAAGTGAATAAGTTAGGAATGGTGCAGAGTAGTGTCAAAAGACATCCTGGTTATATAACTCCTATTTAAATGAATTTCTTTTCTTTTTTTGTCTAACTCCATTGATGAAATGTACTACATAAATCATGGAAGAATCTTGCTTTCTATAGTTGTTTAAAAAAGCAAATTTCTTCTTATCCTTGAAGAATGATATCTTCATCAAATTTGAGATTTTATATTAGGAAACCCCTATGTTAGGCTAGGGAAAGGGGAGGACATTGAGCTTCTATGTAGATTTTTTTTCTGATTCAACATTTAACCATGCTGGTGTAAGATTTTTAATGGGCTTTAGGATTCTCTAAATTCATAAGCAACCTGGCCTCACTGTGAAGAGAGCAAAAGCTGATAGCCTGATGTAATTATACAATAGAGACAGTTGAGCCTATGTTGAGACTTCTGACCCATTTTGTCATTAACTCTTAATCACAGGTCTTCTGTGCAGCTGTTACACCCATGTATACGCACATATTTCTTCAAGTAAATGTGTAATATTATAAATACAATAATTTTGCAAAGCTGAGTTTACAGAAGTTAATGACAGAAATCAGATTTTTTTTTTGTGTAGCTTTAATGAAGTTCCTAAATGTGTATGTTTGATGATACTAATTATTCAGAGTATCTTTGGTTCACTCAGTGTGTGTACTTGCTTATTTACTCTGACTTCTCACACTTATTTTTATTCTCAATACTTAATGCATTTAAATAATTTTCTTAATCTGATTAAAAACACACTAATCAGATTTTCATGTGGATTCCTCTTTTGTGTTCATCATTGTTTGACAGTGTTCCCAGATTTCTAACATAATGTTAGTCTTTGTGGTGGGTTGACCTTGGCCGGCTGCCAGGTGCCCACCAGGCTGCTCTCTCACACCCTCTCATTAACTGGACAGGGGGACAAAATAAGATGAAAAGCTCATGGGTCAAGATAAGGATAGGGCAATCCCTCAGCAGTTACTGTCATGGGCAAAACAGACTTGCCTTGGCAGAAGTAATTTAATGTATTACTAATTGAACAGAGTAGGATAATGAGAAAAGAACAAATCTAAAAATGCTTTCCTCCCAGCCTTCCCTTCTTTCCTGGCTCAACTTCATGCCCAGCTCTTCTTCTTCTTCCTCCTGGTGGTGCAGGGGGCTGGAGAATGTGTTACAGTCAGTCTATAACACTTTGTTTCTGCTGCTCCTTCCTCCGCACACTCTTCCGCTGCTCCAGAATGGGGTCTCTCCGATGAGACACAGACCTTCATCTAACTTCTCCAATGTGTGTCCTTCCCATGGTCTGCAGTCTGTCACAAAATTCTCCAGCATGGGTCCTTTCCACAGGTGCAGTCTTTCAGGAATGGACGGTTCCCATGTGAGTTCCCCACAGGGTCATGGGTCCTGCCAGGAGCCTGCTCCATCTTGGGCTCTCCACAGGCTGTAGATTCCTTCTTCCACTGACCTTCGTGTCTGAAAAATTGTTTCTCTCACATATTCACACTTCTCTCCCAGGTGGTGCTGCACAGCTTTTTTTAACATTTGTTAAATACATAATTATAAAGGTGCTACTACTGTTTCTGACGGACTCAGCCATGGCCAGCACTGAGTCTGTCTTGGAACAAGCTGGAACTGGCTGACTGACAGTCTCCAAGGGGTCAGTTTCTGGTGTCTTTTCACAGAAGTCACCCCTGAAGCCTCCTCATTACCAAAACCTTGCCATGTAAGCCCAATACAGTCTTCCTCTGTCTTCTCCTGGTGTCTCAATTTTCTAGTTCCAAGCTCCTCTTCTGTTGTAGTGCTTCATCCAAACTCTGGGTTAACTGATTCCCACATCACTGCTCTTATTCTTAATCTTCCAGTTCTAGCTTTATCTGGTCCTGCTGTCAATACGTGTGTTTATCGACTCACTTACTTAACCCATCATCATAATGTCATTATGAACAACTCTAGTTTTAAAATCAGCCAGCATTCTTCTAAATTTAATCTTGATGCCAGCAGAAAATCACTGTAAACTCATGAGAATCTGGTACTCTGTTCCCATCCTACAACAGAGGAGCTATCAACCTCCTGTGAATAACAGCATGCCCAGCATTTAGTTTTTTTCTGCTAGGATCTGGTTTCATGTGGTCAGCATGGGGAGTCATGAGAGACTTGAACAGGCTTAGGCAGATTTTTGCAAAGGCAGGAATTATATACCCTTCGTTCCCCCCATCAGAGGGACCATGCCACCCATTAAGATTTGCAAGTCACAGCTTCCAACCACGGAGGAGTTAGAGGGTTACAAAGAGATGTCAAGATGGGAACAAACTGATTCTCCCCTGACAATTTAGTTTTTGGAAATAGCTGAAGTATTGTTGGGTAAAAAAGATAAAAAATTATAGCAGCCAGAGGCAAACCCAGTGCTTACAATTTGTTCAGCTTGGAGTCTGAGTTGAGAAATGAGATGCAGACAGAGGGGACAGAGGCAATGCTGGACTTGAGAACTAGCAAAGAAATGGTAGTAGATTGCCTGTAGGATGCCTGCTGTGGGAGGGAGGGCTCTGAGCTGAGATGAAGAAATGGCTACAGTCTGACAAAATTGCAAGCAACAAAAGTGATGGTTCCCACTGCGAGACAATTGTGTCAGGGGGTTGATGTCAGGCTCAGGACAATCAGGGCCCCAGGAGAGCACGTGGCCTGCTGGGAATATGTTGGAAACCAGTATTTTGAACACATCCATGCTGCCTGTTGGTGGACACTGGGTGACCAAACTCTCCTCTCACCTGCATCCTGCTGCATCTGTGGAAAGAGCTCTTCTTCCCTGCAGACCCTGAACAATATGGGAACTGCCCAAAACTGATAGCATAGGTACAGCCTCTAGTAGTTCCACCAAACCCCATGATTTCTACTGGTTGTGTTATGTTACCTACACACACTCTGGTAAGTATGATTAATTGATATTCTGTTTCATTTTTACACGGACTATTTACAGAGCTCTTAGTAAACACAAGGTTTCATTCATGGTTCACACAGCACAAGTAAACGAAGGAAGCAACATGTTGTTTCCCAACATCATATTCATCATGCTTCTGGGACTGTTTTTACATCCAGGCATATGCTCATCTCTTTTACTTTTCAGTGAACAGAGGAGTGCAGTGTGAATTTGGTCTTTTCTTAAATCACTGTCCTTTGAACTTTAATTGCAGAATAATGATCTCTTAGAAGCCTGTTCCCCTGGATCCCGTTCACTGTCTTACTGTCCAAAATTATTTTATTTGGAAATGTTAATTTGCCTTAAAAATCTAGTATGAAGTGTAAACCTATACTCAGGTAAACAGATACAAGAATAACTAAAAAAACTATCCCAGCAACAGGAATAAGGGTAGGTATTAGGAAGTGAACATAAACCATACTACAGTTATATGGTTGTTACTAACAGGTAGAGATTTGAAAGTTAATGTTATTACTAAGAAAATCCAAACTTTTCCAGAAATAATAGTTAAAAAGTAAGGTTAGCAAAAACACCTTAAGTTTGTCCTGCAGTAACTCCATCTAATGACCATGAAGGTCAGATATTTCACTGCAAGTGACCTTTGATGAAGTGAGAACTGTTTCTATAAGCACAGTTATTATGCAAGAAGAACCAGCAAGCAAACAAAACATATAGGGAAAAGGAATAGTGATGTGTGGCAGAAAGCCTTCAGGTGTGAGTGTGTGAACTCCCTGGAGACTCTTTTTCACAAATGTGTTGTGCAGCCCAGGGAAAGCTGTGAGTCAAGCTTCAAAAAGTTCCCAGCACGAGAGTCCTTGCTCAGCCTGGCCAGTGGGCAGCAGTATCTCAGCACAATGCAACACAGGGCTCTTCAGCAGTGCTTCCTACATGCAAAGATGGGGTCATTTATCTCCATTGCTATTTAGCTTTTCTCACTTTCAGGGTGGAGGGAAGATGGAGTAATCAGCATCTGCACAGTCTAATAAATACTAAGAGATGCGCCTGCTCTGAGAAGCTGAACAGATGTGCTAAAGTTAATCTGCATCCCCAGAAGGCTTTTCATGTCAATTTGTTTATTTTTTGGACAATATCAGTCAGGCAGAATTGAGCTATCTGGATTTTATGTTCCTGGGAACCAGTTTCATTCACAGAGTTTATGCCAAAAAATAAAAATTATCTAAAACTAAAGAAGATTTCTAGAAACCGCAAAGGCCAGGAGATGTCTGAGATCTGCCCTCTCTTCTGAGAGGAGGAAAATAGAGCTTGAGGCTTTGGAAACATTCAGCTCACTTCAGAACTCATTCACTGGAAATTCATTAACTAGCCTCGGATAGTATCAGGACAAGTAAAAAAGATGGAAAGGCAGGCTTACTGTTGTGATAACCTGGTATGTGAGCCATGAGGTGCTCATTTTACAGGTATCAGAGGATATAAAAAACCTCTAGCCCATGGGATGATGCTCTCAGAAATTAGATTAAATATGTAGTCCTTACTCATTTAACAGAGATAACAGGAAAAAGAACACCAACAATGCTGAGCACTGCACATTTCTTGTGGAAGTTCACTCAGTAGGAAAGTGGCCAAAAAGCAAAACTGGAACAACACTGGAGACATCCAAGTGATAAAGACTGCAAATCAAGTCTATTACACACCATACTCTATTTAAATGCAACCAATATCCTAAAAAATGGGATTGTGCTCAGAAGGCCTACTTAGCTATTTGCTTTTCCAGTCATCCAAATCTCTGCTTATTTGAATATTTTGATGCTCTTATGGATAGTATTTTACTGTACCTTGGTCAGGCTTCAGAAAATGGATGTATTTTAATGGTATGAAGACAGCAATTTGAGATTTTCATAATTGTATCTGAGATCCTTTCTTATATAACACAAACCAGAAGTGTTTGCCAAAGTAACAGGTTTGGATGGAAACATATTTAATTAAAGTCCTCTGAGGATAAATTGAGACATTTCTGCATGATACTACACGAC
>NW_009953496.1:1562572-1568608 GCF_000747805.2 Chaetura pelagica | reverse complement strand
CACGACGTATTATAAACCAGAAAACATTAGGTATTATTATTTGACGCAGCTATATTAGTTTAACAAAATATGAAAAATCTTAGGTGTAGAAAATTATTTACTCTCTCAGGACTTCTTTCTCTTGTACAGTTGAACACATGAATGGGATTTGGGGAGATTTTTCTCATAGTTCTTTCTTAGGTGGTGTGCAGGTTTTCTTTGTTTGCTGAAGTTAGTGGGATGGTGAGGGTTAAATTTCAGCTCTGGCCCAGTGGTTTATCTTAGAGAGCACCTTCAGCTCACTTTGAAGGAACAGCACAACATTTGTATATTATGGAGCCAGTTCATTTTTCACATACTCGGCTTTTGCTCCAGTGCAAAACTATTTGATTATTCTAAAAATGTATTAATTACAAGTATAAACTGCAAACATGAGATACAAATATAACTACTATAGACAAAAGTATAAGAATAGAGGAAAGCAAATACTATAACCAGAGTAACCTGACAATTTTGAATAGATGTCAGATTTCTAATGGAGGACAGGAATGCTATAGGATTTTACATGTTATCTGAATTTTCCTATTTTCTCTTCTATATGCATCGTTTCAGACCAAAGCATTAGATCAAAGCACTCTTGAAGAGTTGAGGCCAAATCTCAAAAAAAAACCTTCTACAAAAACCTTCATATAATCTCTTACATTTGGCTCTTCAGAGATGAACTCATAGTCTCTCAAAAGCTGAAGTGACTAAATTTGATGGAAGTCTAATTTGTTACACATATAAGCATGTTTTCCAAATCTCCGTTTATAAGCAAATCAATAAATTATTATCAGACATTATGATTCAACAGAATACTCTAAAGGAGTGATTTTTCCTTTCCCAGCTTCCCACTTCCATAGGTCTTGGTGATGCAGCAGTTCAATAGCCAGGTATGTGCAGTGGTCACCTGTGCTGGTTATGGCTGGGAGAGAGTTAACTTTCTTCATAATAGCTGGTATGGGACTGTGTTTTGGATCTGTACTAGAAACAGTTTTGGTAACAGATGTTTGGTTATTGCTGAGCAGCACTTATACAGACTCAAGGCCTTTCATTCTTACAGTGCTCCACCAGAGAGTAGGCTGGGGGTGCACAAGAAGTTGGGAGGGTACACAGCAGGGACAACCGACCCCAACTGATCAAAGGGATATCCCACACTGTAAGACATTGTGTTCAGCAATAAAAGCTGGGGCAAGAAGGAGGTAAGGGGGATGTTCAGAGTTAGTAGAGGCACTCAGATTTATGGCATTTGTCTTCTCTTCAGTGTTGAAAAATTCTGATTTGTGTTTGTTCTGCCATGTATAGACACTCAGTATGTTGCTTTTTAAATTTTTTTCATGTTTAAAAGGAAGTATTTGTGATAATGTTGTGGTAATATTGTCCCTAAACTAGAACCATAACTCTATCTTTAAGGCTGAGTTTTTTTGGCAACTTTTACTGATCTTCAGCACAAGTAGAGACAGGGAGATTCCTTGTAAGTTTTTTATTCCTTGTAAGTTCCTGATTCAGAGATCATTGAGCATTTGTCCCATGTCAGTCACTGCTAAAATGCATGTTATAGACTCAAGCTACTTGTTATGCCTGGGAGTTTACAGTTCCAGTACTCAAAGACCCATACATTCAGTGTTTTCTAATTCAAACTGTTCACTTGCAAGTAAAACAAAAATTCAGCCTTAAAAATATAGAATCAGAGATCCAAGCTAAAGTTCCAGAAAGTACAAATAACTACAGTAAACTTTCTTTCCTGAGACAGTTCCAAAAATGTATTTAGAAACTATCCAGTGGCAGGCTTTGATAAGTGATTTTAAAGAAGACTTCTACTTTAAAGAAGCAATATAAAGTGACTCAGAAATTTTCAATATGATTTAGTTGACTTTGGTGTGTAATTTTTGAAGTAATGTAGTTTGAGATACTTGAAAGAAGTCAATATTCATGGGACAAGATGTTCAACATTATTTGAGGAATAAGTTTCTTCTAAGCTGCATCCAGAAAAGAGGTATTGAAATCTGAAATTCTTAGTGGATTGCTTTAAGGAAGCCTTACACTTGCCAAAAGGAATAGAAAAACTAAGAAAATCAATTCCCAGAACTTTCCACCTTTTTTTGAAGATGAATGAAGAATTCCTGTTCCCAGTTCTTCAAAACCTCTTTAGATTATCTGTGATGTAAACAAAATCAGAACAGGGTTTTCTAGCTATAACAGATATGCTCATGAAGGATGTTACTGGGTCTTATTCAATGAACAGCTTGTAAAAAACTGAAATGCAAACAGAAAACCATGGGCACAGGATCAAACTGTAGATCAGGATTACCTCCATCCACTGAAGTCATGAGTTTTAAAGCAGTGAGAATCAGCCAAACACACGTGCCACCTTTCTCAGTGCCGACAGCTCTCAAAGTGCTTAACACACTATCTGAATGCTTTCAGAACACTCTGCCACTTGCCAGATAAAGGTTTTCTTATAAACTGGAACAGTGATGGAGTGTTAGTGCTACTCTGATATCTCATGAGATCTGTTTTTCTTACGCAGCATTGTACACTATGCTTGCAATGTACTGGGTGCCCTATCAGTGCATTCCAGTAATATGGTGGCACAGCCAAAACTGGGAGAGAAAAGAAATCCTAGTTATCAAATAGGTGACAATATGAATCTGTTAGTTAAGTTATGCCTCAGGTTGTTTCTAGACAGGAATGCTGGCTCCTGTCCCCTAAAAACTAGTGTAGCTTTGCCAATGCTGTGCAAGTGGTGCATGAAATTTTAGTGTGAGGGCTGTTCAAAGCAAGCTTTTGATTCAGGATTAGGAACAGTGAATGCTAAGCCCCAGGACACCCCTGCAGTGTGCTCTACTCCATGTTCAGAAATACACTCCAGTTAAATAGAAGCTTGGGTCAAGAAAACATGGCTTACGTTATGTCATCTTTTTCTGAGATGATCTTGAAATAACCTTGTTTCTCTGAGGCAAGGGTGAATATGTCTTTTGTCAATGACACACTCTACCTATCTTTGTGTTCCTATTGCCAAGCTGGCTGGGCCACACTCAGTTTCCATGCAGACTGGAAGCAACAACAGCAAGTTAAGTCTTACATTTTCACAACACGTCTCCTCATGAGGGATCTTCCAGAAATAAAATCTCAGCTAGCTGAAAGGAAGGCCTTATATCAGGAACCTGATTCATCCCAGCAAACTTCATGTTAT
Organism: Chaetura pelagica; assembly: GCF_000747805.2. Lineage (NCBI taxonomy): Eukaryota > Metazoa > Chordata > Aves > Apodiformes > Apodidae > Chaetura > Chaetura pelagica. The sequence goes on along the minus strand of NW_009953496.1, from coordinate 1,565,394 downwards.
GATTCATTGCTCTCCTATAGCATTATCTCAATTGGATCAGCAAAACTGTTGCAAGTGGTGTATGCAATGATTTTGGATGCCGGCAAAATATTGCCTTGGAGACCAAATCCGGGAACCTCTTTTTTGTTAACTGATTCAAAGTGCATCTTAAAGATTTTCTGGCTCTTCTGTGAAGGAGCTTAACACAGACTTTCTCTGCTAAGGTTGTTTTATTTTTACAGGCACAATGAAGATTTCTTTGCTTATGGGTGGAAAAAGGAGGCATTCCAAAATGTTTACCAAAGAATAGTTGTTTACAAAACCAGCATCTTGCTTTTTGTCTTGGGTAACTTAGCATCCACAAATGGCAAGAAGATTGTTCTGGTACTTCAAGTCCTCCTACATTATTCATTAGTGAAGCTCAAGCTGAATAACTTTCACTGGGACAAAGCTGTTGCTAAGCTTAAAGTTTGGGAGATCTAGTAATGCACTTTTGCTTATCCTTCTCCCCAGGAAACTCTTCCACTCACACGATGTGAGGATACCGTGACTTGGCAAAAATCACGCTTTGTGCTACTTCCTGGGTACTGGACAACAGGACAAGTATGTGAAATGAAGAGGAGATTTATTAACCCTGACACTTCAGAAATGAATCTATGTCAAAAGAAGAGGAGACAAAGAAGGGCAAAGAAAGGGAGGATAAAACTACTTCCTCATGGCATACTAATATGGTATGACATGACTTTTCCCAAAATGAGCAAGAAGAGATAGCCATATGTATATGTATGTTTTACAACATCTATATACCAGCTTGAATGACAGATGTAATTCCACCTCTGACAAATAAATGTCCATCTTCTATTTATCTTATTTTAGGGTAAGATGCAACATTCAGGATGCCCTTAGCTCTCTCTGTCACTTTTCTGCAGTGTCTGAGTGTACAATTTCCTCTGTTGCCATTTCTCATTAAGGAAATGGGTATTTCACTTTTAGATAGCAAAAAGGAAACTTCTGTGTTCTAAAAGAGTGGAAAGGACTGAAGTTCAAAGCTGAACTACAGCTTTTGCTGATGGTTAGCTTTTGATCACAGTGTTAACAGTGTGATCATGAGATCTCACTCTCCTAGCACAGAGGCTTTGGCAAGGGGTGAAGTGTGAACTCAGCTGGGGAGGTGTACAAGTAAGGTGAAAGGAAAAAGTAATTTGGAAACCAATCTGCAAGTAAGATGTTGCAGAAGATTAAAGCATTTCTGCAAGATTATGAAAGGTAGTACAAGACTTTCTGTCCCTGTGCATCAGTCACAGAATCACACAGAATCACAAATCCTTCAAGCAATTCCTAGAAATATATAGAAGTAGGAATAGTCTGCAAGTTAAATCCAGCACCACTGTATTGAAGGAAACACGGTAAACAATGAGTTAATTTGGCTGTAGTGCATTTGCCAAAGTACTACCCTGGTGCACTTTTCTGAGCTTTGACTTTCCAAGGGTGTTCTGCCTCTTGTATTCTGCCACACTGCAACTCTGAGAAATTACTTCTTTCAAAAGCTCCCTTCAAAGGTTGGAGACTCTTGGAAATGCATTTATTCTGGCACTCTCAGCAGAAAAATCATGGGCTGAGTGAGCACAAAGACTACCTGTTAATCCCTAGAATTGGTTCCTCTGTGGCATTGTAGAGATACACTGGCAGGTTGTTAGGAAGAAAGCTTGCACGACTTCCCGCTGCACTAATCTGTTTCTGCAGATGAAGCTCTCAAATCTGCTTTCAGTGTTGTCAGTGTGACACTAGACTAGTGTGTGAGCAATGTCTTAAGAGATCACGGGAAACCATGCTCATAACACTGCTCAGGTGTACCTTTTATGAGACATATATGCTATAGCATACTTTAAAAACCAAGTATTTAAAAATCCTTGTTCTTAACATTGTGATATATTTTTATTTGTTTTCTCATTTACTCCTTTACTTCTCCCGCCCTCCCCTCCCCCCTGCCCCAGTTAATTTTATCATGGATCTTGTAGGAAACAGTTTATGGAACCTTGATGTGAGATGAAATTAATCTTTTTCAGGCAAATATTTTCTAGTATAACTACTATTTTTCATGCAAACATTTTCATGAAATTAACTAATATTTGCAGAATAGTGCACACATGCATCACATGTTAAAATAGCAATTTATTAGTTTATTTTTGGACTCAGCTCTGCTCAGTTAAGACTAAATGCTTTTGTGCTAGAAGAATTATTCAATACTTACAGTTATTTGTTTTACAGTGGCTATAGTATCATTATATGTGCAAGATATGCAAGTTGTCTGTAAATGATTATTATAATTAGTATTACATTTTGTATGAAAACATTAATATAACAGTGATAAATTAACAAGAAAGCAGAGTGCACTCAGGTATATTTATTTTGAAAAGTGTGTTTTGCCTCCTGTACTGCACATGCACATTTCAGCTCAGTCTGCAATTCATGGACATTTTAAAAAACCCTCTTTGTTAAATAAGCCATCCACATGCATGTATTCATTGATTATAAATGCCTGTACATGATTACTAGTACTACACAGCTTTCAGGAGAACTTGGAAATACGAATTATTTTTTTTCTATACTCACAATAACTTAAGAAAATGCTCATGATGTGAAAATTAAGCATCATACTGACAGCACTGAAAACTCAGAATTAAAAGGAAAATCAGTCACTCATCTCCAGTCCATCTGGGACCATTTTTCTAGTGTAGCTTAAGAATAGACTTGACAGTCATCACCAAAGGGCCCAAAGTCATAACTTTTGCGTTTGGCCTCCCCTGACTATACAAATGCTGATGGCACTAAAGAGTGGGGAA
>NW_009953496.1:1547063-1562328 GCF_000747805.2 Chaetura pelagica | reverse complement strand
AAGAGTTGTTTGTGTAGGACGGTTTCTTAAGGGAATGTTTTTCAAACTTTTCCATGCAGCATCAGCTGTTTTTTAATGATAATATTTTTATCTTCCACTAATCCACTTAATGCAAGACATAACATTCTTCTTCTGTTATTTTACTGGAATTCGTATTTGTTCTAACTTATTTTGATGTCCCCACATCACTTCTTTAATCCAATTTCAGTCTGAACGGCAGCACAGTAACTGGTTTATAGTCATGGAAGTTGCTTGTGCCAAATTAGAAAAAGCACATTGTTGTTATTGTTGCAAAGCTGAACTTGTTAGGGAAATTACAGGGGTAATGCTATGACAAAATCAACCACTGAGCCATCGTTTTTCTAGGTCCAGTACTAAGACACTTTATATGGGCATACAACGTCCAAAATCTGTTTCAAAACCTAAGCAGGAAAGAGCCAAGAGAAAATCCACATAGAGCAATGAAAACCCCTTAAGAACAATTTTGTATTTCCATGTGTCCTTTATAGGAAATTTCTTTTGTACATTTTTGAAGCTTACAACAGAGAAGGGATGGAGATGTTTTAACATTGCAGGACTACAGCAGTGGCAGTTGTCCCATTCATCAGTTTATTCTGGCCACCCTTTAGCCTCTAGCCACTAGCTAGGGCAGCAGTTGGTAGGTCAGGAAGAGAGAAGAGGCACTAGTGTTTCTGAGCTTGGGTTTCTTAAGGCCTTTAGCTAAATTGTGTTAAAGATAACATTATAAAATTGCAACAGAGTAGTGGGCTAGTTTTAAGTGATAAAGTGGGAGGAGAGTCAAGAGTTAAGGGGAAGAATACAGGATTGCTGCAAAGAATCTCATACTATACCTGGCTGCTATTTAGTGGGAAGCTTTGTTGGGAAATACATCATGAATAAACCATAAAACGACCTTTCAAAAAAAGATATTGCAAGTCATTCTATATAAGAAAAAATAATAGTTTTATTGTGCAGCTGCTTACAAGTGGCATAGAGCTGGTTCCCATTATTTTTCATGTTCTCTTTTACCACTTTCTCCCTCTTCTTAAAGTGTTGCCATATGTTATGCAACTTATTTTCTGGAAAAACTTATTACTGGAAACCCAGTGGCATATGAACAACATTAAATACCATCCTCTACCTAACATGTAAATATATAGCAACTGACTCTGCTTTCAGTGGGAGAAAGCCTGACTTTGGCTGCTCAGCATATTTGAAAATCAGGTCATTATTTCAGATGCCTGAATGTGAATTTAATTTTCTAATGGTGGATGTTCTGGTAGCATTTTTAAATATGTTGAAGTGCAACTTCCAAAACTGCTTTTAGGAAATTAAAGCAAAGAATAAATGAAATTAAGGTCTTTGAGTTCAATCCTTGAGAGGCAATCTTTTCCCTGCTTAAACCATGTAGGTGTCTGAGATACAATTTAAGCATTTAAGCTTTGTAAGTACTTGGACAGTGACAGTGCACCTGGCATAAACTGAGTGTCTAGATGCATATTTTCTACCTGTGCACATTCTGGGATTTATAAATCTGGTAAGGATCCCAGGCTGGGGTGGGTTCAGTTGTTGTGAATGTCTTTTCACAGAAGGAGGGTCAAAGATGAAAGATTGGTAGCGATGCTGCTGCTACTTATTCTGCTACAAATTAAAACAGTAAGAAGAGCTGTAGGTTCTGGTGTTTGCTCCCTGAAGGCAGTTTACTTTAGACAGACCCTGGAAAAAGTCTAGAAATGGTCCTGAGGACTGGGGTTCCCTATTCCTAGCAGCACGTTTTAACCACCAGGCTCCTTCTTGTTTCCTGTACTTCTGGTCCTGTGACTGTTAATCCTGGATACTCTTGAACACACTTGAAGATACAATTGTTGTTTGCTTTTGCCATCAAAGTTACCTAGCTGTGTTATTTTGCAGATGTTGACTATTTGTCGATTCACCAAAAGCCTCACTCACTCCTCTTCTCTTCCACATTGGAAAGCTTCAAAGTAAAAATAGGTGTAAGTCTCACATGTAGGTCCAGGACCTCCAGAATCGAAACTGTTCAACTGAGTATGATCCATTTAATTCTAACCTGTTTTTTACTTATCAAATGCAAGAATCATCTAGTAAGTTTGTTCATGGACTTATTAGCAAATAATTCTTCTTTGTCTCAGTCGTTTACATTCCTATGTGGCCTGTTTTGTCAAAAGATATGCAACCTTTGCCAAATGCACTTCCAGGGATTCATAATTACCTCTGATTTTTTTCCTCTCAGATGTCTAAGCATTTCTTTTCAATTAAAAAAAAACCCAAAAAACAAACAAACAAAAAAAATCAAAGAAATAAACTAGGCTTAAAAGGTCTTGTTGGCATCAGCATCTATGTATTTTGAGGTATTCTGAAACTGAAACAACACCAGATTGGGTGGATTCAGTTAGTCTACTGACTACTATATTTAGAAAGAAGTGAAGGTGTGTCTCTCCTCTGCACTGTGCAGAATTCACCTTCAGAATCCATTTCTGCAGAAAATAGTTCCAGTCAAATATTATGGTTAAAGTTTAAAAAAAAGGATGTGTGTAAGTATTGTCTAAGAATGACATCTGTTGAGACAAATGTTAGGAGTACTTTGTTACATGGATCTCACTAAAAAACATTGTAAATAACATTCCACAGCTGAAGACTAGGGTTTTGTTTTGTTTTGTTTTGTTTTGCTTTCTGGCTTTATGACAGTGAAGGACTGCCCAGCCGCAGGGGAGGTGCACAGAATCACAGTAGGGCTGAGGGGAGAAGGGCCCTTGGTGATTGTCCAGTCCAACATTCCTGCTCAGAGCAGGGCTGCCCAGAGCAGGCTGCCCCAGACTATGTCCAGCTGGGTTTTAAATCTCTCTGAGAATAGAGACTCCACAAACTCTCTGGGTAACCCGTGCCAGCATTTGACCACCCTCACTGTAAATAAGAAATTTCTTGTGTTTAAATGGCATTTCCTATGTTTCCATTTGTGCCCATTGCCTTTTGTCCTGTCAGCAGGTACCATCCAAAAAAAGCCTGGCTCCAAATTCTTTACTCCACCATCAAGTGTCTACATGCATTGATAAGGTAGTGCCGTGCAGGCCTCCTGTCACCTGCAACCAGTTGTTCCACAGAATCAGTCTATTGCTCCTCAAGTCTTTCCTTCTCACTGGTAGGATCAAGGAATCTTCTTAGGCCACTTTTATGTTTCTTGCTTCTTTTTCAGAAGATGAAATGACCTTTCTGGGAAAACAACATACCATACCAGCCACTGTTTGCAAGATCCAAAATACAACATATGAGGAGAAAATAAATAATTGCACTTGAAAGAAACTGTCCTCCTATACTGCATCAGGCCTCATTGTTGGTGACTCCTGGCTGGCAGGAACCATGAGAGACAGCATAGGCAGAAGTTACAGAGGGCAACTACTAACTACTGCAGGAGAGCATATTTTTCTCCTTTCTCCTTCCTGATATTTCAAAACCAGACTCTCTATTTCCTGTAAAAAGGAAGATACACAGTTCCACTAATGTCTCATTGTTCTGTAGAGATTCACTGCAGGCATTCAGCACAGTCATCCTTCTTCATGACTTGTCATTAATACTTCTGGAAGGTTTTTTGATATGTAGAAAATAAAATAAATTTTATGAGCAGAACTAGTAAAGTCTATGTCCCTTCTATCTCCTTTCTGCTGATACCTTGTCATATTCTCCCACCATACTTAGAGTTCTTACTTCTGCATCTCACAACTCTGTTAGTCCTTGCTACGTCCCTCCATCCTTTCACAATAGGCACAACTTCCTCCTTTAACTGTTTTCCTTCTCTTCATGGCTTTTCCCTGGATATTGTCTCCATGGACAAAATTATATAAGGAGATGGTGCAGGCAGGAGTAGTCCATGAAAATCCTTTCTTGGAATTTAACATTGTCCCACCATTTGGATGACATACCACTGGATTTATGAATATTCTTTATAGATGAAGACCTACAGTTTTCAGTGAAAGGGCTGCTCTGTTGTTTCCAAGCATCACAGATGGTTGCTTCCACTTGATCCTCTGCCCTTTGAATGCTGAAATACGTCTCCAGCATATGCTCCTGTTGTGTGTGCTCCCTGGAGTCTGTAGGAGTAATATCTGTGGAATAAGTTTCTGAAAGCATCACACCTGTGGATTGGTTCGGCCATCAGCTAAATTTCCACACTGAAATTTTGGAAAGGCATGAAGGAAGCATGACTGTTCTTCTATCTTACCTCTGTGTGATCCTAAGTCCTTTCTCTTAGACAATCCCAGCTGGAAACAATGAGATTCCTTGAAAAGGGTCAATGGAGGACAAAGAGAAAAGGCAAACATGAAAGAAAGCTATAGCTAAAGAAACAATCACATTCAAAAAAGGGTTCATATGCAGTGTGGATGAAGCCATAGAAAATAATTTCATTGCCTTTATGTCTATAAAATAGACTTTTCAGGGCTTTTTTAGTCTAAACTCACTATACCTTCTTCACTTTTTGATAAGCAGCAGAAAGTAGTTATGTTTAAAACCATTTAAAAGTGTGGGATTTTTAGCCAATATAACATGTCAGAAAGCTTTTGTATTGCACATTTTAATCTCTGAACACAAGTGACTCTTTGTTACAACTTCTGGGTTTATTTGAACAGAAAGCTGTAAAAAGAATTTGACATGAAAATGACCTTGCAAATCCCGGTGCTGTTGTTTCTAGTATGGGTTTTCTGAAAACTCCCACATTATATTTCCTACACTGTCCTGGGCTTAAAACACAGGTTGACCGTTGGTGCAACTTCTCTTGTCAGGCCTGGTGGTAATCTTGACAACTACATGCAGAAAATAGACATCTTCTTTTCTGTTGTTAAGAAGATGTGTACTTTATGCACCTATGAAGTGTGAAATCGAGGTGTTATTTATAATGTGACATTTTTCCAAAGGCAGCTATGGGAAAGCAGTGCATTCTCTATTAACCCTCAACTTGCTTGCTTGGGACTTTACTTTTCCTTACTTAGGAAAATATTTAAAAGAGAAATAGGGGGTAGGTTTATCATTCATAACAATGAACTGAAGTCCTCTGAGATCATGAAATCATGAGGTGATTATTGAACAGGAGACAGAATCCTCATTCTTCAGTAATTCTGTGTGGTTTTGATAACTTCTCAGGTTTTTTTGTTGTTGGTTTGTTGGGATTTTTTTGTTTGTTTTGGTTTGCGTTGTTTTTTTTTTTCCCCACAAACGCAATATCCTGCCCTAAATAGCTGTTTGCATGGACCAAATGCCTTGTAAATAGTTGAATACCACAAAGCAATAAAACAATTGGCTAAAATAATCTTGAAAAAGAGTCTAGGTATCATTTGGATGTAAATGCAGGCTGTGGTAATCCAGTAGGAATTATATTAACATAAAGATAAAATTGCTTTTCGGATCCATTCCCAGACCAGAAGAATGCTTAGCTTGCTAATTTAGCCCATTGTGAAGCTGCCTAGTCAAGGTTGAGATATGGGAATACCACTGAAGGAAACACCTAGGCTTGATTTATCTTTATATTTTCTAGCAATCTGAGAGAAGGCAGAGTCAAGATCTAGCCCAGGAAATCAAGAACACATTCAGTTTTTTTTCAGCAGGAACATAACACTGGAGGGAATCTCTTGGCATCAGTTTAAGTGCTTAGACAGAAGTAAGTGCTCTGAGGCTAAGCAAATTTCATCTGCAGTCTTTTCATGGATGGTCTCTCCAACTTTCAAAACACCCCAGGAGGCTCTTCTGAATCATGTCTGACATCTATGATCTGTTTCACCAGTTCCTTGCACAGTAATGTTAACAAACTCCTAGGTTGCTCTGGAATTGCACTAGTATTTTCCATATCTTAAAACAGTATTCAGAGCCAATCTTTCTCTTCTCTCTTTTCTAGCACTATTAGGTACAAGCAGCGCACATTACTGATGCAGCGAGAACTGGGTGAGTTTGAGATTGCAGAAGGAGTAAGTGGGGACATGAGAATCAGTACTCAGAAAGACTCTCTTAACTAATTTTAAGCATATTTTTAAATGAAATTTTATCTGGAGGCTTAGCACAGTGATGTCAATTACATTCAAATTATATTTTTTTCCTAGAATAAAAAACATTAGTGTGGTAATAAATGTAATTAAGTTCTTCCTCGAAGTTCCTCTTAATGACTGGTCCGTGCAGCTTCAGGAAGTAGCTTAATCCATGTAATGTTTCAGTTAAGTTCGAATTTTATATATTTTATTGAAATTATATATAATTTAACTTTTTTAGGCTATGATAATGGTATTCTAGGAAGCTACAAGGCAATAATAGTAAGTCTGATTTTCCCTTTGTTGCTCTGCTGTCTTCTCAGAGGCTAAGAAGGTCACTAATAGTAGAAAACTCTTGACACTTCTTGATCTTCATCTGTTTTGAAGAGCAAAAGACCAAAGGCATGAAGAGCTTTCAGACATATGCCTGAAATCTTCCTTTGTAAATGAAGAATGAAAAAAAAACACAAAACTGAGGCAGTAACTACAGTTTTCTGGATTGTCTTATGAGAGTTTAAACTATAAGCAATCTGTCAGTATGTCACATCTTGGTTTCACCTACCTCATTGGAAAGGCAACAGTGATGGCATTTGTCTATTTAGATCTTATGCGGCTCAGGAACAGTGTATACTCAATGGCCCTATTTCTCAATATTAGCCTTGTAAAGGACCACAGATTTGGATTTAGCTATGAATTTTTTACAAAAAATTGGCTCACTGTTTCACTGACCTTCAAGTGACATTTTGGCATGAAAATCAACATTGTTTATTCAGAAGCAGCTCTCTGACTTGAAAGTGAAGCCTCAGTTATTTTTTACAAGTATTAAGCTTGTAATAGTAAACAAATATTGATGTTCTGTCAAGCAGATACTCTGAGCTGCTGAAATGCTGGTGTCACTTCTTGTACAGAACACCCACAGCTATTCTAGCACTTATCCTTGGGATTTTTAAGTGTTGCTTTCTGATATATGAGTATCAGAGTGGATAAAACAACTGCAGATTGTCCTGTTCTATCATCTTGCTAAGACCTGAACAGAGCGAGTTTATTGACCTTTAAATGTATAACAGATTAAAAATTCTGGCAGTGACCATAAAACTGATAAAGTATTATAAAATGTCATCTCGTGCCGTAAAAAAATATGTAAAAGAGCAAAGAAAAACCTATTTAAAGTTATGCACTTAGTCATCTGCAAGAGATTTTCATGAGCTTGTAATTTTTATGTATATGTCTTTTGGTGAACTTACTAGGACAAGGGAATAAATTTAACCAAAATATAGAAGGAGAGATAAACTAATCAATGTATTCCTGCTATTTTATTTATTATTATTATTTTTTCAAGCAGATGCTGTGTTCTCTCCTGCTTCTAATATTTTTTATATTTTTTAATATATTTTTTATTTTTTATATGTGAGCTGTGTGCTCGCACCTGGTGGAGTCAGTCTTATCGAAGTCTCCTCAGGCATCCCTAACAGCTTTGAGTGGAAACTTGTACTGGTAGCATTTATCTGGTCAAAGAAAGATGTTTTGATATTTGAAATTTTGCTGCCAAAAGGATAAAGGCTCTGACAACTTCATGCCACCTTGTCCATGGGAAACACACATCTTACAAAGTTTATCCTGGTAGGCTTAACTGAACTGGAGGCAATATAGGTGTTTCTGAGAAAATACTTAAAATTTTTTTTTAGTAGAGTCAGATCATTTGCCACCATTCCTCTTTTTTTTTTTTTTTTTTTTTTTTTTTTTTTTTTTTTTTTTTTTTTTTTTTTTTTTTTTTTTTTTTTTTTTTTTTTTTTTTTTTTTTTTTTTTTTTTTTTTTTTTTTTTTTTCCTTTTTGTCCTTCTCTGGCCATGCTACTAAGTTCACCATTTTATCATCTATAAATCTTGATACTGAGAAGCAATGAAGAACCCTCCTGAGAAAACAGCATTACTAAGTGAGTGTAATAACAGCAGTTTCTGGAGAAAGACAGGCTACAATTTGCTAAATGCTACAAGTCAGTCCTTTAGTAATACTGGACTGTTTCTGAGACTTGAAAGTTTTGGTGACTAATGGAACGTACTTAGATCTCAGCATGTGATACTCATAGAGATACAATTTCTGTGGTTTGAAGACTGCCTTCCCATGCTCCCTTCTGTTCTAAGCCACAGATACCAAGCACTCCAGCTGCAGCCCTGTGTTCTGCCCAGCTTAACGAAACGTTTTGGTCTATCTCACCTACGAAGACTTTGCAGACTCTGCATTTCCATGTATGTTTTTAATTTAAAAAAATGCCTTCCCAGACCCCACAGCTACCAAGTATAAACAAATCAAACCTTTTAAAATGAAGTAGTCTTCATCAGCCTGAAATAGTGATTTGATGAACTCTGTGCTTATCAGCTATACAACGATGCTATACGTGTCACAGTTTTTTCCAGTGAAACCAGTTTCAACATTGCATATAGAGAAAAGCATAGAAGGAAAATCTGTGGTTATAATGGTTCACAAACCCTCTAGGAAAGAAAAAAAAGCACAGAGAAAAAAGGGATTAAAACAAGGAAAATGGAAAATGGGTGAGAGGAGATGGACACTCCAGGTAAACTGCTTGTACTCAAGCATATTCTGTCCCTCATTGTCAGATGATGAATATAAAAATCTGCTATTGCACAAATCATAAATAACTGCTATTTAAGTCATATGAAGTCTGCCTTTACTTCGTACAAACATCTCAGTGACGTTTACTGTAAGCCAAGACAAACCTATAAATCAGAATTTATATTCTAGCTCACAGAATGCGGTTCTTTCCCTGCGTATTTTTTATATACCTGCCTGGTAAGAAACATCAAAAGATGTCTTTGGGTTGGTCAGAGATGTATGGCTTCTCTCTCTGCCATTCTTTGGGTAATGTAGAAATCTTCATCTGCTCCAAATCCAGGTTATGATGAATTTATCCTTACTTCAAATATAGGAAGATGTTTAGTGCAACTAATATAATATGCACAAGAGTATCATGCATTTTCACTTGTACAAATTAATTTAAATAAATTTCTATACAATTAGAACAAGCAGCCCATGATACACCCGATTGTTTCAGCTTTATTGGCTGGACAGAAAATCACTATAATTATGAGGGACTGGCGTAATTCTGGGAATGTCTTCCAGCTTTCCCATTATGTATGCAGCATTTCCCCATAGCATATAGCTCTCACAGAGACAGGCTGAACACTTGATGGATTGATGGAGGCAGCAGAAATGGCAATTTCCTAAAAATAAAAGGCAATGAATATCCAAAGGACTGTTAAAAGATATAACTATACTGATGAAATGGTAACTCCAACCAGTGTAAATTAAACTGACAAGATGATACTCTATACCAAAAACTGTCAGGCTGAATTATACAATTGCCAGGTCTTGTCTTGAAATTTGCCTCTGCAATATCTGTCTTACTTCAACAGCTTGCAATGAATTTTACTCAGAAATAATGATTTCAAATTGTTATCCCATTCTGCATTAATATTTTATCAATAAAAAGAAACAGCCAGACTAATTTTCTTTATTTTTCTCTTTTTCCCAGAAATCAGACAGAAAAGCAGAGCAAGACAAAATAAAACATGAAAAAAAGTGAAGCAAAAGAAATATGTAATTGAAACACTCTTTTCTTATAAAAATGATTTTTCCCTTCAGCATTTCTCCATTTTACCTGGCACCTTTTTACCTTTCTAAAAATGGGGACTTTTCTTCACTATTCTCTGTTGAAATAGTAATTTTTGAAGTCCACCAATGCAGATGATGAAACTATCACACCCAACGGATGAATATAAAAACATATTCAGTCTACTGAAGCAAAGATAAAGCCATCAGAATCATTACATGATAGTATCAAGTCAAAGAAGCATTCACTGTGTACAAGCTGAAATGTTCAGTATACATGAAAAGATGTGTAAATGAAGCATAGCAATTGCATTGTGAGTTACAATGATCCCAGAAACTACAAATACATCTGGATGAGTGGTTATTAGTATCAAAAACAGTATTGTGTGCTATTATTCACCATTTCTAAAATTGCTTTCCTTGCAGATTTGCAGCTTTTCAGGACTCAGTTGGTGCTGAATATGACGTCTTGATTCCAGATTTTCTTCCATGTGAAAATCCTCCTGATATTCATAAACTCCACAGTTGAGGAAGTGCCTTTTTCCGCAAGTAAAGTTTAGCACTAGATTCAGGCCTGGAAAACCAGTATCTTTCCAGGTTTTGGAAGGGATATAATAAAGCCTCACTGGTCGGTGACCACCACAATTTGACTCTGAAGTCTGTAAGCTATATCATATTATTTGAGAGACTTTTGACTAAGTACAATAGCTACTCCCTCCCTTTATCACACCATTTTTCTTAATATTTTATTCCTCTCTTTTAGATTTACCACCTCAGCTATTGCACAGATAGAGATAAATGACACTGGCACTGTACTGGTTTTCAGGCTTCTGAGGGGACTCCAGCCATAACTCGCAGGCTTTAGTGCAAAGGTACATTCATAATTTTGAAAAGCTTTTGAAGCTCAGCCTCTAGGTTTAATATCCCCTTAGAGAATCAAAATTCTTCTCCCATATGGAAATAATTTCAGCTTGCCCATCTCCTCCTTCAACACACTGGCTTAATCCACTCAGCTACAGAAAGCTGCCAAAACCAGTTATGAATCTTAGTTTCTACATGTGCTTTTTACCAAAGATCTGCAGTAGACAAATCTTACAGGGGCCATGAATGTTTGCTAAGAGGTGTCAGCCTGCATCAGCTAACACAGGGCATATTCCATCCTACGCGCAGTTCAAGTCCCAGTATCTTTTGCAAAATGCTGAATTTCATTTTGAATGAAAACTTAAAAACTAACTGCCATCCACTTTTTCCTAATCTCTTGATCTACTATAAGACACCAGGTTCCTGTTGAATTCTGCCTTCCCCTCTGAGTGGAGAGGCAGCATTGTAATAAATGTAGATATGGCCAGCACTGTGCCTACAGGGCCATGCCAACTACAGACACAGGAAATGCTGAAAAACAATGTGAAGTGAAGGAGACCATCTTTTTCTTCTAGTTTAAAGGATTTGTTTGAAACAAAGGATTTAAAGTCTTTGTAGGAATGGCTAGTTTTACCATCATCAGGGAAGAAATGTAAAGAGGATGAGGATGCAGGGATGATTAGGCTATTGATAAGAATAGGATATCACAAAGAGACAAAGCAACCCCAACAGCAGACAGAGAAACAGAAATGGAAAACAGAATAAAATGGATACTGAAGTTATCCTGAGGCACCAGAAAGGCTGAAAAAGAATACTTAAAGATGAAAAGAAAATGAAGCAAAAACTGTTCAGTATCAAAGACCAGAGTGATCTCTTGACACAGTAGCTGCAGATGAGACTTTTGCTTTTACATTCAATAGGGATGTAAGTTTGCCTCCAATCTCAAAGATGAGAAAAATCTTGACTTCGGGCCAAAAAGAAGCCACTGAAGAGATTTAAATAGGAGCTGGAGAAAACTGGAGTAGCATTCAAAAGGGGTGAGACTTAGTACACGTTCTATGAATCACATCAGACTTGTTGACAGTGATTGGCTTCTTGTGTAGTTGCTAAAAGAAATCCAGCTTTGTGCACAACACAAAGGAAGCCACGGAAATGGAATGATTCTGGAAAATGTGAAAGATTTTTCAGGCAACGGGGAGGTTGTAGAAGTAATGAAACAAAATCCATGGGAGGCTGCTGGAGAAGAGGTTGCTGCAGCATAAAGGAAGAGATAATAAGAGCCAGAGTGAGCTCAAGCAGAGAGGAGGAATACATGGACATGGGCAAGCACAAAGCAGAAAGACATGCTGAGGAGAGAAAACAGGGAGAGAACATAAAAATATCACAAAAACTGTAAACTGACCAGCATGAGGGGAAGAGGTTGGCATGCATTGCCAGGAAAAAGAGGAAGACCATTTGGGAATGAGTTTGGTTTTCACAGCACCATATTTCAGAAAAAGTGAGGTGTGTCAGAGGATATAAACAGAGAAATATGCAGACATTCATCTGAAGGGAGAACCACGTACTGGACACATACTTAAAAATATGTGGTGAGCTGATTTGAATAAAGGATGAAAGTGCAGTGGAAGGAAAAAAATAGAACCAAAGTTTTGCAAAGATGAGGAATACAGAGGTGTTTCAGTGCATTTAGTAGGAACATGTCAAAACCTGCTGGGATATGTGAAAACTACCAATAGGAGATGAATTACCTTATGCTGTTTACCATGTTGTCACAGATCATTATCAATACAAGATGTAGGAAGTTCATCTTTGTGATAGAATTTTTTATATTTTTTTTTTATCTGCAGAGCCCTGATGCAAGGAAAGAGCAGGTAAAGAGGAGAATGGAAGAGCACCAAATACATTAAAAATGGAAGACCTATATTTTAGGTTATGTTACTGAAGGTTAATCATATTAAGCAGACTTGTCAAATATGAGAGAAACAGTGACTGGCAGAGGAATTGAATTCAATCAGAGTACTCTGGCAACTCCCAGCAATACTGGAAAACTGTGGTATCCAGGAGAAAATCCACCAAGGGGAGCTCAGATTGGTGGGACTTATTGTCTTCAAGGACATATGGGAGGCAGAAAATGCTGGGATGGGATAAAACTTGCTATTGGACCTTTTAATGAGACTGTGGGGAAGTGCAAAACTTATTAAAGGATATTTAGAAGAAGGACCAAAGGAAAATGGAGAGATGAGAGTGGATCCAGGAGGAATAAGCATCTATCCTACCTTTTAATTTCAATTATATTTCTAATTGTGTTCTCTGTGGGTACACTTTCTATTCAGAGAAATATTCTCTATGTACTGTACAACCACTGATAAATGTCAAATTGGACTGGGTGGTGGGTCAGATTAGAGGTCTGAGTACCAGCAACTGGAGACCATGGGGCAGTGGAAGCCATAGATTTGGGTTCAGCTGTGATTCTCACACCATCTACTATGGTCCCATATCACATTTGCACATACTTAACTGCTAATGAAGTGCAAGCCTGAGCAGCTGATGAGCAGGGTGGGAGACCTGACCACCACTTGTGAAGTAGGACCCCCCACTGAGGGGCCCAGAGGTTTGTAGGGAAGCATCAGGGGAGACTAGGGCCCAAGAGCAGCTCCTGGATCCTGAGAGTCCTGGGCTAGTTGCTGATGTGACCCACACACCAAGGGTGGACCTTTGTCCTGGGCAGCTGGAGAGGTGGATTAAGTTGGAGTTGTCCACAAAGCTCATGTGTAAGGAAAGGCTGTTGCGGTGTCTGTGGTGCCACCAAAGGCACTTTCAGTGCTCTGTCTCTGCTGGGCTCTTGGCCGTGTATGTGCATGTGTGTTTCACACAGGTGTGTGTCCATCAGGAGCACAGGCACAGCTGTCCTTCTCCCTGCACCTGGGGACATTGGATGGTAGCAGTCCTGTATTCCTGGGTCTGGGACAGGAAGGATCCACCTGGGCCCTGTAGCCCACTAGGTTCAGCTACTTCTGTGTTATTTATGTAGACATATGTGGTCTTTTTATATTTACATTTATTTTTACATATTCTCTTCATCTGGGTTCTTAATACTCATTTGAAAGTTATTTTGCTTTTTTGATTTATTGACGTCACTCTTGGAGACTCTCTAATTGTAAATATCTAACTTTGTATAGACAAGGGGATGTTAGCAGGGAACTGGTTTGTTTTCCTGGCATGTCTCCAAACATCAGTGATTTAGAGTTGGTGCTAGAAGAACTGGCCTGAATAGAGGCCAATGGGTTACAATAGAGTTCTGAACTTCTGTTAATAAAATGTTAATAAAATGATGTTTTCAACATCTGCAACAATTCTAAATTCTCAGTCACAATATTATATACACAAAGCATTTAAACATCATAAAACTGCCCCTTAACACTTTGATTAATTGATGGTTGTCTTGAATCTGCTTGTACAGGAGTAAGTATAAATGGATTTAAGTGTTAGGAAGGCCACTGGTTTGTTTTAATAGCTGTGTTTCCTTAGCTGTGTGACCCCATGGAACTCTTATACTTAAAGGAAGTGTTAAATGTCACTTTGTGTGGGATTGGAGAAAGATACTTGAAGAGGTTTTTATGTATCAGGAATTGGAATGTACAATTGTAGCTACAATGATGTATCAGAATAAGCCAATATCACACCTTGCCAATTTACTAGAAGTGGCTGAACTAAATCCTGTCAAAATGAACAGTGTTTTCTTTTATGTAAATTTTAATAGATTCTGAATTCATTCCTACACTTTATCTTTGTTATAAACCAATGCCCATCCATGCCTCTGTAGAGTCTACCTGTTTTTAAATCTCCTTGAATTTAAAAAAACCCCAACAACTCCTTGAAGGACTGTGTAGAATGTGCTTGAATTGACTAACAATGAAAGCTGAAGGCCATATTAAGAATATAGCCTTGCTCCCTGACCAATAAACCCAGTGTATCACATATCATTTACAGCAGGATAGCATGAGTGTCCATAGAGATAAAATTCCTTATTTACAAATCCTGCATTATTCAGTTATATTTGCACGCTTATGTAGCATTTTAGGTAAGGATTTTTTATCACCTCTCCTGGTCTTTTTAAGTAATAGTGGTAATGACAGCTTCAAGTAAGGTAAGCTAGTACCTTCCAAATTCCTGAATTCAGTTGCTTACAATGTCACCATAATCATGGAAGGTGGAATTTTGCATGCTTGCTCTTCATTTCAGGCTATGTTTCTTCAGATACTTAGGAAAAACATTTTTACATATTCTGTGAAGATGGTTAAAGGAGCACAGCATCAGTGTATATCTCAATGGGAGAACCTATGTGCAATCTTTATGTGCTATAAACAAAAGCTGATGGTGAGAATTCTAGTAGAGTATTTTCTGGTCTTCATCTAGGGGTGAAGTTGCATAGCAAATGCAGCTGATTGTTATGGGCAAGTTCAGCTTTCAAGATGGTGTGGAAACTGCAGTAAGATTGATTGGGGAAAGTAAGCTTGTATCCTGAAGAATGGCTGAAATAATGTCTCCTTATTTAGCTTTTCCTCAGTTCCACATTCCAGCTTCTTCTGGAATGCTGGTACCAGTAAGATTCCTGCATGCACATAATTTGTTGGGTCAGGAACTGATTCAGCTTATAATTATCCTGTCAGACTTCCAGTTAGTTACTTCTTTTATCCAGTTCTTCAGGCAGCTGCTAAAAAGTAGGATCAGCACAAGAAAAGTAGCAGGAA
>NW_009953496.1:1538569-1546698 GCF_000747805.2 Chaetura pelagica | reverse complement strand
GGAATGAGACCACCCCCTTTTGGCAGTATTCACCACTTGAGTCAGTTTAGAGTGATCACAGGCCTAGAGAGAGCCAAGGATTTGATTTCACCTAGTCAGTCAATGGCAGAATGACAGATTAATGCAGCCAGTTGCAATAACTGCTGTGCAGCACTGCACAAACCCCTTATGATATTTGGCATTGCTCTGAAAGATCCCTCTTCAATTCAAATGTTTACAGGTAGCAACATTTAAATTCTATTCTAGTTTTCACAGAGGTAATCAAAAGTTTGGGAAGGAATCACACATGCATTTTAAATGTAAAGGAACACACACAGAGATTGGTTTTAAGCTAAGTTCCTGATATTGATTTTCCAGACCACCAGGTTACTGAATACTTGAAATAGGCAGTCCTGTTAAGAACATGGGGAGCCCTGGAGTTACTGAGGACACAGCAGGAAGGAAACCGGGTTTTGCAAGGCTGAAGCAGGTCTTGTTTGATCTTCTTGCTGATTCTGCTGTCAATGCATAAGAAAGACTGAACTTGGATGTGAGCATCAGGGTCCAGCCTGTGATGGCAAAGCTGGTAGTTAGAAAAGCAAAACCATATTTTTGCTTATGTTCAAAGTACATTTGCTGTGGAAATAATTGAAAAATAGCAAATGTGGGGCACTTGCAATGCTAGTTATTGGCTGAGCTTATAAGACCTTGCAGTGTGGCATCTCTGCTTGGATGTTTGGATTTAACATAGAAACTTTTGAATGCCACATTTGACAGAGCAGATATTTAATTGTTTATAGATCAAAGGCCCAGTGTCAGAAAACTATTAACACATTCCAGCAAAACAATGTCCTTAATTTTCGCTGTTCTCTTTGGCTTTTGCAGTATACTGTTGAAAAGAAAGACAAATCAGAGAAAAAAAAAAGTATGAATGGTAGATGGAATAGGGAGCTACAGGAAGACTGAGAAGAGGGGACATGGGGGAAGTCTAAGTGGGGTGTAGACCCTGAGGGGGTCTTGAGGAGAGGGGAATGAATGGGAGGTTTTGGCATGGGGTCACAAGGGATTGGGAAGCTGAGAGGAGAGGGGAGAATGGGCATTGAGGAAAGTGGTACTGGGGAGTTTAGCACTTGAGTCTGGACCCAGGGGTAGTTGCAGACTGGAGAAGGGAGATAGTTCTTGGACTGGCAGAAGGAACACACAGGAACATGTTAACCTAATGTCATGGCATGATATTCAAATACACCAAACAATGGAAAGAAAGGCTAAAAAATAGTGAGTACTGGTAAATAAATTTGGGGGAATAACAACAACAAGATGGAGATGTGCCAGCAACACCACTGAATGGTAGTAACAGCACTTATACAACAGCAGGAACTTCATCAGAGAAGAAAAAAAAAGTGTGTTTCTGTATATTTAATACCACCCCATTCTTTGACTGCTAAAGGTCTGATCTGAAATCCATTTGGTATTTTACTGGTATAACTGTGTGCTGGATAAAGTCTTCAAAGGTAAAGAAATTGATCTACTAAGTTCCTTCTTGTCCATAACAAGGAAGGTAAGAAAATATATACATCAGTTTTCAGCATTACAGAAGTCTGTTTTAACACATAAATCCCTGCTTGACTTTATTGCATTTCTGTTCTGGAAAACTTATTAGTACCAGAGAACTAAACTACAGAGAAAAAGAGAACTGCAAGAAAACATCCAGAAAATATAAATGCCATTTTCAATAACATGGAACTAAACAATTTCCTTTAAAGATCCCAGTTTGTCAAACACTGAAATGAATTATGTCCTATTGCATTAAGAGCTAAAAGCAGCACCTGGCACACTCTGTCCTTGACTTCCACATTCATCTGGATGTAAATCTTCATTGAAGTGATAGGAACAGAATTTTGCATGTAAATTTGGGAAGAAGCCTTCACAGTTTCTCACACAATCTGGCTGATTGTGTTCTCATGTAGTTCATGCTGGATGGACAAAAAGTCACTCAAGGCCTGTGCCAACGTTCCAAGTACTTCCAGCCAGTATTGGAGTTGCATCAGAAATTCTGGTTTTCATTTAAAAAAAAAAAAGGAGTAAGCTTTAAGTGCCTGTGTCTGGGAAGAATAGTTTGAGAACCTGGTTTAGAAACAATCAGCACTTAATTGCAGTCAACAATGTTCCTTCAAAGAAGTGGAACATTAGGTTCAAGGTTCAAATTTTGGAGGGCAGAAGGGTAAATTGAAAATCTATGGTGCCTTGTAAATCTGTTTTACATAAGGAAATGAACAACAAGCCTAGTTCTAGTGACTGCCCCGGCCTCCCTCTCAGGAACAGAAAGTCATTGACAACAAACTTGTTTATATGATGGTCCTGCGGTTTCTTGCAGTCTAAAGAAATTTGGAGAAGACAGGTTGGATAACAGGGTCAATGGGCTAAGATTCATGTCCCTAATTAGTTTCCCAAAACAAACCATAGTCAGGTAACACTTTTGTGGGGAAACCTTGGCCAGAGCTGTTCTAACTTCATAGTAGAAGAGCTAGATACACCCTGAGCTTCATGCTAAGAAGAGGAGAAGGTTCTGATTATTGTCTTTGATTGTCTGGGATAAAGGAGAAGCTGCCAAAGCCGAACATCATGCATAGAGTCCCTAATGCCTTAAATATGTGACCGTGTAGTTCCTTTCATAGAAGTTCACATTATTTTAAGGTAGAGGTATTGTAGAGATGTTGTAATAGATACCATTCTTCTGCATAGTCTGTTCTATTCCACACTTTATTTCAGCTGGGCTTTTGGATGAGCATCCAACTAGATGTCTTTCATCATTTGTTCATTAAATGTCTGTGACAAATGATGCTTGTCTCCAGGTGTCCTCAGTGAACAACAGGGTACTAAAGTTAACTTTGTATTCTCAAGTACAGTTTAATTCTTCAGGTTAGGGTATATATCTGTTCACTGGTTATTTAAGGTAAGGTGAAAGATCCATATAACTATATTTGCCATATAGCTGGGATGAAAGGGCACATAGTTTGTGAGGTGCTCAGCCTGTGAGAGCAGTGCTTCAGCCCAGTATCCAGGAGTGTTCTGTGTCTTGATTAGATAGGCTTTACTGTTGTGCTGTTCTAATTTACCATGGAGCATAAATACCAATACAAATTTATTTGTTTGTTTGTTTGGGGTTTGTGGGTTTTTTCCAACAAAGCTATATAGATTAGAAATTGGAAATTTCCTATTGCTATAACATAACAGCATTTTCAAAGCATTGAAATGCCTGTGAAAATGCAAAAAAACCCAGCACTATGCTGAGATGAAAAAATTAAACCATACATTTATCCTGTCTACTACTACTCTCCTCATGAAAAGAAGAACAAAACCAACAGGTGTTTCAGACAGAGAAAAATATTAAGTAGAAACAATGCATGGACGAACAGTATGAAACACTGCACTGGCTTCTTTCCAGAGACATGAAGGCTTAACTGATCCTGGCAACAGTCTAAATTCAGATTAGGTAATGACCAAAAGGATTTCAGAAAAATCAAAATAGTAAAAAAACAGTATAATGTCATCGTTTTGACATAAAATATACTATAAATATGCTGGCATTTTGTATTCTCCTTGAACTCTGGGAAGAGGAGATGCCGTTTTTGCATTTCTTCTCATGGGGAGCTAATGGCTTCTAATGCATTTTAGCATAGGTAATCCATAGATACATTACTGGCTTGTAAGAAACCTTTTTCCCAAAGTTTGTCTAGGTGTTGACATTACAAAATTCTGCGAAAAGGTGTTAGTGCATTAGTCTTCCTCAAATAGCAAGATAAATTATTGCAGTAAGTAATAAAATGGTAAGTACATATGCAGACAAAAGGCCTACTCACCCAGATAGAATTTAAATTGGCCCAATAACATTTTGTTTTATTTGTTTCTTTTTGTAAGCAAAATAGGAAATGATGGAAATGTACTTGGCCACACAGTCCAGTGCAAATAATGTTTTTCTTATTTCCTTGCCTTTTTTAAGTAAACATCCCTCAACAAAAAGGTTTATCTTTGTCTGGAATTCTGTTGTATTACTCATTCTGCTGCACTCAAATGCAGTGAGCATACATTGTGCATGCTACACTGCAAGGAGACTTAAGGCATTTACTATAACTGAATTTCAAATATAAATGAATTCCAAAGAATTAGTGGAAGAGATCATGTAACATACATAAGAAAAAAGATTGCCTGAGATGCATTGCAAACAGGAAGAGGTCAAGGACATTAACAGGCAATCTGCACTACTGCTGTTCTCTCAAGGGTCTTCTATGGGTGGTTCATATTTCTGGAGTAGTAATGTATGTTATATAAGCTGGAAAATTTATCTAATTTTTTTTCCACTATACCACTTATTTATAGTTATCATTACCCCATTTTGGAAAAGCTCTGCCTTTCAATGCTCCACTTCCATTTTAGAGAATAATTTCCATTTAAAAAAAAAAAAAAAAAAAAAAGTACATTACCAAAAAGTTTTTTTTGGAAAAAAAACTGTTCCAAATTTCTGGCACAGCTCAATCTTTTTTCCACTATACCACTTATTTATAGTTATCATTACCCCATTTTGGAAAAGCTCTGCCTTTCAATGCTCCACTTCCATTTTAGGAAAATAATTTCCATTAAAAAAAAAAAAAAAAAAAAAAGTACATTACCAAAAAGTTCTTGTTGGACAGAAAACTGTTCCAAATTTCTGGCACAGCTCAATCCTCTTTACTTCTGCGAAGCCAATTCTTCCTGTGAAGAACACTGTTCTCCAGATAAATACTGCACAGTTGCTAGTTATTGAAGTCAGGCTTGGCCATACTAATATTATTTTTCATCCCACATAGTGCTGATATGAAAAGTAGTAAAGGTGAAATGTTTATGAGGGTGAATTTTCAAGTTGGTCAGTAAAAAAATTTAGTACACAAATAGTTAATAACATTGATGACCTCAAAATGTGTGGTGAGGTTGACATGCGGGAGGGAAGGAATGCTGTCCAGAGGGACCTTGATAGGCTTGAGAAGTGGGCTCTTGCAAACTTCATGAAGTTCAACCAGACCAAGTGCAAGGTCCTGCACCTGGGCTGGGGCAATCCCAAGCACAAATACAGGCTGGGTAGAGAATGGATTGGAAACAGTCTGGAGGAGGAGGACTTGGGAGTGATGGTGGATGAGAAGCTCAACATGAGCCAGCAACGTGTGCTTGCAGCCCAGAAAGCCTATGCAGAGCAGATAACATAATTCCAACAGTATTGTAATTTGCTGGACTGTGCTGCTTTTGATAGGCTTAATATTGTCTTTGTCTGAATGCATAATAAATAAATCCTGGTTAAATCTTTCGAAAGATAAGGAAAGCCAAGATTTCATTTTACATGAAAGGTATGTCAGAAGTAAGAGTCTGTTCTCTGAAGTAATTGTTTCACACAAATATTTCTTCTTTTCATGAGAAAATGGTAAGAAACTATGAAAAGACTAGGAGCTAACTGCTAGAATGTAGCTCTGTGGAGAAGGACCTTGGAGTCCTGGTGGACAACAAATTATCCATGGGACAGCAATGTGCCTCTGCAGACAAGAAGGCCAGTGGTACAGGTACACAGTTGCATATTTTAGAGATGTTTTCACCTTGGGAGACAATGGTGCACACTTTTAGAAATTCTTTCCTGGAACAAAGCCTTTTCTCAGTGGTCCTACTGAAGTCAATTCTTATTTTCAAAACTCCTGAAACTAACTTTTTCATGCAATTCCAAGATGCAGTCATCTAGGAAATTAATGCTGTAATGATGTGATAGACTCCTCTGAGCTGTAGCAGTTCCATTTGATTTACTTTAGCTGAGACAATAAAGAGTTTACAATTAAATCAATAAAGGTAATTTTATTTAGAAAAGGATGATTCTTCACAGAGCAGTACTTCTTCAGCATAAAAAAAGAAGAGAATTATTGTTCACAAGACTATAATTTTTCCTTTTATCCCAAGTTATGTGATGAACCAACAGCCTGCCCTTCCCTCATTTTTGCTAGGTTTAATATTGGTTAACTGAAAGTGAGCTCAAGCGCCTGAAGTTTGTTAGAAAAGCAGCATGTTTCTTTTCATCATTTGAGTGGAGAAAATGGGTGTTCTATCATCCTGCAACGCAAACAATTATTACTTGAGTGAGCAATATGTTTTACTAAATGAAAGTGCATCTGAGGGGGGAAAAAATATGCCAGGAGAGGAGAGGAAAGAGAAGCAGAGCAGAGCAGAGCAGAGCAGAGCAGAGCAGAGCAGAGCAGAGCAGAGCAGAGCAGAGAAGAGAAGAGAAGAGAAGAGAAGAGAAGAGAAGAGAAGAGAAGAGAAGAGAAGAGAAGAGAAGAGAAGAGAAGAGAGAAGAAAGAAAAAATAATCTGTGGCAGATGTGGCAATATGCCTTGGCCTGTTGTTTCACTTCTTTGAGGTTGCTCTTAGAATTTGACAGTGAGGCACTCTCCAGAGCTGCCTTCATGCTGAGATGGGTGGGAAGAGAAAGAAATAGAGAAGCAAGCTGTGGGAGTACAGTTTTACTTTTTATTACATGCAGGAGCAGTATTTCTGAATATCATCACTTGTACATAGGGATTACACTTCTGCAGTGTCCAGATGGGGAAATTTTGGATTGAAGTCCCCATATTGTCATGTGTTCTCTTCAGGGCAAAAATACTTCATAATTAGGTTCCAATTGTGATCTGATAACCAGCTTCAGGGAAGCACAGATAGGAAAATAGTGCTATCATGCCTGTGAGAACATGGTCAGAACTGGGGTCATAATTAAAGGTTCAGTTATCATCTTCTTGTATGAACTGATCTGACTCTATATGAATGTTTAACATTAAACTTATAAGGTCATTTGTCCAGAAAAGCTTACATGATAAGCTGAAGTGTATATGATTTCCCCAGTGTGCTTAACTCAGCTAGTGCAGTGAGAAGAACTCTGGACTATTCTGAACCTCTTGAATGTACTGCGGATCACTAAGATGCAGGCTGAAAAGTATATTTCGTATTTAAAATGCACTCTCAATTTATAATTATTTTTTTATGAGAGAAAAGTTTTCAAGAAATAATGTTCTTAGGGGAGAGAGAAAATGTCAAACAACTACACTGAGAAATGGTTTGATATCAGACATAGATTAAAGACCCTATTTTATGGTTTCACAATATGACAGGATTTTTTTTTCGTTTATAATCACAGACATGGTCAGATGTGAATAAGTAAATTGAATGCATAGAAATAGCCTCATTATATCTTATTGACATAGAGTGGGGAATTTAGTCTTGTGTTTATTATTCTTTGGCCAATGCAAGTAACAGAAGAAGCACTTTAAATATCTTATTATCTTGAAGACTGGCACTCTTTTTTAATAACTGTGCAATAAAATGTATAATAAAATTTTTGGCAAGTCCAAGGTATTTCAATTTAAATGTCCATGAAGTTTAATAATCAAATGTGACATTCCTAGAAGGTTCTTTAACTTGTATAACTGAGTAGGCGAACAATATGCAAAATGGAGTTGAAGAGACCTGTTTGTATGAGAACTTAATGGGGAACAGTAGACCAGCTTCTATTAGTGGTAACTTTCGTCTTGCAGCTTCTCATTAATTGCTAATCTCATCTCCGATTTAGCTCATAGCACCCATGTCCTCTGTGGATTTATGCCGTAAGAGTCTTCTTGTGGCTTTCACCAGCATTGAGGAGATAATTAGTGTACCAAAGGCACATGTTGTAGGTGCTGAGCCATATAGGTGCACTGAGCAAAGGACAAGCATTAAAATACAGCTCTGCACATGATCCCTGTTCAAAACCAGCCTCTAGCTACCAGCATGCTTTTATGGGGACAGGCAGCAAGAAGAAAACACCATGACTGTTCCACACTTTAATATGAGAACAGGCCAACAGGAGAAATGTAGAGATCAATTGCTCTCTAATGTTCAGCCTCCTTAGGAGATGCACACAGGTATCAGCTT
Source organism: Chaetura pelagica (assembly GCF_000747805.2). NCBI lineage: Eukaryota > Metazoa > Chordata > Aves > Apodiformes > Apodidae > Chaetura > Chaetura pelagica. The sequence continues at coordinate 1,538,748 of NW_009953496.1, read as the reverse complement.
TCCTCAGCCAAAGCTCTGGAATCATCCCTAAAAATGCTTAAGGAGGACAGATCACTGTAACACATACTTGACAGGAAAGGGGCTGAAAGACAAACACCAAGTACCAGCAGAGAAAATGGTCCAGAACATTACTTCTGAATAGAGTTTGAGAGCATACCAGGAGGAGATACAGATTCCTG
>NW_009953496.1:1522182-1538542 GCF_000747805.2 Chaetura pelagica | reverse complement strand
TCCTGCTGAGGCAGCTGTGTTGGTCTAACATGACTGCAAATGCAAACAAAGATATTTCCTAGAGAAGATAGATATGATTTTTCTCAGCCTCACCAGTCAAAAACTTGGGTTTGCAAGTGGGAAAAGGAATTTAAGGGGTACAGAACCTCTAAGGAGAATTACATCTCTCTGATGATATTACATGATGCCTTATTCATGGCATGCTTTCCTGATACATTTTCCCTGGACAAATTCTAACCAGACGTTCAGAGAAATCAGCCTATGTGGTGGCATTAGGTTGGTGGAAGAGCAATAAGGACTGAGAAATCTGAAGCATTGGTGTTTAGGTACCTGAAAGAAAGAGTCCTACAAATGAACACAGACAAAAGCTCCAGTACCTTACAATTAGTACCTAGAAACTGTTCTGATTTTATCTCTTAGATTTGCCAATGACTGGGTCTCTATGCAGCAGATCTGGTGCTGATAAGGCACTTAGCTGTTTCGTATGGATAAAATAGTTGAGCAACTATGGTTTAGTTCTTCTGAGGGCAGGAAGTACCACAGACTTGCCCCCCAGTTTTGCCCATACCAATGCAAATACCTTCACTAGAAAAACATCTGCAAAGCTTATGCCCTGAAGAAGAACAAAGGATACAGCTTCCCACTCTGATTAGTCGCTAAAAGCACCATCAACAATTGTATGGGGGACACAGGCTCCTTGGACTCAGGTCTTGGATAACAATGCAGTTCTTTGGTTTGTCTTTAACTGGACAACTGATGCAGAACATCTCCTATTGTTGAGTTTTACTCTACACAACAGAAACAATTTTTCTGGATGGATGGGCCATTTCTTACAGACAAAGAGTTCATTGGGAGTAAATTAAGCACATCTAATTGGAGAAGCAAATCTCTCACAGTTTCAGAAGACTTTGGTCTTGGAAAATAAGGAGCTCTTCCCATGCCAGAACTAGCAGTATCACAACAAAGGGCTTCTTATGCTTTGTACAAGCCAAATGCCATCACTCTCAATATGATCAGTTCACCTGCTTTCATCTAGAAAGGATTAATTCCTTTTCCAGTTCATGCTGCTGTGGTTTGCACTTATACACTAATTGGTCCTTCAGTAACCACTGTCTTTGTTGTTTATGCAAGTCTTTTAGATGCATAGCATAATTTGTCTTCTAGAGTGTGGGCAGAACCAACAGGTAAGCCATTCTTTGGAAAGCAATAGATATTTGTTGAACAATTCCTGGGCCTCACCGGGCAGAACAGTCCAGCTCAGACTCAGAGCAAATTTGAATAATGATGTCCAGTGCTCAGGTATTTCTGGGGAAGGGTCTGTTACAAATTAATTTCTGCATGGACTATAATGAAGGAATTTTTTCTGTTGTTTGTGATAGTGTCTCATGAACCAAGTCCTTGATCCTTCAGGCTAACTTTTGTGCAAACATAAGACAGAGGGTTGAAGTCTGCCTTACCAAGCTTTATAGTCTATATATAAAACAAAAATAATTAGTGGATCAAGACAGTATGGCAAAGATGTGCAAGGTGGTAGTAAGTCAATGCATGTACATGCCTAATGCTAGCGTATGGCTTAATGACCTGAAAGAACCATATTCAACAGAAATCCAGTTATATTACTTGTGAGAAAAACTGTTGTAATTAAGATTACATTGCTGTGTGTGAAGAAGTTTCATAATAACACCAGCTTCATGTAAAAGGGCTTTTAGGCTTTAATTTGTCATTAAAGATCAATTTTCGAACCTCACCACACAGAAACAGAAAAATTGTGGTTTTAAACTATTAGATTAACCAAATTATTTAGTGACACTCTATTTTTGCATAATTTTTGCAAAGCCTTTACTACTCTTGCTTTGTTTTGTTACTAATAAAAGAAATAAAGAAGAAAACAATTATCAGATTCAACTGAAGGGTTACAGGCAGGATATACAAGAATTCAGTTCTCAAACTGACTTTATACAGTCCCACCCTGGTACTCCTTTGCAGGTGAATCATGCCCAGTGTGACAGAAGATACATGTGACAGAGCATGTCCAGGTCCTACTCCAATATTTTTAAGGAAGCATAGAACCTAGTGTCTTGAAAGCATGGTAAGAACTCTGCCTTGCTTATTTGTTATATGTAATCTTTCTTCAATGAAACAAAGGACTTGTGACATAACATGGTTGCGTAATTAAAGCCTTCATTGTAAAATGAGGAAGAAGATTTAAGATTGTGTGGACAACCCACACGCTGGCATTTCCTAACTTGATTTTTCTCCCAGTATTGTACAGAAGATACTTAATAAGTAAAACAACAACAAAAATCCAACCCCCTGAGGCAGTACTCTTGCAGTGGGTCTCATTGTAAAGTCAGAGTTTCCCTAGAGCTATCTTAGTTATGATAGTTATTGTCTTTTCTCGAGGTATTTCTTGGCAAAAGTTGGCTTTACAGAGCACATATTGTACACATAAGCTGTGGACTGTATTAAGGAGCAACGTGAGATTTTTTGTTTCATTCCCCTTCCTTTCACAACATCCTTGAAATATAAAGGCAGATATCGTGATCTCGATGCAGTTCATTAAAAATGGGTCTGCTTTGCCTTTTTAGATGCCCCAAGATATCCTGCACAAAGTTCATATGCTACTTCAGAAACGCATAGGTCTCCTATACGTCTTGTGTCTTGTCTGCCATCCCTTTGTAGACATCCTGGATAACCTATGGCACCAGACATGTCTGTTTATGGAATTTTCTCATCTTGCTGGTCTGGATTTATGCAGTGACTTATTTATTCTCATTTCAGTGAAATATTCACTGAACTTTCCAGAGCAAATAATTATTATTCCATTTGTGACTTTCTGCATCATTTCATAGAATTGCAAAAATGTCACCAAGCAGCATCAAGTAGTCAAAGTGGTGAAGGTACCAGTCTCTGAGCCAAGAGAGACATCCAGTGCGTTTCTCTGCTTTTGGTCTACTGGGTGACAAAGTCCAAAATGCTTCATTTCCCCTTTCACTTAGTAACAAACAGCTCCTTTCTAAAATGCTCTGAACTCAAGCTAAGATGTATAGGACTTTTCCTAAGGAAGACAGTTTATATTTGGGAACGTGCAAATATTGCAAACCAAGAAGTTCGCATAGCTCTTTATAAGCACTAACAGGTAGCCCTTCCAGGTAATTGTAGTAAGTAGAGGAGAAAGGGAGTCCCAGCATGCAAACGAAGAGTTTGCCAAATTTTAATTTTCCCCTGTTTGAGGAAAGAATGTAAGGGATGGAAGTGGGGTGAGCAGAAAATCCTTTCCAGAAGCCAGCAGTAAATGAAGCTCTGGCTACAGTCAACTGTAAAGAATTTTTTCTGGTTTATAAAACAGTGAATTTGGACTCTAGGCTGCCATTCTGATTGTCCTTATGAGAGTGAGCTGAGCCAACAGCTTCTTGTTTTAAAATATCTTTTCCATAACTAACAAAAACCCACATAGTTTCTGTAGAACTGCTGCTGCAGACTGATATTAGTGGTCTTGCTTTGAAGTTAAAAAACATGGAAAACTTCTGTCAGAGCCAGCCTGATGATGTGTCTGTGCTTTGTACCACTGTTCAGCTCGAGATGTGACTCCTTGGACCAACCACAATTGGCAGTTCTGCTGAAACTGTGGATTCAGGTCTCCACAGACAATTGACCTGAAAAGCAGAGTAAATCAGGTCCTTCAAAGATTGCTTCTGTTTAAAGTAGGTTAGCTTACCACCAGCTTGGTGGTCTCTATGTGATTCTGAAATTTTCCATGAGGATGCATCCAGAAAGTCAGACTTAGGACTACTTCTCATTGTTTTGAACAGCAGAGATAAGTAATAGACAATATGAAGACTTTTGCATCCTCCTTTTGCAAGTGAAGCGGATTTTGAGGCTCATGTTTCCAGAAATTGCTCATGGATGGTATAGTAGGAAAAATACAGATGCTAGACCATGGTAGAGATGGAGAACAGGGGAACAGAGAATATAGAATCTGTGTATGATTATAATTCTGTGTACTTCTCAGTACTGGGAAGGAGTTATTTAGTCCATAGGGATGGTGATTCAAACCAGAGACGCAATTTCATGAGGCCAGATAAACCTACTCGACAGCCCATACTTCCCAATCTCATCCACTCCTTTTCATGTTCCCTGCTGTGGACTCCTTGTACTTATGGTGCATCAGCTGCAGCACTGTGACCCCCAAACTCCTATAATGGAAGGCTTGGAGAAGATAGATATTTCACATATTTTTTCCTGGCAATTGGTGTTGCCCAGTGCCATGACAGTGAGCCTACAGGCACTGGCAATGGGAGTCACTACTGTATTGTAATTTAATTCTAGGTTGCACTTGCTACACTTCTATTGTGATTTCACTACATTGTGGTATCACTGCTAACAAAATTCCATGAAATGTCAAGTATATGTAAATAAGCAAATTTGATATTAATCATCAAAGCTTCTCATGTAGAATATGTAACAGAACCTGGTCAGAGAGCATTGGACCCTGACATGCACCCGTGGCATCCAACCATGAGCAGATTTATCTCACTAATATTACACATAAAAAAAATTGAAAAGGTCCTTATAAAAAGAAGTGGATAGTTTTCTGTCAAGTCTGTGATGTTGAGTTTTCTTAGGGACATGTTTTACGAGAGCTGTGAGACTGGGGATGGGGTGGAAGAAGGACAAAGACAAGGAGAATGGAGACAACAAGTCCCTTTGGCTGTAGTGATAAATTAGACTGATTTAGTTGCTTGTGAAATCTTAGCCTAAGTTTTTTATTTGCGGGCTAAGACTGTGCACCCAGACATTTCCTGTTGATATGTGGCTACTTGCAATAGTTGGACCCCTAAACCCTGAGCCCTGAAGCAGCAGAAGAAAAATATGGCAGGAAGTATTGGACAAAGCTTTACTCAACCCCAGTCCATTCACAGCTGATCCTTGTAGAAACAGAACATTCTTAAGGACAGCTAAGGTCATATTTGCTCCTCAACAAGAAGATGATGTTTCCTCCAGAGGTTAAAATATGGACATTCTTTATACAACCATGTGAGAAATCGCAATGATGTTCCCACCTCTCTCCAGAGACTGGTCGTTCTGGCAGAGTCAGGTTCCCAAAGCTCTCATTTGTAAATGTGTTACCAATACTTCTACTGTGCATGATCAAGTCCAGACTTAGAGAAGGAGATATAAAACAAATTAAATTAATGAAGAGGGCACTCATTGTGAAACATTTTAAATTCAAATGTATTCACTAATAATCGTCAACATCTTGACCACTTGTTTGTAGCATTTGCTGCTCAACACAGGACCGGCTCTCCTCTACCTTATAGAACAATCCTGGCAGTCTCTGTTGTGAAGGCAAAGCTCTTAACAGTCCTGAGTTCTCTGAACCCACTGAAAAAAGCGTACAAGCACATAATAGCTACTGGACAAATATCACTGTGGTTACCACATGTAAAATTGCTTCCTAAATATCTTACAGAAGAGCAGATGTGAGTCATAGTAGTAATGTGGTTGTCACCCTTGACGCAAATTCTTTGTCATTTGTTTTGTTTTTCTTTCCCTGTTTCTAGATGTGTGCCTGCGACTGCAGAAGGCTTTCTATGTGCATTGCTTTTGGCATTTAACTTTGAGCAAGCATATGGCACTAACCTCTTTATTCTGCCATCACTGCTGGTGCTGCTGCACTACATTCTTTGTTCTATGACAATTTTGCTTCATCCTCTACCTGCAGCATCCTGGAATCAGTTATTCAACTTCTAGAGCTTCATTCTGTTTTCTCTTGTCCCAAACCTGTGACTCAGTCATAATTTTAATTGCACCAGTTAGTTTACATTTAACTCTAACATCCATTACTAGTCCATAACAAAAGATAGAAGGGATTAATTCTGTCTCAGGCCAGAACAGATGAATTTATAGGATCTATGTACATGTTCTTGGTTTTGATTTTCTTGATATTCTTTGTTTCTATAAAATACTCCCTTGTGAAACCTGATTAAAAACAGAATTAAGAGGCTAATATATTTAAATACTTCTGTATTAAATAAGAGAAAATGGAAGCTTTGCTTTACAACTGCTCACCTTTACATCTGTGATACAAAAGGGATTTTTTTTAAAGTTCTGATTGCTAATCTAAATCCTGAATATTAATATCTTTTCCTTTTACTTACAATATTTTATTATGCATAAAATTTTCAAAAGCACACTGACCTAAAATAATTCAACAGATTGAAGTAATAAACTGGGAAAATATAACATGTCCTTAAGTAAACATAGATTCCTCTAATAGTGAATAAAAGAAAGGATTCAATGAAAACCCATGCTTTCCTGAATATGAAGGAAGCTCAAATTAGTCTCCAGATGTAAAGTTTGTAGTTTGTTCCAGTTTTCTTAATAGAACAAATATTAGTCTTGGCACAGATCAGACATAACTCTAGTTTTTAATCCAACAATGTGTGGAAGCATATGCTTAATTTCAAACTCATGAATAATTCCATAGTTCAGGAACTAAATGTGGAATACAGCTTTGTAGGTCAGGTGCATTCCCAAATTGCATAATCCAAGCTCAAAATCATTGTCTCCTTTTATTCATAGATGAGCTACACGAAATGTATAATGTAATTGATTCTCATAGAGAAGCTGAAAATCTGTCCCAAGATGCCTAACAAAAATATATTAACAGATAAAAATACATGTGTGGATGAAGTTACTAAAGGAATTCACACAAATAAAGGATTGTGTTAGGGGCAATTCACCCCATCTGTGTGCCTGTTGTCATAGGAATATGCTTGTTTTTAAAATTTTGTTTTCTTTAAGAAAGTGACAAAATTATCTGGAAAAAACATATTTACAAATAGATCTGTTTTGGCAAGAGTCTGGAGTGAAGTCCTCTGAGAGGGGAGACAGTACAGCCTGAGAATTTTGGTTTCCGTCTGCTTTGGAGGCCTCCTTGCATTCCTTGTTTCCCATTCAGGACATTTTAAAGTTGCTGAGGCAGCTTCTTGCAGTCCCTCTGCCTGAGAGGGAGGGAATGTATGCTTGGTACCCTGTCCCTTAGAATCAGAAGAAAATAACTTGCTGACTTCAACAATCTTGTCAGATTTAACTTGTGCTCCCCAAATAATCTATCTGCTCAAAAAAAACCAACTGCCTGAAAATGACAGAGGGCTCTGATACGTAGATTGAAATAGTTGTGGAAAAACACTGTGTCCATTGTCCTGTAAACTGAACACAGCAGAATACTACTTTCAATGCAAGTCCATGATACCTGGGTTCGCATTGGTACATAGCTGGTTTTCTCCTTTTTAAGGAAATCTTGATTCTGTAAATTAGATCATTTAAAATTTGAAAATCTGTCAGTGAAAAATATCAAACAAACTTTGAAAATAATTTAAATGTGATTAATTGAACTCCTCCCATGGCTTATTAATTTTTATAGGAATTTTTATGGCTGGAAGGCCAATGGCATCCTGGTTGTATCAGGAATAGTGTGACCAGCAGGAGTAGGGATGTAATTCTCCACCTGTACTCAACATTGGGGAGGCCTCACCTTGAGCACTGTGTACAGTTCTGGGCCCTCACTTCAAGAAGGATATGGAGCAGGGCCAGAGGAGAGCAATGAGACTGGTGAAGGGAATAGAGGGAAAGTCTTATAGGGAGAGGCTGAGGGAACTGAGGTTTTTTAGCCTGGAGAAGAGGAGACTCAGGGGGGACCTTATCACTCTCTTCAACTGTCTGGAGGGGGGTTGTAGTCAGGTGGGGCTGGGCTCTTCTCCCAGGCAACTAGTGACAGGACAAGAAGGCATGGTCTGAAGCTGCTCCAGGGGAGGTTTAGGTTGGATATTAGGAAGTACTTCCTCACAGAGAGGGTGATTAGACATTGGAATGGACTGTCCAGGGAAGTGGTGGAGGCACCATCCCTGGATGTGTTCAAGGAAAGGCTGGATGTGGCACTTAGTGCCACAGTCTAGCTGATGTGGTGGTGCTAGATCATAGGCTGGACTTGACAATTTTACAGGTCTCTTCCAGTCTTGTGATTCTCTGATTCTGTGATCTCATCAAGTCTGCAGTTCAGCTGATACCAGAGACAATTTGAAATATAGTAGAAAGAGAGTGCTTTATGAGATTTCCAAACTGACACTGCAGATCCAATGGATCGGCATTAAAATCTTCAAGTCCATAGCTGAACCAACATATTAGGACATGGGTCCACTGCTTTTCAAGTGCAAGTTTCTTTTTTTCTTCTTTATTTGTTTATGAGGTACTGAGAACAGAATGTCTGTTTTAAATTAATAACTTGACCATTGTTTTGAAGCCAAACTTTATAATGCTCTTTCTTACTGTTTCTTTTGTTTTGTTTTCTTCTTTTTTTGTTTGTTTGTGTGGGGTTTTTTGTTGGATTTTTGGGGGTTTTTTTGTTTGTGTTGGGGTTTTTTGGGTGATTTTTTTTTCCCTATTCTCTAAATTTTGTCTTCCACTTCATAATAGCAAGTTTTTCTGGGAGCTGCAACATTAATTAAATTCAGTTTCCTATGTACTGTCTTTTGTCCCAGGGATACTTTGCTGGTCAACGACAGCATATGGAGATATTTATGTGCAGTCTGGTTGCTGGCAAATATGTGCAGTCTCTGTCCATGCAACTGTGACCAAATGGAACTAATTCTGCCTGACTTCCCTCAGTGGAGACACTAACTGGGGTCTTTTTCCCTAACCCCACATTTAGTTTGTAGGAGTTTTGAGTCTTGCATTCCTCCTTTAAATAAATTGCTCAAAAGGTTCCAAATACTTTTGAAAATAGGGGTTGTAGGCAGTTATCCGATAAACAATATGGTTGCATGTCTGGAAAATAATTCTGCACACACACACAAAGAAAAAAAAAAAGAAAATATAAAAAGAGATTACACAGGTATAATTCTCTCAGAGGCCTATAGAGAACAGACAAACCAGTGTAAATGGCAGTCCCTGGAAATATCATAATTTCTTTCTAAGGGATATGAAGGAAGTCATAAGGGAGGGAGAATAAACCTTTATCTTTCCTCCTACCCTTGTCAAAACTAAAAACCTGGAGGAATTAAGTACTGTACCAAATTTATTAGTCTGCAAAATCTGTCTAAATCTGGGCTAGTGATGTGCTTCTACAGCTGAACTGAGCTGTTAGAGTAAGACTGGCATCAAGACATATAAAAAACTTGGCAGCTCATTCCTTTCAGAAACTATGTTTTCACTTACCTTAGGTCTGCATTTTAGATTGGATTTTGTTAGCTCTGCAGGTGATCCTTAAACACAAGTACTTTGGAAGTATGCTTCAGTATGCTGTGGCAGCTAAAAAGCTTCTCCATCAAGCCCAGTTGTGGGGATTCCACCTCATGCTAAAGGGTCAAGCCTTCCAAGGGAAAACCAACACTTTTTTTTGCATGCTACCATGCATATTTAAAGTAATTCCATAAAGAACAATTACATTTCTTATTTTCTGATTGAAGCTGGTTTTGAGTACTGGAAGAGTTATTATTAAAAAAACATGAAACCAGATTTTGGTTTGTGTACTTTTCACTTTTAAACTTTGTGGCTTTCAGTGACTCCTTTTACTTCACTCTAACCTTGGCTACTCTCAGTGTACTGAAGAGCACAGTGGCAGTGAGTGTCACTGGGCTAGCTGAGGTGAGCTGCTCATGAGCCTTCTCAGCAAAGACAAAGCAGCACTCTACCAGCTCTTTTGCTGTCAGTACCTGAACAGTGCCTGAATAGTACTTACCCATTCCACTGCTGATAACAGCTTAAAGGTTAACAACACTTCCAAATTGTGGATTCTGGTTCATTCTAAAATAAAGTGAGGAAGACATCCAGTAAAACCTGCAGAAGCAGAGATAAGCAGTTACAGATATATTTTTATCTGTTTTTTTCCTTCTTTTTTCCCCAAGTAGACCTAAATCAGAAGAACGGGTTTCAACTGGGCTTCAACTGGGCTGCAGAGTGAAGGTACACACTAGATGAAAATACTGTCTTCTGCAAATGAGTAAGATGCTTAAGTAAGAGTTTCCATCAACACAACCTTATATTTGTCAATCACAATATTTTCCTTTTGATGTTAGTCTGCAAATTTTTCAGAATTTACCAAGCAAATAATAATAGTAACTCAAAAGGAAATGCCTCAGCCTAACTTAATTTTTGTCCATCTCTATGCCTCCATGTTTCTGATCTATTTTCAGTTCCAGATTTCCATTAGAGATACAATTTGAGCGTAACTTCTGACAAGCAGCAGTGTTGGTCTGTAGGCTTTCTATGTCTTCACACTAATACCTTTAGGTGTTTGCCCAAGCTATGACATCTCTCTGTGTAATCAATACCGTGATTATAGAATTTCCATTTGTGTATCAGCATTAGGAATGAATTTGCAGTTTAGTAAAAAGGAGAAATTCTGCCTGAAACAGAGATACCCAGCTCATGTGCTCTGCAATGCTAAGTTGTCAGCTTCAGTGACCAGCATGTCCTCTTTACCCATATATGCCTTAATACAGAGGTTATGACTCTGCTAATGCTGCAACTATTTTTGTAAATGAAAATAGATTGCATGAACTTGATACTGAAGGGTTCTGACTAAAATAGTGTTATACACTTAACATTTGTGTAAGAGGAATAGCTGTTTTTAGAGAAATCCCGGTTGTGTTTACTACAGGGGTGCATGTGTGAAAACAAGGCAGAGAAAAGTCAGTTTAAATAACAGAACAGTTTCTAAGATGGGAGCAGTGGGAGAAGAGAAATAAAATGGCAGCTTTTCATGAACCATAGCTGAACACTCAGAGGACAAAGTAGAAGGATTATTGTTTGCAGATGTGATTGTGGCAATAAAAGGACTTAATAAACTTACAAACAAACCAGCCGCTCTGATTTAAAATTGAACCATAATTCCTCTATAATAATCTAAAACACTGCAATGTACAATTTTAATTGATAGGGTAATTACAATGGCAATTGTCATAAAAACTTTTTGAGTAACTGTGCTTTGAGAATGTTGTTGCAGGAAGTTTTAGACTGTTTTAATAGGGAATTAACCAAATAAAAATGGTATGGATAGACCGGGAAAGCAAATCAGTGTAATAAAAGACAAATGGAAAAAAAACATGTTGGAAGATAGTAATGGATCTTTAAATATGTCCACATTTTCTCTTCAGACATTTGAGACATTCAAACAAAATGCACTATATAGGAAAAAACTGAAGCAGTGCAAAGGGTCAATAAGGAAAGTGAAGGCACAGTTGTACCATATGCTGTCATACTTTGGTTAACCTAATCTAAGCTAGCACAGGTAATGTTAGCTGTTAAAAAGTGGTTTAATCAGCCTTAGCACATGCTGGTAACTACAGTATGAGCTCTCTAGGAGATGGAAACTGGTGGAATAGTCTCTTTCACATGCTAGCCTCATGCTATGCCATCTTCTGCTGTTCTTACCTGGACCAAGATCAGGCTACCTATGGCAGGCATCTGCCACAACCATCCTTCAGTTTTCTGTGCAGACCTAGTTTCTGGATGTACTTCATCTCACCCACTGTTAGCTGCCTGAAAGCTAGGCATGTAAACAAGCAGTTTAGGTTCCCTCTTTAGTCAATGGAGAGGATATGTCTTCCAAAGAATGATTCATTTAATCCCAGAACAATTGTGCTGCTGGGGAAATGATCTAGTTGCCTAAATATAGGAGCTTAGTACCATCTGAGGTGCCCTACAGTGTACAAAACATCATAATGGTGTTGGCAGGCTTGACACAGGACTTATGAGAAAACTTCTGGGCAATCAGTAGTTAGAGGCCAGGTTCCTATGGTGTCTAAAACAAGAATTTGTTTAGGCAAGTGAAACAGGCCTGGAGTATAATTTTTATTCAGCTTAGGACTAGTTAGAAGGAAATTTTATGCCAACAGCACAGCGCCATGTCAGGTACAAAGAAACCATTTGTTTTCGGGGACAGGAGGGAAGAGAGGGTTTTCTGCTAATTTCCAGGAGAAAAAAAAAAATAAAAAAAAAAGTAAAAAAACACCAAAAAAAGACAAAGTTCAAGACTGAAGCCTGTCCTGAACTGCACTTTATCTTGCTGTATTCAGGGTGAGGAAGAGACTACAGAAATAGAAATAGAATAGTTGCGGAGAGAAAAGTGTAGCTCTAGAACAGATTAAATTAGATGGCAGAAGGAGAGGAAGGAAGGAGAGTGTTTGACAGGCTGAGAATAAATACCTCTGCAAAAGAAGGCACTTAGGTGCTGCAGTTAAGGCAGATGACCACAAAGACTATGACAGCTGAAACACTGGGAAATTCAGAGGTTTGGACAGAAAAGACATACAATAAGATCCTAGGAGGGACAGAAAACACGAGGTAGTAAAGCAACCAGTAAACTGAACTGGCAGGTTAGCACTTCAAATGGAAACAAGAAATCAAAAAGCAAAAATTAATTTATCAGAGGAATAAAGATACTTAGAGGGAAGCCCATCTTGGCCATACCAGATTTTGACAAGCTGCTTGAACTCTACTGTGTGGTATTTCAGGTAGAATAAGGACAATAACAAAACAAATGCCTATAATATGCCATTGTGGTGGCCAGAAAGCCATATTTATTTCATCTTTGGTCCTGAAAGGATCAAAAAAGACCTCAATGTGTTTCTGAGCAAAGTCTTCATGTTAAGATTGACAGTTAAGATAGTTAGCATGCCACACTAGAGTATGAAGGGTAATGCCACTCAAAGTCTCAAGAACTTTGTCATCCACTGGCATTTTCCATTTTTCCAGTGGGTAATTCTACTTTATCCCCATCAGCTGAGGTGGTGCAATGTGATTAGTATCCATATTATTAATGGCTAGTCCCAAATTCTCAGAGACAGATGTGGGCTACAATGAGGTCTAGCTGATATAATCATGTTCTGTTTTTTACGCAATGGCAATCCATGTGTGTGGGTAGGAAGGTTCACTTTACCTGACCCTTGGTTAGGAGTTAAATAGCAGTATGGAAGGTCACATTATGCAGCACAGATATAGCCTAACTAAATGTGAACACAGGGTCCAGAGTTGAATACATAGCGAGCGCTGTTCATAATGCATTGTTTTGAAAAATGTTTTAATAATCTTAAAAGTACTCTGACCACCTAGAAGGTGATAGGACTCCAGGCAGTGATTAGGGCCTTAATTACCTAGATTTGTAGAAAGTTCAGGGTGAAAATAAAACCATATGAGGGAAAAGGAAGTTCCTCCTAGAACAAAAGGGCAGAGAAGTTTTTTAGAGGAAACGAGAATGTGTTGCCCACCTTCCTCAAGGGGCAACCTAGGAAGAACTGTTATTGTTACATGAAAACTGGAATAGAAAATCTCTAAGCATAAATACTTATGCTACTAATTAATTAAAAACCAAATAACAAGTGAGAATAAGAACAAAAATACTTTATTTACTAGAATAAACTTCCTGCTTCATTCTCAAGCTAGTTTAGTCTTTAAAAAGAATACTGGCAGTTTGGAAATGCTTAGGTTTCCCCAAGCATGAAGAACCCAGAGCACAGCAGAGGTACTGTCAAATCTGTCAGAAGAGTGTGCCTTCAGAACTGCGGCTGCTGCAAAAACGTGGGTGCACTAAACAAAGAAAGCATTAGAAGAGAAGCTTCTCTGATGGATACTAGTCAGTACTCCCCCTTCCCCTTCCCCTTCCCTTTCCCCTTCCCTTCTCACACTATCACAGAAGTGAAGCTCATTTTCTGGATTATTCATTTGTTCATTGTTTGTGATCATGAATTTTAGTGTGTGCCCCAGTTCAGTGTTTGACTCTTAACAGAGCTGGAATGTTAAATCCGGAATTGGGAAATACACTTATTCCAGTTAAAATACAATTTTCATTTGTTTAAATGTCTCTTCTATCATAAATTAAATGACCTGATGCCTCTCAGATCATTTCAGAAGCATTAGGGCAATAGTGCTGCCAGAAACACATATTACTAAAGCACACCTCAATGTCCTTTGATGTAAGACATTCAGAGCAATATCTTTTTTTTTCGTTGTTTAATAAAAGAAACCAAAAAAGAGAGGAAGGACATTCAGTAATGCAGTGGGCTAGATAGTACTTTAAATATTGTTAAATTAAACTAAAATAAAATTACACAGCAACATTGTTGTATTTGCTAAGGAGATAAAGAGAGACACAAAAATAAAGCCAACCCCCATTTAATGAGAATTGTAGCCTACTTGTCGCCACTGTGGATGACATTTAAATTAGTCTGATTATAAAGCTGGTTATTTTATTTCTCTCCCATTCTTGTATTGCCTTATAGTCCTAATGCCTTATGCACCATGCAGACATATGGTGAGGCTGTGCCCACACCCTAAGGACTTAGTCATAAAAAAATTTATGTGCCAACTTCTAAAAGAAGTTGGCTCCTAAGAAGGTAGTTATGATGGCTTGGGTCTTCTAATCTAAGTAGGTAAGTCAGATAAACCTCAGGAACCTGAAGCCCTAATGGTCTTTTGCCTCATTCCCTCATTCAATTCAGGGTTTGAAAGCAAGAAAGGGGCTGCAACAACATGTCCCTCTACTGGGTGGGAAGACGTGTCAGCAGCACTGGGGCAGAAAGATGCTACTGTATAAAGCCACAAGCTGCCTTCAACACTTGTTTTATTTTTAAGTTTGTGGTCTTGTCTCATGCTTTTGGATTCTCCTCCTGTTACAGAAAAGTCCTATTCCCATTTTACAAATCAAAAGGATTAAATATTCTGCCAAGTGTTATACATGAAGCCAACGGCAGAGCTGGAAAATGAAGGCGCAACTTGTGAATGGTTATGTGGTGCCTCTAAGAGAATACCATACTTTTTTTCTAGGAAAGTAGACAGCAAATTAGTGAATAAAACAAACCTTATGTACCACCAGGGTACCTTCACTCCAACAGTAAGAACTTTAAAAGTGTGCATTAAAATACTACAAGAATTTAGACAAGACCATACCTCAATATATAAAACCAGTTTCATATACATTACAGTGTATAGATGTGTATATATGTGTGTGTGTGTGTGGTAGAACATATTATTTTAACTGGCAGGAAGCTCATAAAAAGAAAAGCTTTTGGGGTTGGTTCAAAATTGGAGTGCTGGTGGTACTCTATGAAGAAATCTCAAATATATCCCATGTGTTGCAAATGCTTAAGAATGGGCTCAGGATGAGCTTTTGTTTGCCTGAACCATACAACTATTTCAATAATATCTTCCTTCAGTAGCACCAATATTTATTTTTGTATGTCATTTTTGTAGTTTGAATGCTGGGTTTGAGTTTCCACGTTGCCGTCAAAGAAAGAAGTGAACAAACCAAAACCTTTAAAAAATCTAACAACAGAATCTGGTTTCAAGACTATTTTCCATGACTGAATCTTTTTTGGTCAGAATAATTTTTCTCAGGACAGCTGACATATCATTATTGTTTTCCTTGTTTTAGAATATTAGTTTTCCAAAAATGTCCAATCCATCTTTGAACTAAAAAAGAAACATGTCTTCAGAGGCCTAACTTTCTTTTAGTAACTATAAAGTTATTTTCCCCTTTCCACCACCACTGTAATATTAAGTGACTGCAGGTTTCTGGGACTTGAACAGAAATGTACATAAACAACTGCCTGAACTACCTGACTGTTCCCCAGCTGTGTGGGATCAACGATGTGAGTAGAAGTAACTTAGGAGGTGAACTCCTTTATTATCCCCAGTGGTCTGATTCCATGCTTCTACTTCTATGCTGGTTTTAAAACGGATCTCTTCTGGTGGATTTTTTTCCTGTCATCTTGTCTTCATTATCTGATCTCTTCTGCCTTCTCTGTCATATTCAGTGTAAATTTTTATTGATGGCTATAGGATCATACCATATGATCAAACAGTTTTTCTCAGGTGACTTAGAAAATGGTGTCAGCTTAAACATTTCAGCCCCTTTATATCGCTGGGAGTTCACGAGTGATAAAGTTTCACTCAATTTGCAGGCATGACCTATGGACTGAGACATCTAAATGTTGCTTTTATGTTTTAATTACTGCTTTCTTAAATCAAAATTGAAAAAAAACCACCAAAATTATCCTTCCAAGTAGCTGCTGCTTTTGAGCAAAGAAACATTAGAAATAAAACCCCAAAAAATCTCCAATAGTGAACAAGTGAACAAACCATGAAAACTCTGATACTCCTACTGCCTTTTTCTAAATTTGATTACTCATGAAGTCACAGAGAGGCCTTTAATACTCTTTAACACTCTTTAATATTTTAGCAGCAAATTAATGTATTTTTGTTGACAAGAAGCCTGATTTTATACATTCTAATTTTTCAGTAGCTCCATAGAAGTCCATAATCATTCTATTTAAATGAATTAGGGTTGAAAAAGCAGCAG
>NW_009953496.1:1521573-1522129 GCF_000747805.2 Chaetura pelagica | reverse complement strand
AATCTGAAAAAAAAAAATAAATCAGACTTTTGGTGAACTATCAGGGATATGAGCTGCATTTTTAGAAGTCTTTAACTGAACTTTCAAAGGATTTTGTGACTATTAAAATACTTCTGCAGAACAACTGTCAAGCAGCCCACTCATATGTGCAATTCAGTAGTGTAATAAAAGACAGAAGCACTCTGAACTACAGAGATTTCATGATGATTAAGAAACTCCCATGACAAGGGATTATGAACCTAGAAACAGGTCACTTGGATGTAGAATGTGAGCTAATGGCCTAATTGCAAGGACTAAGCATGAACGCTTTTAAGGCTCCCTTTTTAGTGATTGTGTAATCCATAGCTTTTATGTGATGCTTCCAGTCTGTTTTGTTTGTTTGTTTGTTTTTAGTTTGGGGATTTTTTGTTTGTTTTGTCAGGTTTTTGTTTGTTTGTTTTTGTTTGTTTTGTTTTGTAGAGTTTTTTTAATAATTACAGTTTTATGCTGGATAGTCCAAGGCATGCAAGGGAAAAACCTGTAGTGTGGCATCCTGAGCTATTTATCTAAACATAGC
>NW_009953496.1:1496065-1521510 GCF_000747805.2 Chaetura pelagica | reverse complement strand
TGAGTAGATGCTTACAATCTGAGCACACACAAGGTGCCTAAGTCAGAATTAATTTAATGAGCTGAGTAAAAGACAATGTGCTCTCTGATCTCTCCACTCTCTCATGGGTTTCCCCACAGAGCTGGCAGTACTACTACAGTTTCTTACAGCCGTCCCTGCTCTAACCATACACGCCTGTTTAAATGCCCTGCTGTTGGGAAATACAGGCTGGCACCTCATATTGTCTATTACAAGATAAAGTGCCTTCTAACATATCCCCTAAAGCGAACCTGAAGCACAGCTCGTTGTTACTGAGTTTTCATGCTTGATCTGTGTGTCCTGTTGTATTTCTAGGATTTTGATTCCTGTTATGCACTATGGGACCTGAGCTGGATTCCTAATGATAGCAGTGTCTGTTGCTCTGCTATGCTCATTTTCAGACCTTCCTGTGCTATGTGTTCTTGTTTAATTGCCCGTTCCCCAGAGTAGCATGATTTTTTAAATTAGCTTGACATTTTATGTGTTTCTTTTACAGCTCATCTCAGCTGTTAATGAACCCTTTGCCAAAAGTCTTCAGTACAGATCATTATAGCTCTTTAGTACTGTCATTTGAAAGCTAATACTGATAACCAGAAAAATTACTCAGCAGGAGGAAGTGTGCTATGTTCCCAGATTTTAGTTTGCAAAGGTTAGGAACTATTCAGTGAAAGGAAGCACTTTTTGTTTTACTTTTTTTTTTTAACTTTTTTTTTTTTTTTTTTTTTTTTTTTTTTTTTTTTTTTTTTTTTTTTATTTTTTTTTTTTTTTTTTTTTTTACTTTTTTTTTTTTTTTTTTTAATAACAATAACCAATGAATGTGATTTGCTCAAATGGGCATTATGGGGTCTTCTGGGTGCCAGGCTTACACTGTTCCAGCCCCGAAAGACCTGTACAGATATAAATTTAAAGGTATCCCTAAAATGCAGCTGGTTCTTCCCCTATGTTAGATTCCCCCCGCAGGTTTTCTTTTTACTTTCTTCTACTAAACTAAGTCCTTTCAAGTGAAGAGTATCACACAGAAGAGGGCCTACAACTTGACAAACGTTTGTGCCTGCCTGGTTACCTGCTAAGGTCTAAAGAGAGAGACTGCCAACCAGAATGGGAACCTGCTTGAAAGCTGCCTGAGCCATAGGTGCTTACAGAGGTTATCTTATTTACAAACTCTGCTTCTGAAACTAGGGAAAACAGGAGTTTCTTATAAGAGGTGTGGTTTTTGGTTTTGTTTTCAGTTTTAAAGTTTTCCTGCAAGTACATGTCCCTAGATATTTTTGGAGCCTGGATAACAGTAGACCTGGTGACACAAATAAACAAATCCCCAACTGATTTTGCATAGGTTAGCAAAACCCCTGTATGGGCACTTACCTAAGTGAACAGGGATTGAACTTCTAAGTCTGTAAGGAATGATTAGTGATTTTCAAATTGGATATTAACTGGTGATTGCTTGTGCAAGGTTTTAAGTGCAAATGTCTTATACTAGTGATTCTGTATGTTTTTCTATACAGTACTTTTAAATATTGCTTTAGGAAACACCATAAGGTCCACGTCACTGGCAATTTTACTGTGTTAACTAGAGCTCCAAGGTTGTGAACCTACAATGTTTGAGTCCTCTTGCACATGTTGGTAAGAACAACTACTAAGATGCCTTTCAGTAAATTGAAAAAAGCACCTTTCCAAGATGCTGGAAAAAAGTTGTAAAAGACCAAAGACTCTAGTGGTATGGGTCTCCATTGAGAGACAGATGACCAGACTGTAGAATGAATGCATTAATTTGCTCACTAACTAATTAGGCAAACAAAGATTAACGCAACTGTAATTATTGAAAGTGCTGATATGTGAGATAGAAAAAGTTTAAAGATATTAGATATTCAGGAGAAAACCAAAATATGCCAGTGACCAGATCAGAAGATAGAGCACATGGCTTTGTAAAGTATGTTTTTTTGTGAAGCAGCAGACAGAAGAATTTATTTTTTGCATATACAAGAATGATGAAGAACAGTGGAATCACAGCCTTTCATAGGCCATAAGTCTGAATCAGAGTAATTTTCCTTGCAACACTAAGAACAGTTATAAAGTTATAATAGACAAAAAGACTCACAATGTTAAAAATGCTGGTTAAATTATTAGATGCTCCTATCTGAAAATGTGTTTAGGAACAATAGTACTGGCTCATCTGCCACTGATTTTAATGGTGTTAGTTATCCCCATTAAGCTGAATAGCTGGTTCTATTGATTTCAGCAATCCTGGGAGCATAACCAACCATTCAAACCTTTAAAGGCCCATCACAGTTAGAATAGTTATGTTTGATAGATGTGTGCACAGCTGATGGGATAATGAATGTTCAGATGTCAACAGTAATGTAGTCACCAGACACCCACATAAGTTCTGCACAGCATTAAAACAAGGATGATCTTATAGAAGACAAGAAACACATTGGGTAACTTGCAAGTAAATTTGCACCCTCTCCATCATAAACAATCCATTCAAATGAAGTGAACATGCCACTTAGAACCCCCTTTTTTAATAAATCTTGCCTTCACATGGAACATGTTAGGATATCGCAGTTCTGACACAACCTAGTTTGTAGATGTAGAGATTTTTAACAAATATTACTAAATATTCTTAAGGCAAAAGAAAAAAAAAAAAAAAAAAAAAAAAGACCTAACATGAGAACGTGTGTACCAGTCCCTTGGAGGGAGAAAGTTACATTAGCACGATGTGTAATTGTTCTCAAGCATTAGAGTTCCAGGAAATTCAGAGATAAGCATGTGTTTAAAAAAATCAAAGCATTTAACAGTATGAAAATGTAGAGGGAGGGTAGCTGCACAAACTTGTCTTTGTCCTGAAGTGACACCATGGTGGATGAAAATGAGAGAATAAACCAACAACTCCTTTGAAAAGCAGCTAATATCCCATTAAAACTCAGCTTAATTTAATCCTAATAATTGTGAGGAGTTTTATTGCACTGAATTAAATGACATCTTTTACTTTCTGGCAAACATTACAGATCCTTTAGTTGTTTAAACTATTGAGTTGTTTTCAGTTCTGTAATAGAATTTTTTTGCTTGAATGTGGATAATTGGTTTTTATATTATTATTTCCCTGGCAGAAACTTTTAAGAGAAAGAGTACTGAAACAGGGATGGTTTGTGAAAGAGTATGATACATTGAGTCAGATGCTCATCAGTGGTAAACTGTGAACCAGCTCCCTTGGTTTCAATGGATTTACAACAGCTGATGAGCTGGCACATGATACTGAAACATCACATACTTTCAAAGATTTCTATGAAATGTAAACTGCTTTTTACTAGTGCTTGGGGACGTTCAAGAGAAGGAAATTGCTAGAAGCAAGCTGGTAAAACAGAGACCTTACTTCCACAATACAGTAAATCATACTTGATGGCTTCTAGAACTAGATTAAAACTGGTGTAACTACAAGACACGAAGGTATAAAACAATATGAACTCAATTTAACAGTTCTAGTGTGTGCAAAATTTTGTGAAGGGATCATTCTAGTAGAAGTAGCCTCTGCGCTGGATAATATATTATCTGTTCAAACTACCATGACATTTCAGGTATCTATCACACTTAGCATGAAAGAAAATAAAGCTTAACAATACCATGATCTCTCTATCAGATATGCTGGCTAATTCAACAGCAATGTAGTCCTGTGCTCAAGATGGATCCAAACTACCTTTGTATTGCTGGATGCAGAGACCTACTTTAAGGACAACAGACCCATGGCTGGAAACTGCAGGTGGAGTGG
Organism: Chaetura pelagica; assembly: GCF_000747805.2. Classification (NCBI taxonomy): domain Eukaryota; kingdom Metazoa; phylum Chordata; class Aves; order Apodiformes; family Apodidae; genus Chaetura; species Chaetura pelagica. The sequence goes on along the minus strand of NW_009953496.1, from coordinate 1,517,729 downwards.
GAATACCTCATGATGTAAATTGGGGTGGAGCAGACACATAGTCAAGTGAACTCATATGCAGAAAAATAGGGTTAATGCAATGCTAACCAAAAAGGCATGTTATGCTGCAAAGCCTCTGTCAGGAGGCTTCAATCTCCACAAAGCATTTTGTAGTGCTTCTCATGTAGAATTTGCCAGGATGAGCGCATCTGTACCGACAATGTAGAGACATGCCCTGTAGCTTGTGATTGCTGATTGGACTACACTGGGCTGTTCTGCCATTAAGTAATTTTCATCATCAAAGTCCAATAAACACCACAATAAGTCTAAAAAAGCCCAGCCAAGTTAAAAAACACACCCAGAGAGAAAGGTGGCTGGTTACTGAATATATACATTACACTGGAAGAAAAAAACAGTCCTTTTATGGAAATAAGTACAATTCATGGTTGGAGAAGTCTTCAAAATTTAGATTATGTAAATGAACAAGAACTATCAGTTCTTTTAAATATTCTATCTTTCAATAGTGTAATAATGACACATAATTAAAGAGATCACAGCATTGTCTCCTTTGGGAAATCTGGTTGTATGCAACACCCACTATTTCCTATCTCTCCAGCTTGAAGCGATTCCCTGGAGACTGCTGCTTGCACCCCATTGTCAGTGGACTTATGTAGACAGTCTTTTGGCAAGCATTAGGGATTTTATTGCCTTTCTTATATTACTGATTTTATTGCCTTTCTTGTATTACTGATTAAAAACAGTACTTTTAAGGATAAAATTGTAATAAAAAAGCTGTATTGTCCTCAGAAGATGTATAGCAATTTATAAATGTCACCTCAGCACTGGGAGATTTCCCACTTAACCAAAGTATCCCGTTCCATACACATCATACTGGATGTAAATTAGAGCGATCATGAAGGGCTTGCTCTCTTCATACATGACCAGTGTTCTGGGAGGATTCCGTCCATTCATCTGCCTTTGATCCATATCCCTGTGTTCCTGCACCCTAGTGTTCCTGCATCCCAGCTTCCATCTGCTACTGACTCCAGGAGTCAAGTCTGGGACATTTTCAGGGCCTGCCCTGAAGCCTCTGTGGTGATGTGGGTGTTATGGGGGGTGGGGGAAGAGGGCGATAATGCTTTTCTGTATATTATTTGTATATATTTGTATATATTCCTTTATTTTTTCTTTTCAACACTATTATCTCATCAAAGCTGTCTAGTTTAGTTTCCAACCTGTGAGAGTCTTTCTCTCTTATTCCCTCTCTTTCCCCTATAGGGGGACAGAGGGGAATTAACAGAGAGCAATCTGTTCTTTGTTGAATTACCTGCCCAGCATTAAACCAAGACACATTCCTCTTCCAATTTTTGGACTGGAAGGTTTTCAGAGTCCACAGCAACATGATGTTCAAACATGACAGTCAGACAGCAAGAAGCTGAGTGGCTTTTTTAGAAGGAGCTATAAATATTTCACCTGATGCTAACATTTTGTGATTCAGAGTGTTGTGAAACAGTTTCCTATCAGTATTGTCTGATAACTGGGACAGAAGGGTAGAGTTCCTTAGTAAGAAACATTTTCTTGACACATTTCCTTGAGGATTCTTAAAGTTTTCAATGAAACGTTTTTATCCACTTTTTGAAAGAAAAAATAAGTGTGGCAATAGAAAAAAAAGGGAAGGACAACTAAATCAAAGCCGCTCTGTGAAAATCCCAGGGAACACTTGATTTAATTACTCGGACACAAAACTAGAAAGTCTGAATCAATGGCAGAAGCAGTCTGGAGCAGCCTCGCTCCTGAGTTCCGTCCTACCATCTCTGTGGAGAGGAGCCTGGGATAAGTCAGACTGAGCATGACCCAGCACTACAATGTTCTTTAGCATCTCTTAGTCCCTGCCATGAGAGCGAGTGCTGTACATAATCTCCCATTGTCTTCCTGGTTAAAAAACACCCTCATTTTAGGCTTTTCTATCCCTCTGCAGTCACAGGTGGGACAGTGGAGGTGCACTGAGAAGATCTGTCTGGACTGGTATAAGTGACTCAGCGCATGTGGTTTGTCCTATGCGCCCAATGCACCTGCAGAAACCCAGTGTCAGCTCCATGCCAAGTCTTGTCTCCAGGCTGGGACCATGGGTGGTCGGCCTTCCACCATGTCCCCCATCTCCTCACTGCCCCTCTCCCTCTCACCTCCACCCCCTGCCCTCAAGGCCCTCAGGGGCTGTGGAAGCAGGTGAGGCTGGGAGGCCGGAGGAGGCACTCATCACCCTCCTTCTGGGGGGCTCAGACCAGAATCTGACCCCTGGTTTGGGCTGCACGGGGGAGGTGCTGCATGGCATGGCAACATGGCATGGCAGTGTGATGTGGCCAGCAGGTTGGTGTGGCTGGCGGGCCCTGAGTGCTGCCAGGCCACCCCTACCTGCATCAGGCAGCCTTGCTGAAGGAAAACATTGAACGAGATCCCACAGAAAGTGTTGCGACTCATTTATTCCACAGTCAATACATGAAAATATAATAGAAACCAGAACTTAAGAACAAGAGCATTAAACGAAACATGGGTCTAAGGCAATAGTCCAATACATATTTAATAGCAACCTGCCAAATGGTGTTTTCAATTACTATAATTTTATTTTGTATTAAAGCAGCACTAAAGGTCAAATGATCCGATCAGGTCTGATGCTCCTTCCATGGCGTTATGTGGTGTAGAAATGTGTGGGGCGTTTTGCTGATGCATTTGCAAACTATGATGAAATAAAAAGCAGTCTAAAAGACATAGAACCATTCCAGTATTTAAGTCCACAAGTCTGCAGCATATTCTGTATGGAACAGGGATTCACTGACAGGCAATATCTTCCAAGCTCAGAACCAAGCTGAATTATATTATCTGGAATATATTCTCAGTGTTCACGTATTATTTCTTCATTCGAGTTTCAGAGTAGTGTTTGACTTTTACTGGGAAGCCATAAATCATTGTCATTCTTGGCATTTCAGATGTTTTCCTCAGTTAAACACAAAGAGTTTCCTCCAAGGAAAGAAGGAAGAGAGTAAATAGTGTTTAAAATGTGTTACTAATTCATTGCAAGGCCTTGCTGGATATAACTAATTCAAATGGTTTTGTATATTGCAATAGGAGATATACATCTTTTAGTAATACCTGTTCTTTGAGAGCCCTGCACAGTGTGCATGTATCTTAAACCAAATATTCTCAGTAGGGCTGGCCAGATGCATTTTAGCTGCAGTAGCTGTGAATAATGGCCCAGATATTTTTTGTCCTTGTTCATTACTCTGTTAGGAACTACTTGTTATTGAACAGAAAGCTAGGAGCTTTTCTTGCCCTTTTCTTTCACTGCAAATGTATTTTAAAGCAAATCATAAGAAAGATAAATTTATAAGGAAAAATAATATTTGCAGTGGCATAAATTGCTATGGCAGACTATTTTTGGTGGTAATTATAAAGAAATCTTTTCTATACAGCCTTTGTGTATTACTGCCTGTAAATATGATGATTTTCTCCTAAAGTGCTCTACTAGACCTACTAGCTTTGACAGTCTTTGGCACATTTTGAGGGCAATTGCTTTAAGAAAGAAAATAGTAGCTACCTGCTTCCTGCCAACCCACATCAAAAAGTGTCATCTATATTATTCACTGAGTTGTGGCAGACCCTTGGGCTTTGCCTGGTGGTACTTGTTCTGCAGGCTCTTATCCACGTCACTACCTGTTATCTCTTGGGGTAGGCTATTCCAGAGCACTACTTCAGTTTTTAGCTTTTTCTTTAGCACCAATCAGACTGTTGTTTTTGCAAGTACTCTATCAACTCAATTTCTCTTGATTTTAGAGAGCACTGTAACTAGAGCTATGGAGTGTGACTTCCATTCTGCCGTAAATTTGCAGGTGGGAATTTCTACTTCAGACAGGAAAAGGGATAAGTAACAGATTTTCCTTTCTTTGCTTGTATCATAGTTAATAAAACTGTACACTTGGAAAGTCTTTTGAGTAGTATATTACACACTCTACTATATCCTGACATAGCAGCAGTCTCTTTTCAGCTGGCAGGTTATATAACATTTGTGAAAGCAAACATATGATGGATTAATAGAAAAGCAAATTCTGCACAGCTTTCTATCACAATAAATATGTTGAAGGAAACAAAGACTTAATAGCATACTTATCTCACTTCTAGCAATTATGGAAAGGGACCACTAAAGATAATGGTTAAGGTGATCCAGTATTCTTGATTTGGGCTGCTGTGCCCTGTGTTTCACCAGACGTGTTTACTTTTCTGCCCTTAACATTGGAAACAGATGGATTTTTGGCGTGCACAACTCCTGTTTTTTAATTCCCTACTACAACAGAAGCCAGGATTTTTTTCCAAAAAACCCCAACAAAAACACAGGTGAGGCTTCCAGCTCAGTTCACTGCAAGTGGTCTGCAGAGGATCTGCAATAGTTATCATGAGTCATGAGTCAAAGTGTGGAAAGGAAAGTGAGAAAGGAAAGGCAGTCATAATGTCTGGACATGGAAAGCCAGAGAGGGGAAAATATAAACAAAGTGAACTTCAAGATTTTTTTTTGAGAATTAGGAAGAAGCTTCTCAGAAGACAAAGGGGTGCTTCTGGGCACAAGCATATCTAGGTTATGATGAGCTGGCTTGTTATGTGGACAGACCCTCCTCTTTCCTCTTCTGGCGCCTTGAGCAGAACTGCCGTGTCCTCTCTTTTAACTCATGCCCTTGCTTTCCTGTCACCTCCCATAGTGTTCTTCCCGTCTTTCTACTCACCACTCCTCTTCGCTGTTGGAAATGCTGTGAAATATTTGTTGCTGGTTCTATTCCTAGCATGCTTGAACGTAATAAGTATTTTAATATGGCTGAGTTATCCAGTAATGGGTCTAATAAATTGCTTTTGTCTCAAAGGAGTGTTTTGAGGCTCACAGGATATTTGTTAAATGATTTTGGACCCTTCAATGGAAGATTTTTTTTCTAAGTGTCATTTTTGTGTGTGTGTGTGTGTGTAAAAGTATCATGCATTTAATATATAATTAATAACAAAAAAGCTCAGTCTTCAGAGTTCCTCATTGTGTAATTTTTATTTGAAAATATATAAATGTTATATTGAGTGTAGCTGTGTCCACATATATTACTTTTAAAAGCTGTTGATTTTGTTCCAGCCAAAAAATAATTGAAACTAAACTTCAGAATAAGGTAAAATGTTGCTATTGCCAATTAGTGTTCACATATTCTTGGAAAGGAATGATGGAATCTTTACTCTGAAACCTAAAATGTGCATCTTGAGGGAACGTTTTATGTAAATAGAGGACGAGCTGGTTCAGAATAAAACTACAGTTAAACTTTGCCCAGAATAATTTTAAAGATACATTCTCACAATCAAGGTGTTGAAAAGCATTACGTTCTCATTTAGTGTGCGTATGTGCTTGGAACAAATCTGATCTGTGCTTCAGGGTATCCAGTCATTAGTCTCTTTCACACACTTATTCTCCAAAGTATTAAAGATGTGGGGCGTAACTCTGATGTTAAAGAACTATTTGAGGTCAGTATTCTGATGTGAACGTTTGTTTTTGCAGATCTATTAAAAATAACATAGTTTTATGGCATAGCTATGAGGGCTTGAGTTGCACTACAAGTTTTCTGACATGTAGTAAACCACAAAACATGCTTTTAATTTGTGAACATTGATGTGCTGGTGTAAACTGGCATTGCTTCTTTGATGTTTGTGGAGTTGTGCCAGTTTATACCAGCTCAGGAATCTTGTCTATTGTTCCCGCAAACATCCTATGACATTTTAAATTATCAAGACAATAATCTTTCAAATACAGCCAAAATATTAGAATAACAGTTCCCTGCCAAATTCTCTTGGGAGACTTGACTTATTAAAAAAATGAAAATACATGTGTTCTTTTTATATAAGTAAAAATTTCGTTCATAAGAATGTGATTTACTAGGAAACTGAAGCCATGATTTCTTAGTTATGGTTGTAACTTCACGATTCTGAAAGGCAGACAATGCTCTCCCATACCTCAGTGAAGCAGAGGATGTTGGCTCAGACTGGCACAATATAAATATCTTTAGTGTTCTCAGATAAAGGCATACAGGAGCTAGTCTTGTCTTCCTCAGCCCCTTTTTAGGGGTTTTTCCCTGTCTTTTCCAGCTTTTCACCATCATCATGAGCACACATAAAAACATGTGAGAAGGAAAGAAAGGTAGCAAATATTTTGTATTACATGTTCTATCTCTATCTTTACAGAATTAACAGGTCTTTACTGTGATGCCATGCTTGACCTTGGAGCTGATTTCAAGCAATCCAACTGAAAATGTCCATTGCATTTAGGGGAGCGGCAAAGATACAGAAATACTCTACAGAGTGCAATGCAGGTGTCCATAGGAAACTTGTGTGTGATTTTGCAAGGGTCTACATATAGGATGATAAGTACCAGTAAAAGTTTCTGTGTCCAGTGTTTGCTGGAGCCTTTCAGAAAGAAGGAAGAAATGAGGAAAGAAATGCTCAGAGTTAGAGCTATATTCCTTCTCTATGAAAAAAATGTTAGGCTGATGGCAGAAGTGAGTAGCAGTAAGAATTCCACCTGAGAAGATTTCATGTGCCCAAGGGGATATATCCCACATGGATATGAGGAACTGGAAGTAGTGGGGCTTCAAGAAAACCTATAAGCAATCTGAAGATGTTACAAACTCTGCCATAAAAGTCACAGATTTGTTTTGGTGAAAATTTTTTGGCAAGACTTCTTCACATCACAAGAAAAAAAATCTAGGTTTTCTAATAGAGACACTCATAAAAGGAGAGAAAAAGCAGCACAAAAAGAGCTAAACTATTAATGAAACCTTTTCAAAATAACAGTATCTGGAGATTCCGTTGTGCTTTGGGTGTAGCTATATGAAAATGGTAAAGATCATGACAGGATTATTTATCAAGTATTCAACCTCGGAGTACCTTTGGTGCATGAGAATCCTAATCCCCTTCTGCACACGTTTATATTAATTTTCAGTTTATTCAGAAAGAGACAAACCTAGAGCCTGAAATTGTTACCGTGAATATGAATTTGCACCAACTATTTCACTGGTTGGTTGGCTTCCAGGTGACACTGAAATGTAATTTATGTAAATTCACTCATGTTTTTATTTCCACATTTCAGTAGAAAATAAAGACTGTCTTGCAGAACACCAGAGATTAACATTTTTAATGTTCAAATGGGATAAGCATCTTGCTGGACAAAGGATCAGTTAACCAACATAGTTCTGGGAAGTCAGAATTTTGCTGGAAGTCAGTGGAAATAATAGTTCCATGTCATGAAGAATTTTTGCTATTTTGGCATTAGATTTTATCTCAATATGGAGTGAAAAGCAACAGTTTAAAAATTCTCAGGTTTGGGAAGTGGAGAACTGTATGTTCATTGTCCTGGAGTCATTATATACTGGAAACCCTGGAGAAGTTAGTGGAATATGTTGTCTTGTAGGCCTAAAATTTGGACATTTGAGCATCCAAAAAACTGGCAAGAGAAGTAGACAGAAGGTCATAAAATTTTTGATGGGATCTCCTTTTCCACTCCTAAGCAAGTTTGTCTAAGTGCCATAGAATAGCCAGCACAGCTGCCTTTGGGAAATGTTTCAGCTTTGCCAAATCAGTAATTTCATTTTGTGCATTGTGTACGTGTGTATGACAATACACCAGAAGCCAGAAGCCAGTAAGGATTGTAAGGCTGTATGACAGAGATGATTCACCATCACTGTGATGTTGTAAGGCAGTGGCAATGGCAAATAAAGAGCTGGGCTGAAGCAATTCCTCTCCTCCTAAATATTCAGTGATGAAGACCTTTGTCCCTCAAACCCAGCTGCATTTTTTTTAAGTACTCTGGAGTTATGGAAGAAACGTCTGGGAAATTAAAGGATACATTTGACATTGAACCGATGTGGTTTAACTATCAAGCTGACACTTGGAGAGAGACACACATAATAAAACTGAGGATATGCCCAGATTAAAAGGTATTTTTGATAAAAACTGTAGAAAATGTATAGGAAAATGGGCTCAAACTGAACAGATTCATACAGCAGCACTGTGAAAGCAGAGAGCTCATCAAGGGCTGACTCTGTTGTTTAAGATTTTGGAAACCCTATCTACTACTTGGAAGAACTGGATTTCTGGTTGACCCAAGATGACTGGCAGCTGGATTTGGAAATGTTTTGACTTGCTGTGTCTCTAGAAAAGCACTACTGCTGTCATTTTAGAACACCTCAGGAATCAGGTATGTGTTGGGATTTGCTGTTTCTTGATAAAAGAGGAAGATGGGAAAACAGCAGGTGAACTGTACCTGAGGTTTTGACATGGTTCTTTATATCACTGGGCATATAAATGGAGCATTTATTTGCCTCAGCTCTTTACTTGTCCCTCCTCTGACTTGTTGGCAAAAATCTGATTACTTCCTTCTTTTATAGGAAGATGACATGGAGGTCTATAATGGAGGAGTGGGGATTTAACAGTGAAATGAAGTGTTGTGTTGTAAAACACTGGAGAGAAACACACGATTTCATGCAATATATCTAAAGAAATACAATGGTATTATTCTGTATTTCTGAACAGTTGTCATGTGCTTACCTTAATGTGACAAATAAGCATGTATTCATATAGAATATATACTTAGGAGGACAAGGAGAAACTGGCACCTTGTAATGATCCACTAATTTGGAGAAGAGACTTTAAAAAGCCAGTTGAGGCAGAAAAAATAATCAGAAAATAAGTGAAGTCTTATCTTGCAGCCTGAGGCACCTGCCAGGTGCAGCCTGCTACAGCATAAAGCTGCAATAGTTGTTTCAGATTTAAGGGAACTGGATGTTTCTTACTGAGCATGAGGCCATTCAACACACACTCATTGTTGGGGGATGACACTCAGCCTGTTGAAGTATAAAGTGAATAATGTTTTACTTTTCACACTGTGTCCATATTTCTTCTGTTCTTAGGTGTCACTACTGACTGTATAGCACACAATAGATTGCTAAGGTTTTAGATATGGTTATTCAACCTTAAGATGCACTAACTTTCCTTCACTAAATGAAGAAAGTTTTAACTTCTGATAAGTGTTTTGTAGCATTGAGTAGCTAAAACAGTGGTTTCCCACCTTGTTCACAGATCACTAATGCATTTTAAATACAAATATTATAACTGTGATGGAAAACTGGGATTCTTTTAATATCTTAGCTTCACTTTCAACTTATGTAGATCTCCTTTGGCTGTGATATATTTGCTCATTCTCATCCACACACAAAAAAACCCTATAGTAAACCAGTTTCCGTTATAAGCCTGATGATGGTTAGCTATCTGTACAGTGATGAAGTTTTTATGGTAAGTCTTAAAGCTAAGACAGAGAAACATGAGCCATTTCTGACTGTAAAAAAAACCCAGCAAAACAGTAATAGTCCTTAATGAGCAAAATTCTGTAGTCATTCTTTTAGTGATTTTTTATTTTTAGAAAAAAGGAAATATGCTTAAGTTATAAAAATCTTGAAGTGTTTCTAAATGAACATGTAATGTTTGAACATCCATGTTGTTGAGGTGATTAAATGTATTTTGGTGATAAATGGGCATACTTCACCCCTTTCCCCCCTGCTTCTGCTGTTGTGTCAATATTGTGACTCACAGGATTGTAGAATCATAGAAACATTTAGATTGGGAAGGACTTCTGCTGGTTATTTGGTGCAAGCCCTCACATTCAAATCAAGACTTACATCAAAGTGAATTTTTAGTAGGCTGCTCTGGGAGATATTGGCACTCTCTGCATTGCATGAGAGAACTCTGCTGCACAGGTGGTTAGTGTACACAGTAGCCAAAGGGGTCTTTGAAAACAACTTTGATTCAGTGGGGTCTGCTTTAACAGGGCCCAGTGATCGAGAAGCAATTTGCATTGTAATGAGAAAAAATGAGTGTAAACCATATAGCGTTTTTAGTCTAGGACTCAGATTATGTCAAACAAGGTTTGGAAGAAAACTACTGAGAGATACGGAGAATGTCAGGAAATGTAATGGTCCCTGTTTTAAAACCTGGAAATTCTTGGAGAGAGAGTGCTCTAAATACCTCTGTCTATATTGACTTCAGGGGGCTGGTGATATATGTGACCACTTTCTGTTGAAAACCCTGCTGCCCCAAGGGGCCACTGCAGCAAGCAGTATAGCTCTAAGAATCTTGAAGCATAAATTGCTGACCTTGAATGAACAGTACAACATTCCAGCAATAAAATCTGGCTATAAACACAGGGAAAGGCCTCATCTTTGATAGCTTCTTGAAATGATTGTTTCTTTTTGCACCTTTCCTCTCACTTCAGCATCTCAGAAGGTTTGGTTGTAGGTTACTGCAAGTTTTAAAATGTTTACCTATGCAACTCTTATTTTGCTAGGGCTATTTACTCTTTTTTGTTTCCCTTCTCACTTCATATGCTTTCTCCCTTCTTCATATGTTTAATTACATAAGCACTAATGTCCCCTCACAAAGGGAAGCCAAGATAAACCCCATAGGATTTTTATTGAATTTAAATTCTTCATGATGGTCTCAAAGGACTATTGTGCAAGATATTAACTTTATTCACTTATTCATGGAAGGGTTATGACTTTCTTACATTTATTTCACATTTCTTGTCCCTTCTCTCTCTCACTCACTCACTCATTTATTTGTTAATTCATTCACACATTTCATCTCTCTTAATTCTCTCTAATAAGATATGTCTGATGTAGGTCTTTTATGCCTTTTCCATATGTGAGTCTATATCAGATCATTTATTAAAGGAAAAGTGTTTGGCTAAACAAGAATAATGTTGTAATAAGGGTGGAGTACATTTCTTGTTTTTAAAAGTTCATTCCAAGATTTGCATCTTCATTTTTACTCCAAATGTTTAGCCAAAGAAACAAAATAAACGGAAAATCCCAAAGGGTGAAACTGGTGTAAGACACCAGCAATATTTTTTTGTCTTTGCTAGATGTAGACAGGTTCTTAACTGAATTTAAAAAACAGGTCTCTTCAGCATCCGCTATTTATAATGCTTTCTTGCTTTTTTCATTAAGATTTAAGACCACAGTGATTGTGGGGAAAAACAATCCAAAGCAGGCCAGATGCTTCAACGCATTGTATTGTCTTTATACCACATTCTTTGCATCTACATCAGTAATTACATATGGCCTTAAGGTCACCCTCAAGCCTGGTCTCACTAAAAATCTGTAAGGTGAACCTTGTATGACTCTTCCTCAGAACTCCATGCTGTACTTGTAGGCTCTGTGAAAACCAGGCAGTAATAGATTTGCATTCAGTCCCTTTGTAAAGTGCATGTGTACGGGCCTGGAACACTGCAAGTCTATGAATAACAAGCCCACTTCAAGTTTGCTGTTTGTGTTCCTGTAGCACAGATAAGCCTAGACAGACCACAATATAAAAAGAACACTAAGCTATTGGAGAGTGTCCAAAGGAGAGCCATGAGGATGGTGAGGGGTCTGGAAGGGATGACTTATGAGGAGCTCTTAAGGTCACTTAGATGATTTGGCTGGGAGAAAAGGAGGCTGAGGGGTGACCTCATTGTAGTCTGTGGCTTTCTCATGAGGGGAAGAGATGAGGCATATACTGATCTTTTCACTCCTGTGACCAATGACAAGACTCGGGGAAATGGCAGGAAGCTGAATCAGGGGAGGTTTAAGTTACATATCAGGAAAAGGTTTTTCACCCGGAGGGTGGTTGAGCACTGGAACAAGCTCCCCAGGGAAGTGGCCACAGCACCAAGCCTGCCTGAGTTCAAGAAGTATTTGGATGATGCTCTCAGGCACATGGCGTGATTCTTGGGGTGCCCTACAAAGGGACAAGAGTTGGAATCAATGATCCTTTCCAATTCAGCATATTCTGATTCTATGATTCTATGAATCTTGGAGATACCTTATTGCCATGCTCTAAGAATGAGAATTGGTATGTGGTTGGCCTTGGTGAAACTTGGGAATTTAACAGGGAAGGAAACCATGTCAGTGGGCTAATTACTGAGTTGTCATTGGCAAAAACCCTGGACCTAAAGGTATCTTCAATATTTAGAGAAGACTTATTCTGCTGCAGAGGCAGTGGTCCATAGTCTGCAGCAGTCTGTGTGCCATTTCTTTTCCATCTGCAGTCTATCAATGAAAAGCAGAAGAAATGAGTTCAACAGGGACCCTGGTGGAGTCATCTCTGAAATATTCTAGTCTGTGATTTAAACATTGGCCTCATGTGGCCAATGCTAGTTGGGGAGCTTTTCTCAGGAATGTTTACTGAAAAAGAACATTTTAAGCTAAAAGGGGGAAATACTTGCCAAGTGGAAGCATTCTTACCCATATCTTGTGACTAATACATCCAATCAAAGCAGTTCATTTTTCCAGTCTTGGATAATGAAACCAGATGCTCTTGAATAAACTACAGAATATTGCAAAACAATTTTCCTGTATAATTAAAATTATAAACATTTCCTATTAATACAAAATTCACCAACAAGAAAAGAGGTGGGATTTGGCTGCTGAACTGTTTGTTATGGAACATTTGCTGTGTTTCAGACTGCAAGGTTGTCATTTGTGATACTGCCATATTATTTTAGAACCAACATAAAAGGTTTACTGAAGATAAAAGCTAAGCAAAAAAGGAACATCTGTCTTCCTACACTGCCTGGCAATTTTTTTTCTGATAGACCTAGGTAACAGATTACATCCACATTGTTTAAACTATTTTTTGAATGCCAAATGGTAAACCTGAAAGATTTTTGGCTTGCAAACAAAAGACAAAGGAGAAATGTTGTGACAGTTTCTGAGGGAAAAATTATGGTCCTGTTTTCTACAGCAATTTCCTAAGTATACCTAAGAAAATCAAATAAACTAAATATATTTTTATGTCATAATCTGGTCCTAGCAGCATATATAATGATCAGATACTAAAGTTGTTTCTTCTAAGTCCATTAATACTGTTAAACAAAAAATTTTCCTACTTTAAGTCTGAAAGATTTGCAAGACCTAGATAATTTTAGAGTTTTTTGCATATAAAAAGTTGTACAATTTTTGAGATTTTGTTGTTTCTGTTAATAAACAGAAATAATGTGATATGTTCTTTTTTTGAATGCAAGATGGAGATGGTTTAATTTCTTTTAAATATTATGCAACAAAAGAAGGGAAATGTGAAATATCCTATCTACTTCCAACTGGTAACAGTAAGTTTTCTTCTGATAACTATTATGATTAGTTAAAAAAATAGTCAAGTGAATGAATTAGTCTTTCTTGCTGCTTATCATCAAACTGTAAATATTTTCAAATCAAATATAAATGTATTTGTTGATGCTTTTACACATTTTGCTTTCATTAAATAGGTTCATCACTTTGGCAAATAATAAGGTAAGGGTGTGGGGTTATTAGATGTAATTTAATACCTACAATAGCTATTGTTTCTGCTTCCTGGCTGACTAACTGTACCTCCTTGCTAGGCAGTCTTGAGAAAACACACAATTCAAAAAAAGAGTTGAATACATCAGTGCCTCACTTCTTGGTGGCTACAACAGAACTGCAGCTGTCTGCTTGACACATATCTTCATGTACCACCAATTCATAATCCTTCTAGAGTACTTTCTTCAACTTCTTATTCCCCCCAGCCATATGTGCCTTGTTCTCTGTCTGGCATCAGGTAATCCATATTGTCTAGGCCTAGCTCTTTATTCCCATTCTTCCAAATCCTAGGAAACTAAACTTAAGCAAAATTGTCTCTTGATCTGTCTTTTTTACACTGCACTTTTCCCAGATTTGCACAAATGCATCTTCCCCACCTCATACCTGTCCACTTTACAAACACTTTGTGTTTGGAGTTCTCCTTCCTAAAAGGAAGCACTGCCCCTCACCATGGTATTCATGTAGTTACCATGCCACAACCTTGTGACTGAGCTTGGCTTGGCATTGCACAGGAGAAGCGGGTTGGGCACATAACATACCTGGCCTTACAGGACTGAGATGCTTCTAGCAGGACAAAGCATAGAAGTTTAAATCCTAAAGAGAACCTACAAGATAAAGTGAAAATTTTGAGTCATAGATTTTGACTTAAGTGTGGAAATCCTGCCAAAGTCCTGCTTTGAGACTGAGGTTCGAAATGTAGTGATTAATCCAGGCAGAGGATTAACAAGGATTGTCTATTTAATTTTGAGTGAGTATGTTCTTGATGCATTGCTGTCAATAAACATGAGACCTATACATGTGATTAGCCCCCAGATACTCATGTAATATCACAGTCCTCCTAGTTATGTGCAAATCTGAATGGAAGATGTGACGGTAGAGAAAAGTATAAATAACTTTAGAGGTAATTTCCTCTTTTTTCAAGGTCTTTGAACATGAGTGATAGCTAGAGTAGTGAAGAAACAATAGTGTTGTGAGCTGGTCACTGGTCCAATTTCCACACAGCAGTGGGTAACCATATTCAAAAGCACACAAAGGTGGACATAAACTACTATGTTACTTTTCTATAATTGCCTGCAGATACCTGTTTAGCATTTGAAACACCTAAAATAATATCTTCGGTAAAAATATCTCTGGTAAAAATAAGAATGTGAAACAAAACTGCTATATGAACCTTTCTTATTAATTTAAATTTTGAAATAATGACTTTTACAGAATTTTTAATCTATGGATGGATGATTGAATTAAAATTAAGACAGAAGACTACTGTGCAAGTTTGTTTTTCTTATAAACGAGTCATCTAGCTCAGGAGCAGCCTCACTTCAGAATTCAACAGGTGCAAAGTATGAAATCTGGAGTCTGATATTCTTATATGACAACTGCTTTATTTCTGTATATTAAAACAATTCACCATAATGTATCTCAATTTAGTGTGAAAGATAAAAAGCTATGCTTAAAAGCTCAAAGGACTGCAGAGTATGGTGGCAAAATTAAAAGACAGGCAAAGTCAAAGAGATGTTCTTTACTTAAGACAACAAAAACAAGCTTACAGTCAGCTTGTGGTTACCCCAGAATATAACACTCCATCCATCTCTTACTCCCTGTCATTAAGTGGTAGTGTTTTCCCCCCAGTCCCATTCCAGGCATGTCAGAGTTAAGTTAGGCAGCCATTACCAGCCTGCAATATTCTGGTAGAGAGTTAATAACATTGCTGACAAGGAACATTTGAAAATCATTGAAGTTTATGGCAAATTCAGGCAGTCAGTGCAACCAGTGAAAATTATAATTTTATTTTAAGATGCAGGCACCGACTTCTTGTGATGGAGATGGTAGACAAGAGTAGCTAATTATTCCCTCAAAGTTATTTAGCAGCAAAATTTCTGTCCATTTACAGTTTCTAACAGACTCAGAACTGATGAGAAGGCCTTTTGAAGATCTGCAAAGCACTTAACAGAAGGCTAGATACCACTTACATGAGTTGTTGGAAAATGATTCACATTTCAGATTTATTGGGATGCAAAAGGGAATCTGTAGTTGTGTATGCAACAAAGCTTATTTCTTCTGGAAATGTCATAAAGGATATGCTATGGAACAGATTGCTTTATGAAAAATAAAGCTTTCAAATTTAAGGTAGAAGTGAATTTAACATGGCCTAAAGAAATGGAATTAGTATTAGCAATGGAAGCATCAGTGAGGAATATTGCAACATTTGTGTTTAGGACAGAGGGGAAACAAACGGGCTTAATGCAAAACACGCTAGAAGAGTCTCAAGCTCACAAAGGATTTTTCTAGCTAGCTCACTTTAGGAGAATGTGTATCTTTTAAGTGGTGACATGTCAGAAATGCTTCCAGATCAGGCATTCAGCCAGAAATGCAAAGCAGTTCATCAATCATCTTCTCAAATCAATGAGGAAGAGAGCATAAGACAGTAGGAAAAGGAAAGAATAAAGAGAAAGAGCTTCCTTATCCTGTGGAAAGACATATATGCCTGAAAGGAAAGAAAGTAGGATCTTGCCAACTAGTGACACACGTAAATAATTAGATACCCAAGATGTAAAGACAAAGACTTTAGTTACACATTTATGTATCAGTATACATGGAGTATATATACCAGCTATGCACAGCAAGGTTGATCCTGGTCACAGCTGTAGAACTGAAAAAAAGCTAAATAAAACTAATGTTAAAATACAAACCCTAAAATTTAGAATAAAATAAACCCCTAAAGAATAAAAAGACCAGACTCTTATCTAGTCCTTTATTTCCAAGGGATGTACATAAATTTCTTAGGGCAAAGGTTGCTTTGTAAAGAATTAAAACTGAAACTGGGGTAAACCTTCAAATGGGATTCTACTAAACATTGGAGATGAACATAATGCTGCTGTTGAAAGGGGTTAATGAATTATAAAGTTCAAGATTTATATCTAGGCCAAAATATATAAATACAAAATAGTGTCTTAACTTCCTCAGAGAAAAAACCTGAGGTTAAATTAGAGAGCCCAGATGATAGGCCAACATCATTTCACCATTGTAATATTCTGAATGAACCTCCTCTATCATTAAGCCAGACAAAACTATCCACATGTGAAGTGGCTATGTAAAAGCTTGTGATTGATGTCTCCATGTTAGATAATTGCTTTATGTGTATACATAGAGGACTTGCCAAAGGAGGTAGTTGGAAGATGATTGTAAGAAAGATATGCTTTAGACATTCACAAAGGTTTGTTTATATTGATATATTATGCTACCAAATGAACTGCAATCATATTCTGGAATTTTCTAGAGAGGTGATTTAGCAAGTGCTGTTTATATCCTCACCTCGTGGAGAGGTAATACTGATGAGACAAGGAAGGTACTTCAAACCCACAAGTATTGATGCCTCCTGCAAAACAAAACACATGCTTAAACTACAGATATGAATCTAGAGGTAGCAGAACAGGCAAAGAGGGAGTCCATGCTGCAGAAGACAGAGGATAAACATTGAAAAAATTCAGATTTTCTGAATATCTAAAAGCATGTGTGCATTAATTTAACATATATCACCATTTCTTCCCCTTGTCCTTTGATTAATTTGAATTATTTACATTGCTAGGAACAGGGATCATGTCTAGTACTGAGAAAGAGAACTAAGTGCTGTAGAGCTTCCCAGGCCCTCCATACTACTTACTTATTTTCAGCAATAATATATCCGTAATGTAAGAGAAGGGATAGTTCAGACCCATAATGTCACAGACACTGAGGAATAATCAACTGGCAGGATAAAATTACTGCCAGTTGGAGACAGAGAGTCTAACTGTTATCTTTGGACTTAAAAGTGCCTCAATAATTACATGGGAAGTCTCTTTACCATTTGGATGGATCACAAACCACTTGTGGGTTTTGCTAGTGAAAGTCAGTGCCAGCCATTGCAGCTGTCTGGCTGGAGCTTTAGGCTTTGACTGAAGCCTTCAAAACATTTGTTGAAGTGCCATCAACTACTGTTACTGCAACAGTACGTGAATTTGGAGGTCCTGTGTTTGTGAAATACCTGAGGTAGGTGCTGATGAAGGCTTTCCAAATAAGGAAGGCTTCCTGCAGAAACCATGAAGATCACCCCTCTTTCTGAGGGAAGACCATATTGTCTCCTGGGTAAGGGTAAGTAATTTTAAAACATTCCAAGTGGAATGAATTTGGGATATTTAGGAGAAAAGAACCAGAAGAAATTCTGGGACTGGTTATATAGTGTAACACAACCATCACAATATCCAGTGAGGAATAAGTGAAATGGACACAGACACTGAGAGCTCACCACAGCTATTAGTGAAAAGCAGAAGTGGACACTGAATATATACAAGTTTGCTGAAGAACACCAAATCTTGAGTTTAAATTTATTTGCTTTCACCCATATTGCCCAACTGCAGCTGACCATCTATTAGAGCCTGTGAAGAAAAATAAAGGATGCTATTAATGGGAGGAGACCTCGCTGTAGTTTTCTGACATGCAGAAGATGGGGAAAAAACCCAACACTACCCTACCTGTGCTTAATCCAGCCAACATGAAGGAACACTAAGGTACTATGATTCCAACAAGCACTGCAAAACTCAAAGCTGCAAGTATCAAGCCAAAGACCAACACGTGGATCCAAAGGCCTTGTTTATACCAACTTTTCCAGTCCCTAGCAGCAGATTTCAGTTATTATCCTAAATCAAAGGTGATGATAGATATTGAGAAGTATACATCAGTGTAAATAAAAACTGGGTGGGTGAATTTAAGTGCTTAAAATGGTGATATCTGGGTTACTCAGTATTTTGAGTACAAAAATTTTCCATCTCTTGCTTTCGTCTTGTTTATTCTGTAGGAATTCTTCTCCCCAGCTATGTCTAAAATGAAGTGGCCAGGTCAAACATTAAAACTTGTGAATAGTCAATCACCCTTACATTTCCAGCCCTGTTTGTTTTTTAAACAGAGAGATCTGGTTTGCTCAGATAAGGCATGGACAAACAGCAAGTTGCTGGTGGTCCTAAACAAACCTTTAAGCCACTTAAGATTTTGCACATCATTAAGTACAAGTATTTTTCCATTTATAAAGTATTGCATGATATGCTCATCCATAATGCACAAGGGATTGGGAAGTGCTAGGTCTGTATCCGTGTCTCAACACATCACTTGTTGTATTTTTCTGCAGGTGTAAGAGCTAGATTAGAAATGCTTGAGGATCCTGGTAGTCATCACATGCTTTAATTGAACACCAGTGAGCCTGATTAAATTCCATCTCCTCCTAACTGTTGGATGCAAGCACAGAGGCAGTCATTGGAGTAGTATCATTGTAGGTTTGAGAGGTTTTTTTATTGTTATCCCATTGATCTCAGGCCTGCAAGCATAGTAGAAAGGAACTAAGAAGCTAGTCATGCATAGAAAACTTCCTAGAGAAAGGGTGTGTGCTTAATTTTTGAGAAGTGTAGAATATATGTCTGTTTTGAAAATGAATAAAGATCTAGGCTTTTAAAGACTTTTAAAGATATAACACTTTTTTAAAGGGTTTGTTGTTGTGGTTTTTTTTCCCCTCTCCAGTGAAAGGGCAGCTGAATGTTAGGACTTCTTAATTTCTTGGTTCTGCTCAACTTCATTTTTTTATTTTGTGCCCTTTGGCCTTGTGCTTTTAATAGACTTCCTGTGGGCAAGAAAACTATAAGGTAACATTACTGCAAAAACAGTGAACTTCTGCATACAGAGGCATGTTTTCCTAAGCCATTGCTTTAGTATCTGTTACATAGCAGAGCTGTTAGAAAGCAATTTGGCTTGTAAGTGTGCATGTGCATGCATGTTGTATATGTGTGAGAATGAGCCACTGCTTTGCAACCACCTCTCCTGTTGCTAGAGGTCTGAGCATAATGTCACTGCTTGCCCTCCTCCTCCACTCATTTGGCTGTGGTATATGACCCACAGCCACCTCTGGACACATGCGGGAGGTGCGTGGCAGCTGGAGGATACTAAGCTGTCAACTTCCAGGCTGATTTCTGGCAGCAGCAGCAGCACGTGGGCTTGCTTCTAGGTCTATGCTGGCCTCTCCAATGGCACATTGCCCATTTCCCAAGAGTTGTCTGCAGCTGCCTAGAGCAGGCTGAGGCTGCAGGGGCCTCTCTTGTTTCTGGATGATGAGCTCCTTAGATTCCCTTTGGGCTGGAAGGAATCTTCATCCCCTAATTTCTGTTGTTGGAATTAAAGAATCTGCAGCCAGTGAGAACCACTTTGACAGAAGAGGCTGTTTTCCCATATGCTCACCTATTTAGGTGCTGATTAATACTGCTATAGACACTTACCACTGTGTCATTGATTCTAAGCATCACTAAATTACTGAGGTTTCTTTTCTTTTCGTGATGTCTTTTTTAGTGGCTTTATTTAATTAATTATTGCTCTTAAACTGATGATGTCACAGAATCACAGAATCACAGAATATTAACGGTTGGAAAGGACCTCTGACATCATCATAAGAAATAAACAAAACAAAGAAACCGTCCCCCCCCCCAACAAACAGAAAAACCCCCACACCCAAAAAAGCCCACAAACACACAACCTACAATTTTGGACACTAGACATGTCCTGACGTTCCTCATCTACACGTTTCTTGAATATATCCAAGGATGGTGACTCAACCACCATCCTGGGCAGGCTGTTCCAGTGCCCGGTCACTCTTTCTGTAAAGAAATTCTTCCTATTATCCAATCTACACCTCCCCTGCTGTAACTTCAGACCATTTCCTCTGGTCCTGTCATTATTCACTTGGGAGAAGAGGCCAACACCCACCTCTCTACAACCTTCTTTCAGGTAGTTTTAGAGAGCAAGGAGGTCTCCTCTCAGCCTCCACTTCTCCAAACTAAACATTCCCAGTTCCCTCAGCCACTCCTCGTATGAATTGTTCTCTAGACCCTTCACCAGCTTGGTGGCTCTCCTCTGGACATGCTCCAGCATCTCAATGTCCTTCCTGTAGTGAGTGGCCTAGAACTGAACACAGTACTCAAGGTGCAGAGTCACCAGTGCCGAGTTAGGGGCATGATCACCTCCTTACTCCTGCTAGCCATGCTATTCCTGATGCAGGCCAGGATGCTGTTGGCCTTCTTGGCCATCTGGGCACACAGTTGTCCACCAGCATCCCCAGGTCCTTTTCTGATGGTCATCTTTCCAGTCACTCTTCCCCAAGCCTGTAGTGTTGCCTGGGGTTGTTGTGATCAAAATGCAGCACCCAGCACTTGGCTTTATTGAACCTCATAAAATTGGCTTCAGCCCATCAATCTAGCCTGTCCAGGTCCCTCTGCAGAGCCTTCCCTAACCCCCAGCAGATTGACACTCCCACCCAGTTTGGTGTCATCATCAAAATTACTGAGAAAGCCCTCAATCCTTTAATCCAGATCATTGATAGAGATGTTGAACAAGACTGGCCCCAAAACTAAGCCCTGAGAGACACCACTGGTGACTGGTGGTCAACTAGCTTTGACTCTGTTTACCACAACTCTCTGGGCCCAGCCATCCAGCCAATTTTTTACCCAGTGAAGAGTACACTTGTCAATCCCAAGATTCATCATCTTCTTCAGGAGAATGCTGTGGGAGACAGTGGAAAAGGCTTTACCAAAATCCCAGTAGACAATGTCAACAGCCTTCCCCTCATCCAAAAGGTGGGTCACATGGCCAGAAAAAGAGATCAGTGTCAAGTCCTTGCCAGATCTAACTGGCCTCCAACTTTTTTTTTACACTGACAGTGCAGCTAAGTAAAGCCTCCATCACTCTCAGGCTGCATTGACATTAGTCTTAAAGGCATGACTGTGTGAAATTGCAGATTGACACAGTGTCCACTCAAGTCAACAGAAAACATTAAACCAAGTCCATTGTTTGATCAAGCCTCAAATGCAAGGGATTGTGAGTGCTAATCTCTGAATTACACAGGCTTTTAACATCTCTCTGACCACCTGATGTTAATGCAATAAGCCACAAATATGATTACCTTCCTTGTCTAACAGTCTCTTTAGTTTATGTTTAAAGAGCTCTAAGAAACAACAGCATTGATTTTTTTAACTGCCCACTCTTTAATGGTGGCTCAGAAAACTCCCATTTGAAAATAAGGAGGCATAAGGAACTTGTATTTCCCTATTTGAGTACATTCAGATATTTTTTGCTTAAAAATAGGTTACAAAAGCCAAACTAAACTAAAGCAGCAAAGCAAAGGACAAGTTTCTTATTACTGCTTTCTCCCATGAACTTATTTATTCATGGTATCTTCAGCA
>NW_009953496.1:1451067-1495996 GCF_000747805.2 Chaetura pelagica | reverse complement strand
AGCAGGAATAATAATTAAGAAATGTCTTCTTTCCTAGCTTTGTTACAAACATCTCCAGTAACACTGCAGGCTTTCATTAAAAGAAAGCTGTCCTTTCAGCTCTTTGCTCTGCTCAGTTTTTGCTGTATACTAAAACCTGTCTGTAAGACCCCCGCTGGGACTGGGGGAAAAAAGTATCCTTTGTAGGCAGGTGGTCTTTCCTTGAGCATTTGCTGATTAGAAACACATGTTCATGAGTGTGAGGAGGCTTCTGTAATGGGAGAGTAATGTGGAGGCCAAGAAACTGTGTTGTGCTGCACAGTTGAAGCAGATCAGGTTTGTAGTGGTGTTATTCTGCAGCTCACAACACATTTATTTTTAGTTTGATCTGTTACAGTTCTCTGCTAAGTACTGTGAATTGTATTGATAACTGACAGTTTTTGAACTGGCCAGAGCATGTCCCCTCACCCTGAAAACCCTGGATGCAAGGATACTATTGCAGGGGCGTCTTGGGGACTCCTATGGCACGTGTCAGCAAGGTGGACTTGTGCTTCAGGAGCCAATGCTTTTCTCTTTGCTTTCCTAAATCACAGTGGCCATATGAGTGCGGTTGACCCCTATCCATGTACTTTCTTAAGTGGGAGAAACATTTTCTTGAGAATAAGAAAGTTTCCTCATAATGGCAAAAGAGTAAGAGCAGAAAGAAGAAAGGTGCTCCTTGGTCAGCAGGCCAACATCTCCAATGCCAAGATTGTATTAAAGCACCAGGGTGTATGGGAGCTTTCAGGAGTCCTGTTAGCAGGGTCATGTACCAGGGGAGCTTGAGAGGGGCAGAGAAGCCTGTCCTTGTTCCTGCACTGCTACTGCTGCCACCTGCTGCTCTTCGTCACCTTCCTGCTATGAACAGCCTCCTCCCACTGCTCAGAGTCATCATCACCATCATAGCATTTCCTAGCATTAAGGGTGTTTGGAAGGAGCTGTAAATCATGGGGAAAGAGAGCACTGCTGCTGTAAGTGGCCAGAAGCAGCTGTGCTAAGGCAGGGAAATGTACTCAGGGGCTAAAAAGTGTTGAGTGGAAGTCGGCACTAACGAGGAGCACGCCACACAGGGACTGCAGCTTATAGCTATGTGTCTAGGATCTTCAATGAAACAATATGAGTTCTTGGCATTTCTTCCCCTTCAGCCTTTCTTACTTGAACACTCAGGTGAAAACACTTGAGTAGTTCCAGTCCTCAAGTGCCTTCCCTCTGTGTGCCCAAGACAGACAGGTTTTTCTGTTGCTCATCAGAAAAGGATCAGAGAGTGCCCTCACCCACTTTTGTACAGAAAACAATGGGATGTTTCCTGAAAAGTCAGAGATACATAACTCTATAGAGCATTGAAAGGATTAATTCAAAAGGCATTTGTTGTCAATACAGTGAAGAATTAATATATTGATACACTGGTCATCAAACTCAGGAGCCAATAACTCAGTCAAAGACTGATGACTTCATAGCTTTCTGCTTTCTGTTGTTGCAGTGCTAACTCTGAGGTGCACAGACCCTGGATTGCTCTCCTCTGCCTGACACTGCTTCTCTGGGCCCTTTAAGAGCTAAAAGTCAGTGGAACTTCCTGGATTTTGGCTGTGTACTGTCTTTTCCTGGGTGTTATATTTGTGAGATGTACGAGTTAGCTGAGGAATCCTCTTTGGCAGATGAATTCTTAGTTGTCCTTAGGGCACCAATATCTATCCTGTTTCCATTACTGGGTCTGCACAAAGTGCATAAAGTTCAGGGGAGAAAATCTATCCCAATTGCAAACATGCCAGTTTTAAGTGACCAATATTTAAATGCTAGTAAACCAAATAATCATAATAAACCATGGTGTCTGCTATTCCTGGAAACAACACATTCATTAAGTGCATGCAAGGATAAGATATTTTTTGTAGTCAGTAGCAAAACTCCCTTTGATTTCAGTGGGAACAGAACCAAACTCCTTGTGTGCACCATCAGACACTTGCAGCTATTAATAAAGTCCTGGTGCAGCTGTAATGATGACACATTCTTGTGGCATTGCCTGGAATAATGTAATAAGCTATGAAAATTTTTCTTTGGATTCTCAAATCAAACATTTTAATTTTGTATTTTTATATGTTTGCAGGATGTGCTCACTGATAAGGAGTTTCCATTCCATCACACAGCAAAAAACACTAAAAGATTGACAGACTCCCAGTGAGTCATGAAATTTCAGTGGAGCTGACCAAAATGTTCCTCATAAAACAGCACAAGCTTTAAAGCACCTGTTAAAACTAGATTTCCAGTTACACAGAGAATCCAAAGGAAGAAATTAAGGAATGTGCCATAATTTTCATGTCTGATTTCATCTTGAAGAAAAGTCTTAACAACCTTTTGCAATACAATCTATTTGTTGATTTAAAGCCTGTCTGGAGAACTTGTTTAGGCATTTAATGGTGCAAATAGATGTTCTGTGAGATTTTGTAAAATGTCTATCTATCCTAACCAAGGATACTCAAAAATGACTTTAACCACTATCCTTCAAAGTCTGGAGAAACAGACTTCTTGGCTTTCTGAGTATCTCTAGCAATTGTGAGGCCAAACCACCATTCCAAGTCAAACAGTGTCTAATATGGAAAGCTAGTAGCCACCTTATTGCTGGAAAGGATTTGCTAACATAAACAGTGACTTGGACATATTTCCTGTAAATGAAAAAATAGATACATACACATTGCATTATGTGTTTACTTATTTGGAAAACTGATTTTCTTGATGCACAGTTACTCCGCTATTTCTCAGTGAAGATAAATATGCCGCACAAATTGATATAAAACTTGCAAAAATACAAGTGATTGCAAAGCTTTAATTTCAAAGGTGTAGTTAATCTCTTGGACATGGGAATTCATCTGAAGTAGGAAAAGATATTATGCATTTGTGGGCATTTTCTTTAATTATAGGATTTTTGCATTCCTTACAAAGAATCAAGAAACAGCCAGCACAGCTTCATGGGACCTCATGGATTTTTTTGGAACTAGATATTAATTTGTACTATAAAAAACCAAGTGTTTAATTTGCAAACACTAAACAGATGGTTTATACATTTATGAACATAACCTTCCTGCAAGACATGCGCAGAAATTGAGGCTTGGTTCATATGCATCCCATAATTTATGCCCATGCAGCAAGGAAAATATAAAGAGGATCTTCTTCTCCCACCACGATCAACATCACTGCCAGATACAGACCGTTTATGATGGTGTTTCTAAGTAATCTTTAAATTCTATCTGCCTGCAGGAGAACTTCCTGACCTGCAGGGTGAGTTTTATTTAACACTGAGTTCTTACGAAAGCAGCAACCAAAAACAACCCACCCCAAAGCAAAACACAAATGCCTCCCTGTCTGCAAGACAGGTGGAATTATAAGTCTCTCAGAGTTTAGCATAATGAAGGTATTTAAATGCAGCCAACAAATAAGAAACAACCCTGTACCTGCAGGTAGGAGCTGAGCATCATTTTCCCATTTCCCTGAATTAGAAAGCCTTGCTGCAGACATTATTACAGTCATATTGTAATTAAGAACAATTAATAGAACAACAATGGTGGTAATAAACAGTTAATGGCCATGAGAGTCCTTTGAGGCAAATTGGTGAGTATTTAATGAGCAAACTTAACGTGGGGAAGAAAGGCTCTCCCTTCATCACCATCCAATTGTCACCATCCTCTGCAGCATGTAGTGCATAGGGGTGACTGTTCTTCTATGCAGCTCTGCTCTCCAGCCTCAGTGAGGTGGCATCTAGCCCCTAATATCATCCTGAGCATGAAAACTGGGGATTTTTACTTGCATAAGGCAAGAAAAAGTCAGAATCAGAACTGAGATGAGTCTCACCAGTTATTCCTGATCTCAGGTCTAGGTCACATTGTGGGCACTAGGACAAAGACCACTGAATTCAATATAAAGCTTCCTCCTCATTATAATAGACCTTGAATTAGGTCCCGTACTGGTTTAAGAATGAGATTACTCAGTGGCTGAGATATGTGTAAGCCGAAGTCTTTGACTCCCATATCTTGTTCATTGGACAGCCCAGAAGGTTTTAGTTCTCTCAAAACACACTCCAGCTGAAAGAAATTTGGCCTAGAAATTAACTTTGGCAATCATCCTCTGAAGAAAAAGGTGATCAATGTCAATGGTTAATTTATCCAACATACACAAAATTTCTAGGAGAACAGGTACCTATGTCCTCAGACCTGAAGAAAGGTATAAATAGCTCCATCCAGTACTTTATTATTTCAACTATTTTTTAAATATATATAAAAATAAATTAAAACACTTAAAACAAGTTAGCAAGTAAAGAGTATAAAAGTTAATTAGGGATGATAGTACTTGCTTCTTAACAAATATCTTTATTTTCTGTACCGACTGAAAATACTAAAAACCACAGAAATCTCATTACACCAAGATTTGGTAATACCATAATGAGAAAAATATGAAATGAATGGCAGAAAAAGGAAGTACCTGCACTGTTTGCTACCATGACAATGAAAAACAGACTCATCCAGTAATCTCTTCTTTCTGCAGGGACTGTCTGGAGGGCATCTGGTCCCAGCTCTTGCTCAGAGCAGGTCAGCTTTGGAGCTGCGTTGTCTTGCTGGAGGCCATGGCTAGCTGAGCATCTCAAAGGATGGATACTCAACAGTGTCTCTAGGCACCTGTTTCAATGATACATACATGTTTCCCTGCAAGGTCACATATGAATGCCATTCCAGTGAAAAGTTTTCAAAAAAATAATTGGAAGCTCAGAAATAAAGTTAACAGCCCTGCTACTGCATTGATTTCTTACAGGAAAAGTCTTTAACCAGCACTAGCATTGCTATGCTATAGTCACATTTATCACAATATCCCAGTCACATTTTCATTGTTGATGTAGGTGATTGTAGCTGGAAAACGAACCATTTGCTTCCCTCTTGCTCCTTCTCCCCTAGAAAGAGCAACAGCTGGAATTTAGAAATGGGTCATTTTGTTGGGTCTTTCAAAGGAATGACCTGTGCCAATTTTTTAGCTCAGGATGTCTACAGTTTTACAGTAAATGGCCCAATTTGAAAAAAAAAAACACCAAAACAAACAAACAAACCAAAAACAAAAACAAAAAACCCTGAGTGCTCACAAATACCAGTTATGAAGGAGTGGCATTATTTCTAATTGGGTGACTTTGCCTGAAATTATGGGATTAGCCTCAAAACACTATGGATAGATAGAAACCAGGGGTCTAAAGCATGGGAT
Source organism: Chaetura pelagica (assembly GCF_000747805.2). Taxonomy (NCBI): domain Eukaryota; kingdom Metazoa; phylum Chordata; class Aves; order Apodiformes; family Apodidae; genus Chaetura; species Chaetura pelagica. Next base: position 1,490,746 of record NW_009953496.1, on the reverse strand, counting down.
TTTTTTCAATGAGTATAGGAAAAATATTATTTGGGAAAACATTTCTCAGTGTAATGGCCCAAAGACTCCAACTTAGTTTAAAAAGACATGAAAACATGCCGTGGTTTTTCAGAGCAAGAGCATGACAGAGTTAGTCTTCAGAAGCGAGCATGCAGATGCTTTCTTTCTTTATTCGACTAATTCACAGTTAACAGTAAGTAGTGCTGTAACATTGCAGCAAAACATTTCCAGGAGTCCTCAGACACTAGTAATTTTTTACATAATCTCTTCAGATCAATGCACAGCAAGAAGCGTATGGGCTACACATAGGTTTAGCAATCCTGTTACATTTGTCATACATATTGTATCATAACCTTTGTTTCTTTCCAGGAGAGTGAACTGAAAATCAATCTACGTCTTCTGCTGAAGTCACTAACCACAAAAATGAAGACAGACATTCATTTGCAGTCTAAATGTTATACTATTGCAGAGTAATGATTTCTGGTGAACACTTATTTCAGATACTTTGGAAAAGCTGTAAGTGGAATAAAAAATTGTGGTCGACAGTTCAGTTTTAGTCTGAGTGCAATTGCACTGATATAGATGAGACATTCATCCTGGGCCATGCAGAAGGATATGGAAATGCTTGTAGAGGTAACGAAAGAACATTTGAAAAACAAGTCTAAGTCACAAGTAAACAATGAAAATGCAATACCAAATATGATTATGCTTCTAATTTGTACATGAAAATATATTTTCCATTTTCACTTTTTTTTTTTTTTTTTTTTTTAAATATGCCTAGACAAGGAAATTCAAGTATACAAATGTTTATCAACAGTAATTGCAGAGTTCTGAAGAATCAAAGTAATACAAATATTTTCCTTGAAAGCTCTTCAGTAGCCATTTGGAAAAAATATTGCTGTTTGCAGGGTGAAAAAGGGAGAAAGAAGCCTAGGTCTGTGGGTATAAAGAAATTTGTTACTGTTCCCTGCCCCTCACCTTCAAGAGGCGGGGTGTGGGGGGACAGCTGGTTATCTTTTTTTTTAAAGTATCTCCAGGTTTGTCTTTTCAGTTTATGTCCTGCAGGAAACTACACAAAGCTGATTACTAGTATGTCTAAAATAAGATGCTTTTGAACCTCATGCTCTGAAACCCTGAATATTTTTATTGATGTTCTACTTGACTACTGTCTCTTTAAAAAAAAATCACAAGCTGGAAGTCTCCTCCTGGTTGTATAAACTCTATCTGAGAGTGAGGACACAGGGCAAGAAAGAATTCAAACTACCAAATAAGAACAAAAACATTTACAGAATGTAAAGCCTTGTGGCTTTTTGACTCTGTAAATAAAATGCAAGACCTTCAAATGTCAAAATTCAAACACTAAACAAAAAGTTGTGCAAAGTGGCATTATAAATCACGCACGGGTATAACCTCATTACTGTGAATCATAACTTTATATCCGTTGTCTATAATTCAGTGATACTACTGAAACATAAGAGTGCTGCTTTTCTTCCTGAACACTTGCTTTCATATTGATGAATTTCAAAACAAAAGCCTAGAAAAGCCTCTGAAAAACTTGACAAGGATGTGCTTGCTAAATGCCTGTAATTTTTATGCGTACCCTCTGCTGCAGCAGTGGATGTCTCACTCTTTATTTTAAAAAATAATTAATAATCTTGGTATTTTCATTATAAAATGACCATGCTTCCAGGCTGGGATTCATCTAACAAGGTTAGACCAAGAAAGAAAGGAATGCACACAGGCAATGGATCCTCTCACTTTCTGCAAGCAGCTCCAGCACCTGCCTTCCTTTGGAGACAGCAGTCTCATCCAGGTGATTCCAGAGCCCTCCTATACGCCAAGCAATGCGGGACAACTGTGAAGTGGCTAATTCCAAGTGGGACTAACCCTGTACAAAGTCTCTGCTTGCCCAGATGAGGGTGGCTTGACACAAGCCAGCCAGTGTGCAGCCCCTGTCAGGGCAAGCAGCTGCCATGAGGCCTCAAGCCAGCCCAGAAGCTCTCACGTCTCCATCACTGGGCAAGCTGGGGCAGGAAACCTTCCTGAGCTCCCTCAGCCAGCTGAGGGCAAGCCTTTGCCTCCAGAGGAACAGTGGCATTTTTTTACATTGCACTTCTCCATTCTAATGTTTCAGGGAGACAGAGGCAGCCTCAGGAGCCCCAGGAACGTAATGGTGGCCTTCCAAATCTTGCCTGTGTCATAATCGCACAGAGCAGCCCGAGACATTTTTAACAGTAACTTGCTTTCTAAATCTATGAGTAGAAATAATTCCTGGGAATAAAAATATGCAGGACTTCTCTTCTTCCTCCTGGATGGAAGATGGAGGGGAATTGAAGGAAATAAATCCCTGGGAACGTGGCTTTGAACTGCATGTCCCATCGTGCTCTCTGGATTTTGTTCAATGCCTGTGCTCTTTACTCACTTCAAACTCTAAACTGCAGCATGTTATAATCTCCTCATTAGCAAGAAGAAAGGCCTGTGCTTTTCCAGTTTTACACCTGCACGCCTCATTTGAAATGGTAGCAATGTGGTGATTAATCTAAGTGGAGTGTATTTTAAAGTGGCTGATATTTTCTAATGATAGGCCAGGCATCTATTTTTTTATCACTTCTCTGTATCTATCTTAATCTCATTTAAATTCTCATACACAATGCTTTCTTTACCAGGAAATATATTCTTACCTCCTTTAATGCTGTGTAAATATCTTCACTTTATGCCAAGTTATGTCTAATGGCTCCAAGCAAATCTTTACTTCACCTGTGCTGTGGTAAAATCTTCCTTTTGAATAAAGTAAAAAATTAATAGCATATTTGCCAGCAAATTTATATTAGCAGGGACAGCATGCAAGGCAGAGCAAGTTACAGAGCTCTCCAAACATTGTCTATAAATTAATCATAGCTGACTCCAGCTGCATTTGCACTCTTTCAGGCTCATTGCTGTTATTTTTATTCCAATAGGTGGTGCTGTGTTGAAACTTAAATTATCTTCAAAATTTATGCTAAACCATATGCTCTCCTTGAGATTATTCTTAAAACATTAGTAATGCAAATTCTAACATACGACCTGAAGGAATGTTCCTATTTTGAACTATGAAAATAGTCATTTTTTGAGGACAGTTGTAGACAGCTCAGTGAATTTTACCCTTATTTGAAGAGAGTTTTAGTTTGTTGGGGTGTTTTTTAAATTTTGTTTTATTTTTGCTGTTTTGTTGTGTTGTTTTGTGTTGGTTTTTTTTAACTCAGCAGTTGTTGTAATCATGTTTTTAAAACCAAGCAACACAGTCTCCCAGGACAGGAACACACTGTGTCAATGATGCCCAGCCCTTGCTGTTACTTGTGGTTTTGCCATGCAATCCGTGCACAAATTTTTAACGACTAACCTTAAAACAAGTTGTTCCAAATACCTAGCCCTGCAAGGATAAGAAATCTTCTAATCTCCATCCTAAATGTATTCAATGTGTCTACTAAGAAACATCATATTCTATCCAGGCCTTAGATTTGCGTGACTTAATTATGCAAAACTCTTTTAATCAGTTTTATTTATTTTCAGCAGTGTTTGATTATCCCTTTACTATACTGATTTTAGCTCAAGCTCCTAGTTTGTGCACACAGAACTAAATGTTGTGTTTCACACTGTGCCAGTAGATTAAAAGGGAAGTGAGCAAGGCAATGCCCTTGTGTGTCTCAATATCACAACTCTTTTTTTTTTTTTTTTTTTTTAATGGGTGCATTGCTCTGCAAGTCCATTGTTGTCCTGCCATCAGCCTGTAGTCCCAAATCTTTGAATCCCCGTGCTTGTTGCCAGTTGATGAGCTCCTCAATAAAATTTAAAAAATACCCCAACAAACTCCATGAACTTGCTTTTGTTCATGGAGGTGTTTCCCTGAACTTGCTCTGTCAAACATCATTCTGTTGAAATGTCACATTCACAAGTTCTTCCTGTTTGCTCCTCTGGTGTTTCCCAAATTATTTTCCTCAGCAGATTTCATCAGAAAATTTATCACTACACTTCTTCCTATGCTATCAGGGACAAAAATACAATAACGACACCCCCCCCAACCATGAACCCAAGATGATTCCAGCAGTAATTCTTGCACCGTAATCCTTCTTTCAGATTAAGTTCCCAATACATGTATTTTATTGTTGTGCCCCTTTTAGCAATTACTAATGTTTTCAAGACTGAAAAATGGTGGGGTTTTTTTGTTGTTTTTGGTTGTTTGTTTGTTTGTGGGTTTTTGTTTGCTTTGGTTTGTTTTTTTTTTGTTGTTGTTGTTTTTTTAATTATAAAAACCAGTACCGCACTGTAGACTTGAACTGTTTTTCCTGGAAATTGATTAAGGTTTTGCCTTTGAGTTCTATTGTACCTTAGGATCTGATGCTGTCTCCAAGGAAGTAAACAACAGTGCCAAAATGACTAGTGTTTAATGAGATTTTTGATACAGTTATGAACACAAAGGACATTAGGTACATAATTTCTTGTAATTTAAATTTAAAAAAACTCTGTTTCTACCTATTTGCATCTTAGAGACAAATGGATGTCTCCTCCTCTCTCAATGTTTTGAAAAACAGACCTGAGGAGCCTATCATTTGCAATTAGATAACCAAATTAATCTCCAAAGTTCGTAGGAGGTTTATGTACAAGATCAAATCCATGTTGTTTTATTCTTTTGATCCATGTTTTAACAACCTGTGTAGTTTACAATGACAACATTTCCAAGTATAACTGCTTCAGTTTAAAACCCATGTCCACTTTTATTTATTCAGTTTGCATCAATGGTATTTAATAACATTTGAAGTGCTTAAATAACTTCTAAATTAACTAATTGAATTGTGCTTCTACTGCTGAAAACCACTTTTATTTTAGGTATAAAGATGGCCAGCAGTTTTAGAAGTTATAAAGGTCTGCATAGCCCAAAACATACTTGCTTTCTAAACTGTTTAACATACATCCTTTTAAAAGCAGGTGTCCTTTAGTATCTTTTAAAAAATAAGACAGCCAACAAGTTCTTATTGATGATTCAAAAATTCCCCTTTGAAGATGCTGCCTCACTAAATATCATTTGTTATCATCATTCAGTGGCCCTGACCTAGTTCTTAGATACTTTATGTATGAAACAGCTGCTCTGCTGTTTTGTCTTTGTTTCTGCAAAGTCATAACACTTTGTCTTCCTTAAGGTACTGGAAAGTTACTGTTGCTAGCATAGTTTGGATGCTACTGAATGTTCCTGTGTTGGAAAAAAAGGCCTGTAATTCTAACAAGAAAAGAAGTAAGTTTCAACTTTCTTGGCAATGTAAAAGTTATCCAATTACAACTTAATGCAAAAATAATAATCGTGGTTATGTGAACAGTGAATATATTCTAAGAAATCTGTGAGCTAGAGTGTATCGCTCTGGACTGAAGTAGAGATGGGAAACTAAAGAGGCTTAGAGGTTTTCAGTCTCATTTCCATCCATTTACAGTAACTTACCCAAAGGTCCTTCATCTTAGTGCCTGTTGAATAGGCTGAGTGCCGCGGTACTGCATGGAGTGTCACTGCCTGCCCAGAGAAAGAGTTAGGGAGCATTTGACTTCCCTGTACCAGGATGGGGACGAGGCCAAGAGCACTGTTGGGGAGGGGAGTGCACCTCTGGGTAAGGCTGAAAGAGCTTCCTCATTCAGTTCTACAGACTTTCCACCCTTGAAGGCTTTTAGGCACTTAACTCTTGCTGAAATAATTGGAAATGAGTTGCTTAAATAGCTTTGCGTATTGAACCAATATCTATGGAAACTCCTGATAGATTTGAAGACATCTTTTTATTTATTCCACAGTGGAATTCTTGCAGCTACTATACCTTCAGTATTAAGGGCAAAAGCTGGATAAACCATCTTTTTTTTGCAAGTGTGAAGAGAAAAACTAGAGGTTTTTACTATTTTATAAAATGTAGCTTTGATCTGAGCACACCAAAAGCTAACCTATGGGAAAAAGGGATATTCACTGCTAGCTGATTTTCATAGAGCAAAAGCAGGAAGCTCCTGAGGGTGCACAAGCTGGGGCAGAAATGTTCCTCACCCAGCTATGGATGTTCTCATTTGTTCTCATTTGCAACACACATTAGGTTTCCAGCATGTGACGCTGTGTAGTCTTACCGTGATTGCATCATTGCTGGTGTAAGGAATGGGAAAGAGACTGTTGACAAACCACCATTCCAGAAGAAGCTGTCAGCATTCCCAAAATGTGTTTATGAGCATTATTATTATTAACTTTAATGAATAATTAGGCAGAATTTTGTCAGCAAAAGGGTGAGGCTTTGCGAGATCCTGGCAGTCAGATGAATCAGAAGTTGGCTTTGTTTGGCCTTTTTCCTTCCACAAACATGGAAGATATGGCAGTGCAATTATTCCTGCACAGTCCTTTGTACTAGTTTGGCCTGCTAAAAACCCCCAGATCAGGGCTGAGTTCTGGCATATATCCACATGGAAGAATAAAACCCCTCCTAGATAAGTCTGTCAATAAGCAGATAAATCTGTCAAAAAGCAGGTGAAAACATTTTCAGCTTATTCCTGTGCCTTGCATGCCCATGTTGTATTGTATTCTTTCTCACAGTCTTTGCAGCTCAAGGGTGGCACAAACTAGCAGGAATAACTGGAATGGATAAATACCATCCAGCTTGCTAGGACAAGTAAATTCCCATGCCTCCCAAGAAGGACTGCAGGGAGCTGGAATGCAGAGCTTCCTTCCAGATCTGAAAAGAGCATTTCCAGAGAAAGCCTCACATATTAATAAGTAACACATTTAAGATAATTATGGTCAGATTTTTAAATTTTAACAATATGGTCTGTTCTGTCTACTCAGAGGAAAGAAAGAAATAATAATGAAAAGATGGTCTGAACCTTATTTTCACTTGAAATTTCTTTAGTCATCTTGTATATTACATAGATTTCAGACAATACCCTCAATGCTTCAATCTGTTAAGGCATGAGTTAAGGCATATTAATGATAACTTTGACATTTTTCTGAGTTATCAAGCATATGTGCATACTTTAGCATTGTTGCACATTTAAGTTGGTTTGACTTGGTTTTTCAGCGGTTGATTTTTAACATTTTTTTAACAGTGTCCATCTGTATAGTTCTCATATATTGTGTACCCATTTACTGGTAGGTTTAATTAGCAGCAACAGACTGCTGGTAGAACAAGTAGCTCCACTCAAATTAACTTACCATGTCAAGTTAAGGCAGGGCAAAAGAATAATCTTCCCCAACATCTGAAACTAAGACATACACACCAGAAAAATATACGTATTTGAAATTCTCCTACAGTTATGTGGTGCAGGGTCTGAGTCTAGATAGGATTAAAGTCATGCCTTGGCCACGCACTTTTCCTCTGCTGAGGGTGTATTCTGCTTGCATGACACAGAAGAAAGATTAAGCATATTGAGTGGTGTAATAATGATGTGCTGGTAAAGGTCTTTGTGAGCCTCTTTCTCAGTTTAATCATAAATATATCCCCCTGGAATATAACATAGAGCATAGAGAACACTGGTTTAAATGCCAAATGATAGGAACAAAAATAATCAAGACAAAAACTAACTAACTTCTATCACTTCCATGTGTAATATTTGTATCTTTGCATCTGTGATAGATCAGTTATAAGGAACAATAATTAACAATTATGGACACAGCTTAAAGGGAAAGTGACAGTGCTAAAGTAAGTTACTTTCATTAATAATATAATCATCATTCTTCTCTCATTATAGTCACTGTGACATGTAGTAAACAAAAGAAAAAAGGCCAGATTTAAAGTGCTTGTGTGAAAAAGGTATGATCTTCATTATTATGAAATAACTTATATTAGGATTTCTAACTATTTTTGTGGTTTTTTTTTCATTTTATTAATTTTTTCCCCCCTGGAAAAATAATTAAAAAATTAAATAAAAAGCCCCAAAGTAATTCTACATGTACCTGCTGCTGCAAATGAAGGGACCATCATTTATGTGGGCCTCACAAATTTTGGCCATTTGAATAAATGTGATTTTAAAAGTCACATTGTGTCAATCTTTATCTCAAAGAGGGGAACTGGTTGGAGATTTTTTTTAGTTTACAGGTTTCTTGACAGAAATTGAATATTTTTGTTTAGAAAATATTTAATTATATGGCAAGTAAAGTCACTTCATTCCACCATACGTTCCCTATAGGAAGTTATGTTGACATAATTATAGCAGTTTACTATAATGCTGTACTTCTACTGGTCTATTTACATTTATAGGCAAGTGCTAAGGAAGAGTTATAGTCCTGAACTGCTTTATAATTAATTCAAAGTTTCTCCATCAAGATTTGTTAAGTCTGAGCTATGGGACTTACAGCACTTATTGCACTAAATAAGCAAGACCTGCACCCAAAACTTGGGTATTTTAAAGTATCCTGCCCCCTAGATTCTAACGTGTCTGGGTTTTTTTAGGTTCCTAGTAGCCTAGAAGTATTGTGGACTTCTTTCAAATGCTGGCTATTTGAGACTTTGCCTAAGGACTTGCTGTACATCACATCAGGTGCTCTTGCTATTATCAGCTATTCAAATCTGAAGTACCTCTAGGAAAATGTTGTTTAAGTAGCTCATAGTTCATAGAAAATGAATTTAACAGGAGAATGAGAGATTGTCATTAAATAAATAATAATTTGAAAGGAAAAAAAAACAACAACCACAAAGCCCAGCAGTGCTGGACAGTGAGTATCTCTTCCTGTCCTGAAACCAGGTACAACAGAGTTGATATTCATCTTTCCAGTGACCCCCCTCTTCCTGTATGTATGGTAGGTTATGTCCATAGAATCATAGAATGGTTGGGGTTGGAAGGGACCTTAAAGATCACCTAAATCCAACCCCCTGCATTGGCTAGAACACCTCCCACTAGATCAGGTTGCTCAGAGCCCCATCTAATCTGGCTTTGAATGCTTTCAGGGATGGGGTATCCACAACTTCCCTGGGAAACCTGTTTCAGTGTCTCACCACCCACACATTAAATAATTTCTTCTTAATGTCTAACCTAAGTCTCCCCTCTTCGTGACCTTGCAGAAAGTCCCTCCCCAGCTTTCCTGTAGGCCCCCTTCAGGTACTGAAAGGCTGCTTTGAGGTCTCCCAGGAGCCTTCTCTTCTCCAGGCTGAACAATCCCAATTCTCTTAGCCTTTCTCCGTAGGAGAGGTGCTTCAGCCCTCTGGTCAAATTTGTGGCTATCCTTGGGACTCAGTTCAGGACCTCCATGTCCTTCTTATGTTGGGGACTCCAGAACTGAACACAGTACTCCAGGTGGGGTCCAGCTGGGGATGTCCTGAGAACTGTATGATGAGGATAGGTGTGGTTTATCAGCTAGGCATACTGCCATGGCAATGCAGTTATGGGGCACAAGACTTGGTACCACAATACTGCCGCTGGTCCTCCCTCAGCTGTCTCAAAGCTGGGGCAGAGTAGAATGTATCCTGGGGAGGAGGGACAGGCTCAGTCCTCATCTTCATCCTTGGTGGTCTACTGGTGATAAGGTTAACAGGAGGAGTGATCCTACTCAAAATCTTGTTGGTGAAATCCTCTTTCTGGGCTGTAGCAGGGAAAGACAAGATGGGTTTCCTCAGCCCTCACTGACATACTCTGGGAAGAGTGGTAATAAATTGGCTGTCAGGGAAGCCTGGGAAGCTTCTGGGAATCCAGACCACTGACTGTAGACCTCCTAGAGTGGAATACCTTGCTCCAACAGCTAGAAGTGAGAGGAAAATTGAGACCTTCTCTAAGCATGGAGAGGGCATCCCACTGTGGGATGCAGCTGCCCTGGCTGCAGCTTTCCCTGAAGACACAGTAGGAATCAACAGCAACTGACTGTGCTGCCATTCATAGTTCCCAAGCCAGCAGCTCCAGTCTGTGTCGATTCCCAAATGTCTGTCATGCCCTTTTCAAGGCTAAGTACGTGGTGAAAACAAGGTAGGACTACTCAGATGAAACACTCCCTTTGCATTTCTTCTCTAAAAATGGAGACCAGTACCTGTCATACAGTTGATTAACCAAACAGGATTCAAACCACAGCAGAAACTGGAGTTTGTCCTCAGTGACCTAAAGGAGGGCAAACAACACCATTTCATCACTGCATGCATCAAGCAATCTTTTTACTATAACTGTAATTTTTGTAAATTTTCTGGCAGTTTCAGATAAAATGTCAGATTATTTGCATAAGGAAGTAAAAATGTTTTTGACATTATGTCCTGAAGGATTTGAATTGCTCTAATTGCAAGAAGAATCATTCCAGTACTTAAGGGTGGAATGCAATGAAAGGATATTGAGAACAAATACATTTCTCAAACTAGAACTTTGCATACTTATAAATGTTGATTAATGCAAGTTTCTGTAACAGAAATTACTGTTGAGCAATCAACTGAAAGAGTATAAAGAGCTCTACAGCTTTCAAACAGTGTAGCTGAAATACAGATCAACATGTACATGATTGTACAAATAATTCTTTAAAATAACTTTTACAGCTAAGTGTTTTCAAGATGCTAGTGCTACAGAGCTAGTCCACATATAAAACATGTTGGATATTCCAGTACTGCATGTCAATCCACTATTAAGTACAGTAAGTGTTGCAGCTATAGGAACACTTTTTTCTTCTGGAGAGTCAGATGAATCATAGGAGTAATAGCTTAATTGTTTGGGGTTTGAACTTTTAGAATTGAGCCTTGTACCATCACGATCAGAAGAAGCTTTGTGTATGTCTTTGGGAGGCCTAAATGTCAGAAAGATTTGGAAAAAAAAATATGTCTGTGATCCTTATTTTCTGTCCTGTGCTTTATAGTTGTTCGGGTTTGTTTTGTTTTGTTTTGTTTAAAGTTATGGTGCTTTCATGGCTGAGATATAAGAATATGCTTTCATTATTTTTAGGCAGATTTCCTGCAGATTATAAAATTTTGGTTTTGTTTTTCCTACATGCCTCGGCACTTCTGGTTCCATCTGGAAGCAGACATCAAAGCACTGAAGTCCCACAAGCAAGCTAGCATTTCTCTCTTGAACTGAACCAGGATGCACTGGAAGGCTCACAAAGAGGCATGTCATCGCAGGCCTGGATCCAGGGCACCACAGAAATTTGTCAATCCAACTTACTTCAAGGAGAACCAGACCACGTTTTGGAAGACTGATGTTTAGATACACTGCACAAACCTACCTGGACAGCTTATGGTCTGGTTTTATACTCCACTGAAATGCATATATTTTAGAATGAAGGGCCCCTTTTCAAGAACAGTATTACAGTAATCAAACAGAAAGCAGAGGAGAAGCTCATTCAAGTTAACTGGCAACATGCTGTGCACATTATGAGACCTCACTTTCAGCAGACTCATAAATTCCACGGTATTATGAATGGGGCTGTGTTGAAGAACAAAGCAGAATGAGCTGCCTTTAAACATGATTCTGTTCCTGCGCTTCCCTTCTCTGAAGGTTGGTAACTTCTGAATTAGAGTAATTACTAGTTTTCAGCAATTAGTCTCCTTCCTGCTTTAACATATGCAGTATTGAAAAGGTCAGGCCAGAAACAGAGAGATTCTCTCCCAGTGTGCAGCTGGCCACATCACCCCTGGGTGTATTTGTCTGTAGAGAAGTGACCAAATGTGCATATCCCTTTGATGTTTTTCAGGAACTCTTCAGAAAATGTTTTAGGGATGTACTTAGCTGGACTTCTACTTGACTTCGTGTTTAGGAATACACACTACATGTGACCACCATTACTGTTGCTCAGAATTATCCTTTTTCAGAGGCATAAAGAAACATTAAAAATAAGATATGGGTACAAAATTGTGGTTTTAGAGTGTAACACTAACTTACCTGATCAGATAATTTCAGTTCCTCGGTTACAGATGCAAAGATGAAAGACAGAAAGTTTGCTCTGATAGGGAAAGGCAGAACTGCATGAAAAAACAGCCTTTTCAGTTCACTTAGGGTTTGGATTCCAGTTGCAGCTGTGATCTGAGCTACCGGCTTGCTGCTGCCAAAAGGGGGAAGCCTTGCTCTCTGCACCTCCTTCCCCCCACCTCCCTCCCTGCTGCTTCCTCTCCTCAGCCACCAGCCAGCCAACCCTGCAGCCAGCTCTGGCCATCTCCCTGCCCAGGAGAAGAGCCAGCGCACTAAAATGTTCTTGTTGTCCTACTTTTTTCCTTTTTTTCCTTTTTTTTTTTTTTTTTTTTTTGAGTCGGGAAGTGGGGGGTGTGGCATCTTAGGTAGTCAAATGAGCTTCCTTGGCAGGCAGACAAGTGCTAGAGCTGGCTGCTGGGGAGATGTGAGTGGGGAAGATGAGGATGAGCAGAGCAGATGGATGCCAGGGGGATCAGGGTTTCCTCCCCTTTTGTGGTGCAGAACCATGAGTTCCGCTCCGGACATTTTAGTAAATCATAACTTTACAACACAAAGGCACCAAACAGTTAGCTTGGTTTTGATGGATCCAAACTCCAATTTTTGCTTTTATATGGTTTTCACTCCTAGCAAAATTATTAGGAAAAATCAAATCTCTCAAAATATTTCCTTTTACATGAGAAATATACATTTGTTCTCAAATTACTTTTAGGTCTGTATTTTTTAAGAGTTTCAGATAAAATGTCATCTAGAACCTAAATATAAGAACACGTGTTTTGGGACTGTCAGAATAAAAGATACCCCAATAAATTTAAAGAGTGGCAGTTTTGGTGCAAATTCAGAAAATCTGATGAACTAGCTGAATTGTATTTTTTTTTTTGAGCAGCCAAATAAAAAACTAACTGAAAAATTTAACAAATCTCAAATGCAGCTTCTGGCATGTGGACGTGCAAGGTTGCTAAGGACTTGTGGGGAGATGCTGGGGCTTTCAGGATCTCTGTAACATTTAACTCCCTGTCCTCTGGTGTTCTCTCTCCTCTCGTTCATTTGAAGATGACTCTGGGTCTTGGATGAAGGTTAGCTAGTCTCTTTCCAGATAGATATTAAATACCTGGTGATGTTGATTGCATATATAAATTAGAAATAACTCCACTGAAATTGGTCAGTTGAATTACTTGGCTTTCTTGATTATTTTCTGTAGAATGGAAATGTTTGGACAACCTGATTAGGACCAATCCTTTTCTGTACTGGACCTGGTACAAGTATGCAGTGATGGGCATGCAAACCCATGACTGATAATCTGTGAATTCTGGCTGCATGCAGTGAATGTCTGCACTCAGAAAAATTGGATTAAAAAATAAAGTTAATCCCATCTTCAGACTTACCTGTAGCCTAACAAAAAAAGAAAAAAATCTGATCTGTCTGAAGGGATTCTCAGCAGGGTGTATTTGTTTTAACTTCAAATTGATGTTTGCCTAAGACCTTCTGGCCCTGGGCTCTGGCACAGAGAAACTGTACCCTGCAGCCAGGCTGGGATCTGACAAGGCCTTTGTAAAGTTCTTAGGGTAGACGGGGGAGGAAGCAAGTGCAGACATAGGACCAAAAACATTTTTACTTTGTTTTGAAACTTAAGTGAGGTGATTATTAAGTTTTCCATGAGTCATTTGGCGTTACTAACTTACACAAAATAGTATATAGCACTTTGGTCTTCAGTTTACCCCTTCTCACTCTTCCATACCAGATTTTCTGTTCTCAGACAAGATGGGTCATTTTACTCAAAAAAGGACACCACCAGGAAATGGAGCCAGAGCCCCCCCCTAAGCCCCATGTCCATGCCTGGCAGCTTTTTCTTGTGGAAGGCTTGGCTGGGAATGCATGTCTTGAGATGAAGGATTACAGTAATGGTGTAGCTCAGGGTTCACAAGTGGCAGTTGGCTTCTAAGAAGGCAGGGAGCTGCCTATTACAGAGCAAATCTCGAGCACTGCTGGTGATGGTGGCTTCTGCCAGCACTTCTGTGCCAGTGACAGCACCAGCCAGAGGTACCATGGGTACTCTTACTTATTCTCCCCTGTTACTGATGAAGGGCCTTTTGTGGCTCAATGTGGACATACTATTTTCCCTAGTTTAGATGCCTCCAGGATCTCTCTCTTTATCTTCTTCTCTGAAGCTCTCTCTCCTTCTCTTGTGGCTGGTTGTTTGGACGCTGGAGCATTACTGGTATCTGGCAAACATGTAATCTCCCATGCCAAGAAAGGATTTCAGCAAGGCTTCCCTGAGCTATACCACCTCCTTTTTCTGCTCCTGGACTGTAAACATCTTTTTCTTCCTACTCTGAAACTAGGCCTTTACAGCTAATGAGCTGGGTGTGGGCAGTCCCAGACTCCCAGGTGCTGAGCCTCACAGGGCAGAAACCTCCCACAGTACCAGCTACTGTTTCCATATAAGTTAGTGGACTGGATTCAGCTGGAATAGTTACTTTTCATCATTGATAACACACCCATTTTTAGCTATTTCTGAATAGCACTTGCACAGTGCTTTCTGTATTGCTTGTGCTGCCACAGGAGCAAGTAGGCTGGAGATGAGCAAGAGACTGGGAGGGGAGACAGCCCAGGAAGCTAACTGTAAAGGGATATTCCCTACCGTGTAACAGCCTGCTCAGCAACAAAACTGGGGAGGGGAGTTTGCCAAGGGCTGCCACTGAGTGAGGACTGGCTGGGAACCAGTCAGCTGGTGGTGAGCAATTGCTTTTGCATCACTTGTTTTTCTTTGCTTTGTTTTGTCTTTTCTACTTACTGAAATGTCTTTATCCCAACCCATGCTTTTTTCTTTTACCCTCCTGATTTGCTCCCCCATCTTACTGTGAGGGGCTTAGCTGCCTAATGGGGTTAACACACAACAGCTGGGTAATGAGTTTTTATTTTGAATATGACCCTCTACACATGTCTATGCCTTTGTTACTCAGAGATTAGACTGTGGTAGGGCTCCACCAGGGTTGGGGATGCTCTAGTGGGACCTTACCTTAAGTGTGTGTGAAAAGTGTTCAAAGGGGCTTAAATCATCCAAAACTTTGGTCTAATAGATTCACACCTTTCACTGCATGAACTCAACTGGAACCATCTGGTTAAAAGTTCCGGCAGAGGAAAAGGCAGACATATCAAAGTTAGGCAAACAAAAGTAATGCAGAGTTTCTCTAGAGAAGCTATGGCATGGCTTGTTAATTTCTGATTGACTATTTCATAGTTCAAGGTAATGAGAAACCACTCTTCAGTGGTTCATTGCCTGGAGAAAGCAGTTCTGATGCCTCCTTCATTGCACAACTGAGACCAAAGAAAATTTGTACAATTGCCATGTATGGTACATCTGGCAATTCAGAAAAAAAGAAGCATCAAAGCATTTATTTTCAAAGACACTGGCTGTGACGTGGAGCTGTGGTAGTTTGTCTTCCACTTTCCTGCTCCACATGGCTGTTTGCTAAGGACTGAGTGCTGGGAGGTGACTGCAGGCTCTTCATGCCCTAGATGTATCCAGACTCACCAATTAATTTCTCCAGCAGTGTGCTGCCACAACAGAGCTTGGAAAATGAAGTATTTCCTCATTTAAGCGATACTTAGAGAACACTCTCTGCTGATGATTTGACCTGCCAAGGAGTGACATCTTTATATCAGGGGAAGAACCGAGTCCACAGAAATTCTGGAGCTTCTGTAAAAGCCATTTCTCTCTTTTCTGACAAGCTGCTTTTCCTCCCATCCACATTCTCCACACAATTGCTTCTCGCAACCAGGCCCCCAACAAGGTATTGTTTGAAAGGGATAAACATAGTAGGGTTGGATTGTTAAACATTTGACAAGTGTTTGTGATATTTCACAGCTGGCATATAAAATACCTTGTGGAAGGACGAGGCTTAAAGCTTGTTAACAGCTCTCTGTGGAGTGAAAAAAAACCCTGTTTGTTCTGAATTTGAATTCCTTTTCTTGGTCAGGAACATACTCCCAGGCACTCAGGGAAGGTAACTTGTAATTTTTCTCCTCCTGTCTTTTTAACATTTAACTTCTTTCCATAACACACAACCCTCATTCTTCAGCATCTCTCCCACTCCTGCTCCTACTCTCCTCCAGGAAAGGTCTCAGATCACATTAAGGCATTCTGAAGTACAAAACCAAATGTAGTAAAGAGAAATTAAGTTCTCCAGCTGCTCTCAGCCATTCTCCTCAGTGTTGGTGATGCTTCAGTGCTGACTTTTAAATACAGATAAGGCTTTGTGTCTTTTTGAACTGTCGGTTTTTCTTCAGCTTCAGCACTAGCAGATACATGCTCTGCTTGGTCTCCTGTTGGCTTAGGAGCCCTGCTACCATATTCCCTCCTAGATCGTACCTAATGGTTGACAGTGGATCACTTGAAAGTCTGGGTATGAGCAACTTTTGAAGGACAAATGCTAGTTTTGCCCCTCTCCTTCTACATGCTTAGCTGCACGCAAAGTAATCAAATTCCTCATAAAATGAGCAGGCCAGTTCTTCCTAATTCAGTGGTCATAGTGTCAGCTCCAATACACATTGAAAAGTATCAGATGTCCCAAGACCTTTTGCCCTTTTACAAGGATTGCATTTACTGACAGCCAGAAAACTCCCTGCTTTTACTTCAGCTTTTGTGGGCCAGGAACAATCTGTACATAACTCCTCTCCTGTGTTTACAATTTGATAAGATGGAATAGCAGATGGTCAAAAAAGGAAGTTTCCAATGTATCCATATTTCCACATAACTGGCACATGGCAAGTCCTTTGCCAGAGTGTGCCTACTAGCCTGCTAACAAAATGAATCATGAATGTGAGTGACTTGAAAGTCAAATATTTATGGTGGATCTGAAACAAAAATGTCTAGGCTTGCTGCCATGCAGAAAAAAAAAAAAAAAGAAAAACGTAAAGCCTGTGGGTTTTTTTTAAGTTTTCATGAGTGGAAGCATAACAACATACAGTAATTTAACATTTGGGATTTGGCATGAGGTCATGAGCACCATGAAGGTTTCTTCTTAGTTTCATTAGCAGCAGGAGTGCTGAAGAATGAGTGGTTTCCTTGTACTCAGCATGCCTGGTATTAGTGCCCATAAAGTCTTTGAAATAACTGCAAAGAGATAAACCTAAGACACCGTTTTTCTTCCTCCTGCCCTTCTATTTTTCAGGCTGGGTAGGAATCCTGTGATATTTTCAGTGGAAATACTGAGAGACAAGTGCTTACAGAGGGATTTCCATCAGCTACACAATGACAGGAACATTGCTTTGGCTGTTTGTCAGAATAGAAAATATATTCTAATATCCATGCCAGTCAAAGCACTTGATGCAGGGCTAGATTAATCCAAGGATTTGCATTTGAGGGGACTGGAACTGACACTAGATGGATTTGCTCATTATCATTAGCACTTTGTTTGTTATTCTTGACAACACAAAGAAGGCAGGGGTTACGTACATAAGAAATCTAAATTGCTGTTCATTTGGACTGCACGAGCTTCCCTCTTTCATTCAGCATAGCTGGCTTTCTTTTGCTGCTTCTCTGTTCACTGGCAAAGTGTCAAGGTGGTTAATATGCCTTAGGCAGCTACGTACAAAGGCACAAGTCTTGAGAGAGGCTATGTAGACTCTGCATCCTTCCTTCTGCCCAAGGTAGGCTGGGAACCCCGCAGCATCCCATGCTTTCCTATGAGAGCAGGAACAACAGACAATCTCCTGCCACTCTGTGTCCCATGGAGGAGATGACTGACGGCAATAACCATGTGATCCTGGGGTACCTTGGAAATGTATGACACAAACAAGCTTGCCTCCTTTGGCTAGTTACTTAAGATACTCTCTTTTTAGCTGTCTCTAAGGCTGAGGAAGGCATTTGCAAATGGCTTACATCATTTTAACAGGTGGCTTGCTTTCCAGGAAGTTTACTTAGAGAAAGCCCCCAGAAATACAATTTTTGAATAAGATAATACTAGAGGAAATTCTGCTTCCTAAGGAGGATTTATAGCTTTCCAAATGGCCCCAATTTAGAAGAAATGAAAAGGGAATACGGTCTATTGGTTACAGCATGAAATTAATGCCAAGGAAATCCTTTCAGTAAAGGCCTATATATCTTTCAGTCAGCTTCAGCTTAGCTTTCTGTCAATGCTGTCTATTTGCCAGCATCCTGTGAAGATCACAAGATATATGAGACTGAAAACCTGTAGGGAATCTTGGAGTTAGGGCATATGCACATCACCTTTGCTTGTCAATAAATGCTTCTGTGAGCAGTATGGTCAATGTAGTCTGAGGGTCTATGCATTTTTGTTTGCAATAGGTTTTCTCATGTCTAATAAGGTAACAGCTTTGAGTAAAGCTTTTCTAGCTGTAGAAGTGCTCTGACTGTCAATTACCATTTGTGGATTTTCTGGTGTTAAAAAGCAGCTGAATTTTTAGAGCATAATTTTTCTCAGTGGAAGTCCTAATAGTTTGGGGATTTTGTTTGGTTTGGTTTGGTTTTCCCTGAAGGGCTTCAAGGTTTTAGGACCCTTGCAGTAATATTTTGACTTTGAAACCTCTATTGCTCTTGTGATTCAGCCCAGAGAATTAAAAGGTGTTGAAGAAGAAGGGAAGTCTGACAGGCTAAAACACTTTGGTGCACACAGAGGCATTTGTTTTATATACATGCAATCACACAGTCATAGAAACCTAATTTTTTTTAAAAAACAAGACTTTTGAGTCTTGTACCTATACTTCGTATTCTTCTATAGTGGGCAATGTACTTCCAGCTTCCTGTAATGGCGGCAAAATTAGTACTATTTTTATTAATTCTGTTGAAGACTCCTTTCAACTCTTCCCCTCCCCCAAATCTTTCTTGTTATTTCCTTTCACCCCCCAAAAAAACCCTTTAATAGTCTGTTCGCCATCCACTTGTAAGATGGTACTGGTTAGAAAAAAAAACAAACCCATAACTTCTTACATCAGAAGACATTATCCTAGGCACAGACTACACCACAAAAAAGTGAAATGTACCTTCTAATCAAGAAAACATTCATGATATATTAATTTCACTAAAAGTAACATGGTCATGGGACATTTGGATAACGTAGACAGACTCTTCAGAGACTGGAGATCTAGCAAACATAAATTAACTTGGCTTTGGTGGATGAACTCATCTGCATGACTGCATTTCTTGTCCCCCTGGGTAAATCCCCAAAGACGTTAGGCTACAATGTTCTATCCCTTGTTTTGTAAGAACATTGTGTGAAATTAACCAAGTGAAATTAAATAAGGAAATTAATATCTTAATCCTTCCAGCCATAGATGGATAGGTGAAGGTGGTATGCACACGTAGATAATTCCTCTGTGTTTTTTTCTTAATTATAATTTTTGATGCTAACATCCATTGCTGTGAAGCAGCTGCATTAGGCTTGCGCGCTTGGCAACTGCTGCTCCTGGAGCTCTCTCCTCCTCAGGAGAGGCAGGGATTCTGGTCTGTGGCTGCTGGTTAGGTCAAAAAGCAGCAGAGGTGGGATCCCACCACACTGTGTGGGGCGAGGGTCCAGTTCAGCAGCAACGGAAGCTGCCTGCAATGCAGAGGTCAGATATTACTGTTCAGGTGATGAGAAACATTTTGCCTGTCTGTGTAAGGCACCGGCATCTGGCAACAACTCGGTTTGGAAAGATAGCTCTCGTTTTCTTCTCCCACTGTGCCCTGTGAGTACAGGTAGCTGGAATGCGACTCATGCATGTAATAAGAAAAGTTGTGTCTGTTACTGGAAGTTCAGCTATTTCTGGGTTGCAGTGCAGCAACTGTTTTAAAGAGAAAAGGTGCAAAATAGTTTGTAGTGAATGGAACTACAACAACTTTACATGAGCTTAAATTCTGCTCCTTAAAACAACAAAGCCCCGCAGAAATGTAGTTCCAGCTGCTGGAAGGGGAAGAGGCAGAGGAGCATCGTCTGTTCTTCTTCCACAGAAGTCCCTTGTGGCACTTCTTGGGAGTGAGCAAAATAGCTCGGCAGTTTTGGACATATTAGTCAGTGGTTTAAAAGTTCAGCAGAAGAGCTCAACATTTGTTTGCTAATCCTTAAATTCAAATAATTTTCACACTGAAGTTCTGAGCAGCATACCCGAAACAGTCAGGGAACAGCAAAGCACTTATCAGGACTCTGAGTCTGAAGACAAAAATTTGTTTTAAATAATATTTTGTATTAGCAAGGGAAAAAAAAAAAAGTTTCTGGTCTGAAATTTTATATGGCAACTTTCACCTCAAGGTAATGAAAACAAGCTGAGCTATAAACTCTTCAAAACTGGGGTTTATGGAAAGGCTGACAAATCCTTTACTGGAGTGATGTGGCTGGGAGCACTTTAAAAGATTCCCATGAAGTGTTATTGATCATGATCACACAGTCTCAGGCACCAACACTGGGAGGCTGCAGGCAGCAGGTCTGCTGTTTTCAATTACTTTGCTGTCCTGGCAGCATGTCCAGCCAATGGGGCTGTATTAGCAGCTGGTCATCTGATGGGCAGGGGCCTGTGAGCAGCCCGAGGTCTTTGTGCTTCCTGACCGGTCCAGTGGCTCCATCACATCCTGTGTGCCCCTGGCCAGCAGCCCTCTGCTGCATCATTTCTAGCCAAGCTTCTTTATGCTGCCCCATGGGGAGGGAGGTTGGTTTGGGAAAATGAGAGGAAAGGGAAAATGAAAAACACCCAAGTTTTCATTTTCTTCTTCTTTTTTTGCTGGAATTAAACCTTGCATATAGATCTCGTAAAAAGAATTGGCTTTTAGTGGGAGGATATGGCTTCACTTCTCATCCTCTTCCCTTTGGGTTTCAAAGTGAAGCCATCTGATGTCAGAAGCACCAGTGATTGGACCTCAGGAAATTCATAGTGGTGTTTTTGTGCTCTTAAACAAGCAACACTGCTTCTTGTAAAAACCTGAGGTAAAACTCTGGCCCCACTGAAGTCCTTGGCAAACCTCCTACTGCCTTCAGTGGGGCCAAGATTTTACCCCGAGTCCTGCAAGCCATTAGTCTTTTGAGTTCTTAATGGGTCAACTCCTGCGCAGACAGACAGCTCTTGTAAGAAAGGGTTAGCTAGATTGGCTCTGATACTACACGATTTAAAACTTAAAGGAAAGTAATTTTGTAGTGAAATTAAGGGACTATAAAAGGAATTTGGCTTTAGACAACTTGCTTCTGTTTGGATTTGGATTAGGCTGCAATCTCCTTCTCTGTTTTTAGAGTACATGTCCCTGCCAGCATCAATAATCTATTTTCCTTAGTGCAAGTGAAAGGCTCTGATGGCTCAGAGGTGTAGTCTGGTATCCAGCATTTCTCTGGATTTCTTCTTTAGTTTAGGAATCAGGCTACAAATAGTCGGAGACTGCAAGCTGCTCCTTAACATTTATGCTCTGCCAACAGCCAATTCATTGACACATGGGCTGACACACTCCTCCTTTCCCGTTGCTCTGCTTTCAGTCATTCCTATATTTTTTCCTTGCCCCTTGAGCTAATCCAACTCCCCAAACTCTTTCTCTGCCCATGCAGTCCCAGTCTCAGTCCAGTCTCAGCATTCACTTGCACTTGGCCTGATAGTGTTTTTGTTGGCAAAATTCCTTTTATCCTGTCCAGCAGCTTATTAATCCTCAAGCGCTGTCTTGAACTTTTCAGGTTTCCTCAAATACCTCTTCTTCTGCCACCTACTCCAAAGTAAATAAATCAGGACTTCAGATTAAGCGCATCAGACAAATCACTTCACCTCTGGTCACAGTGTCATGTGCAAGTTAAGCTCAGCAGGTCTAGAGGTTGAAGTTGGGACTACAGACAAAGCTGTGGAGGAGGAATGTGTGGAGGCAGCCACCACTACAGAGGAGCCCATAAAGATCTAGTGGATGTTCCACTAGGAGAGACTGCACTCCTACTGGCATCTGCTGCTGCCTCAAGGGATCACATGCTCCATCTTGCCAAGGCGTGGCTCCACTTATGCTCTCAAAGCAGCTACACTCTGAAGCTTAACTTCATTCCTCTGAAGGTGTCTCCTCCTTCATCCAATCTGAAATATCTTTTTTTTTTTTTTCCTTTGTTTGTTTTGTTGCTGATTTTTGTTGTTTTGTGGTTTGGGTTTTTTTTTTCTTTCCTTCTTCTGCATTAGAGGGGCTGGATTTTCCTCTCAAACAATTCTGCTTGTCCTTGGCTCACCCGCTGAACTGTAAAGCTGGGAAGTCTTTCTTGACTTCCCTGAGCCTATGCATGTGTGAAATCCCAGGCTGATCCAGCAGGCACTTGTCTTCAGTACTCTGACATGGCATTAAAGACTTAGTGCTGCTTGGAGATTGCCTTGAGAAAGACATCTAAAAGCACAGCCCTAACAGTCTGTGATAAAGATCCTGTCAGTGTCACACAAAGCAGTTCCTCACAAAGAGTTGCCAGCCATATTCTGCTTTTTTTGGAACACTTACTTCTAGGTGGAAGGAGTGTCTCTTGAGACTTGTCTCTGCTGTGAAATCTTTTCTTAGAAGTAGGGTGAAAGGAATGTTTTCCTGGGAAAATGAATGGATTATAAAGAGGCAGATCCTCCTCTAGTGGGAAAGGACCATCTGCTGCTTCATCTGTGTTCAAAATATATAAATTAGGGACTTTTTTTCAACATCCCAGAAGTTGCATCTTGGCCCTGTTTGAAACAGCCATTTATCTCCTTTAGCATTTCCAGTGTTAATAAAGCTACTAATGTTTGTGTCTAAGTATGATGGAAATTCCCCCTGTGCAGGAAGAGTGGGTTGGGATAGAGAAAGCTACAAAGTGTGCTTCCAACAGGGCAGCTGGTAAAGATGGGAGAGGAAAGGAAGGGTGAGGACCCTTATCTATGGGATCCTTCATGTGTGTAAAAGTTGAGATTTAATTACCACACTATAGTTTTTGTTACAGGAGAGTAATCCATCCAGATCTAGCATCCTAGAGGAGATATGCCTTTGTAATTTTGCTGTCACAGAAACTGAGTCAAACATTAGCAGGACTGTAGCAGTGATTTTACAGAGCTGACTTGGTATCAACGACAGGTGCTTTCTATCTGCTAGGATTTTGTAATATGATACTTATTCCTTGTTAATTTATAACTTTCCACCTTTTGGCAGAGAAAGAATGTATGGAAAAAAAAAATATGAAGCCAAATAGAGTAATTTCCCTAACAGGTACTGCAAAATCCAAAGTGGAAACAACCCATAAAACATGCAAGATAAGTGTAGCCATTTAAGCACAAAGCAAGTTTACCTTTTGTGAATGCCTCTGTGTTGGTTGTGTCAGGAAATAAAATGAAGCCTAGCTCCAGCAGTGATCGTCAGTATCAGAGAATTTCTGGACATTTATAAGGAAGTTTTAAAAGCATCCAAAAATATCGGGGCGGGGGCAGGGGGAAGGAATAAATATATAAAAACTACAACTATGTCAGGTCCCTGCTTCTTCAAGATTGATTGCAAATGCATTAGCACTCTGTTCTCCACACAGTAACTCTCTTGCCAAAGAAGCCAAGGCACCTGATATCCAGTAAGGTCTCTCTACATAGCCATTTGCACCTTGGCAAACCAAGACAAAGTACTTATTAATTTGTAGCTTGCACTGACAGGGAGTAGTGTGTGAAGACTGAGGAGTATTAGGAGGAGTTAGCTTCTACTCCAACATTTAAGAGAGGAAGGAAAGAATATTGTGTAAATTTTGACCTACTATAACATATGTGAAACTTTGTGCCGTCTTTTTTTTTTCTTCTTCTTCTTTTTTATTTTTTTTTCTCTCTTTTAATTATGATTAATGCCTTTTGGAATGTGTTCACTATGCACCTTATCTTAATACCTTTCCTCATGGTGACAATATTTTTCCTAATGATTTCAAAGGAACAGCATCAGGACCTCAGTGAATGTTGCTGTCACAAACAGACAATGAACCAGGAAGAAAGGCAATTGCCCGAAACCTCCTCCTTCTCCCCATTTGGCCAAGAACTTTCCATCACTGCTGTTTGTCAGTCCCTCATGGCAAACAGGGAGAACGACTAAGGAAATTGTGCATGTCCTGGCTTACTGTACAGCTGACTGCTCTGTTTCACTTGCGTTTCCTACTTGCTTTGCCGGCTGTATTGTGGTTATATAGATTATATAAGTCAAGTTTGGGTTGAATGGAGTGCTGCCATCTCTTGGTTATTTTAGGCAGATACACCCACAGATTGTTTCATTTTCCTGCCACTCAAGAATGGTATTAAGTAATATAGAGGAACAGCTATTCTGGATTAAAACGTTTAAGCACTTAGGAAGCATAATTGTGGTTTTTATATATTTAAGCATGGAGAACAGAGTACATTTGCTGGTGTATTGGATCCCTGCATAACTTCTGCTAAGGGTTTTTAGCAGGTCTATAAACCATGAACAGTTGGAACAGTTTGTGTATGATGTGAGCACCAGAAAGAAAGGAAAATGATGTTTTTAATAGATACCTATAGGCAATAAAGACATTAAAATGCGTACATTAAGGATTACTGGATTAGTAAGAAATGCCCGTTTTACGTAATTTCACAATCAGGAAATGTCGAATCATTCATACTCAAGATTTGTAAAAAAAAATTAATTGAAAATGCTTTTGTGATTGCAAATCTAATAGTTCTTCTTTCTTTCTAACTTAGACTGAAACCAAAATACTTACTGTAAGTATTGTTGTGATAGAAATCCAGGGCCGCCTTCTTCCTGAGCCTTTTCTGGATTGGAGACCAGAAATGAATTACTTCCCTTTCTCCATTAGTAGTATCAGGAGCCAGATGTTTAGTTGGTTTTCTTTTTTAATTGAATTGTGGAGAAAATAAAGTCTAATTGAATTCAGAATAAAAGATAAACTCCAGAAACTTTCACAGGGGATTAAGTTTATGCTGCTATACTCTGGATCAGGGTGATGGCTCCTCAGGGTCATCCTATAGCTTACTCAGGGGAGAGCTGTCAGAGGCCACCTGCCACCATGCTTCTGGCAGTTCAGAGTTCCACAAGGCCCACAGTTAGGTTTTTGTTGAATGCTAGATGTGGGACTTTAAATCCTTTGGCTTTCTCAGTGTTCCTCAGACACCATAACTGCATCTGTGCAACTCATACCTCCTAACATGAGGGCACAAATCCAGTAGCAAATGCTCACCTCAGTCCTGCCATGTGTAGGGCAGAAAAGCACTGTCTCTTGCAAGTATCAGAACACTCAAGTGTCTGAGACCTGGAAGTGCCTTCTGGCAAGGATGTAAGTTCTTGAACAGGCTAATATAAGTGTCTGCTGTTGCTCCTGCTCATCCCTCAGCCTGTCCTGGCTCCCTAGCAGTCCCTTGCAAGGAACACATCACTAATGTCAATGATCATCAGTAATGTTGAGGATTTGAACTACTTGTGTTCCCTTGTTTGTGCTTTGTAACACTTCTAATACTCAGCAGTAGTACAGAAGATTGGCTTTAACATACCTCTCTGAATAACCAATCCTAGCTGCTGTCAAAGAGTGCTTTTCAACAAATCGGAGTAAAATGATGGAAATCCCACTTTATTTTATCTAAACTAGGAAATCATCACCAGAGCAGCAGAATTAAGTGCTTGTCACCGTTTGACTCAGGTCCAACAACAACGCTCTTGATCCCCTCCCCTTCCCACCCAGGTAGGGAAGGAGAGAGAGAAAAAGAGAGGGACTTGACTGGATTGAAAACTAAACTACACAGCTTTAATTAAACACTATTAATGATACAAGAAAATATATACAATTATATGCAAATATGTTCAGGTATGGGCAAAAGCCTCTTGCCTCCTCACACCCCCAGCAACTCCCACAGCACTCCCCTGAAATCAAGACAGTCCCGAGGAATCCTGGAGATGCTGCTGGAGAAAGCACAGAGTGATGAGGGTCACAAGAGCTCGGGCCTAAGGGTCAACGGTGATGGATGGACGGAGTCCTCCCTGGATGCTGTCCATGGGTGGAAGAGAAGGGGAGAAAAAGAAGGAAGGAAGTTGTCTTCTGTGATCTCTGACCTTCCTCTGAGCTTACGTAGATATATGGAATGGAATATCTCTGGCCCATTTTGCTGTCCGTCTAACTCAGACTCCTTTGGGGGGGTCACAGATCTCCCCGTATTGTCTGAGCTGGCAGAGTGAAGGTGCGACCTTGAAGACCCAGCAGTTACAAAAGCATTCCTTTGTCTTATCAGCCTAGCAGAACACACAGTTGCTAGTTAAAAGAAAGCTCACTGAAGGAAAAAAAAAATCAGCAAAAGGAAAACTGGCTTAATCCTGGCTCAAACCAGGACAGTGCTTAATACTAGCTAACTGTATCAGATGTATTCCAGACTTCATTGTTATTACTTTCATCTCTGTCCCACAAGGGCAGGGAGAGGGAAAGGTGCTGCTTGTTCCCTACCCTTCCTGCTCCTCTGGGAGCAGTGGGACAGGCAGCAATTCACCTTTAGAATGAAAATATGCAAAATCTCTTTAAAAGTCACCATATTTCAGGTTTTTTGAGTAGCTTAAGAGGTACCTGCCTGCTCAGAAGCTTCTCAGCAGAGTGGTCACAGATATGGTATTGCTATGGTTCCCTGAGGCATCTTCTCTCCTTATCAGCTGGCATCATCTCCATAGCTGGCACATAGAGTTTTGTGCTTCATGGCAACTTTCCAAACTTTTCTACCTAAAACTTCACCCTTGAACCAACCTAAGGAATATGGTAACTTAAGGCCAGCTCCCAAGAATATGTGTTCATGTTGGCTCCTGCATGGTCTCTTCATGTTAGTCCCTTTGATTCCTCCCTTTCTCCTTAGGCTGGCATTTGTAGTTTTTGCAGGTTTATTCTTCTGTTTATGTTTTTCTTTTTGCATTTGAAAGTGATCACTTCTGCTCTAGCCAAGTTTTCTAGCTTTGTGTACAATACAGCCTGATAACTATCTCTTGCTAAAGGAAGATCATCTAAAAGGGTTATGACTGTACTGTGTTTACGATGTTTGGACACACTGTGGTAGAGTCTCTGGAAATGTAAACTTTTCTTGTGTAGGTTTTGTTGTAGTAATCGTAGAAAGAATAACAACTAATTACTGACCCAAGTTCTAGGGTCATTCCCAGTCCTAGGCACACCACTTGCCTTTCAAACAGCCATTTTCTAACAAGTTTTTCATATATATTGAGAAGTGAAGTACAAGGAAGAGGCTCAGTGTCTTATACAGTAACAGGCAGTGTGAAGGGATTCCTGTAATACATGATGCAGATACAGTGAGGCAGCTGCAGAAAACCTAGGGAGGGTGTTACAAGGTACTACTTAGGCCAGTTTCTCTTAAAATGAACCTTTTTCAGGCTGTTTTTTTGTTGTTGGTGGTTGTTTTTTCACTGTAAGAAATGCTGCGTGTATATGCCCACACACATATATTGACTGCACGTAAGCAAAGAAGGAATGTGAATAATGCCAAAATACTTTGATGATGATGAGGTGATGGAACACAATCAGGCTTAAGGCATCTATTAGTGACTGAATAAAAAGCAGTTAAAGGCACTCCCTCCCAACAAACCTTTATCTCCTCCTTCAGTGGTGTTGACTGTGAACTCTATGGAAATCTCTGGGTGGCAATTTCCTGGACAGCCCCAGAGGGGTCAGACTGCATTTGAATCAGAACTTGAGCGTGGGTGGGAGGGTGAAGGAGGGAACAGAGTTACTTGGTATTGCTGCACTTATCTTCATAGCTGTTCACCCGCCAAAGCAGTGACAGCATATAAAAGTGGCAATGTGATTTCACAGTTCTAATCTGGTTAATCATATTTTTTTCCAAGAAGTGCCTCAAAGCAGACTGGGAGGGGAAATACACATTAATGCTCTGTGCTGGTTCATGACTAACCACATTCAAAATGAGCAGGGTTTTCCAGAAGTGAGGGTTTTATGCCTTATTATCTTTTCCATAACTTTTCCAGTACAGTGTTATCTACAGCTGATACACAGAAAGCCTTTTTTTTTTTCTTAAAAAAAAATAATAGTTAAGATGTGCCTATTCGCATGAAGAAGTGATCTAGAAGTGCAGAAATACAGTCTTCTGCCTTTTTGTGCAGGAAATGTACCTTTATTTATGAAATTCACAGTTTTGTCTAAATCTAGAGATAGTGCAGGAAAGAAAATACATTTAACAGAGCAGGACTGGAATAATGTATTCCTGTGTGGATACATTTGATCAGCACTGTATGTTCTATCTCAGGATAACTGACAAAATATACTAAGGTAGGCATGGGGTTTTGGCTGAAACTTGGTGCTTATTTATGATAGAATCTGTTGATAAATGATTTGCAATGAGGAACAAACCTACAGCTTTAGAGTCAGATAAGATTTGTCTATTCCACAGCCAACACTCTCATGCTCAGCCTGCCAGCTGTCTTCTCTCTGTCACAGATAAATAGCTGAAAATCGGGAAGACTGCATTCATGGATCAACTGCATCAAACAGTTGTCAAGCTGAGAGCCAGTTTGGTCCAGATTTATGGCTGGCTCAATCAGCTTGGTATTAGTAGAGCTGTGCTGACTTACCTAGGCTCATCTTTTGAACCTCAAAGTTTCATCAAAGATTAAATATTCTAGGAATGCAAATGCAATGGATAAAAAGAGATTATCTCTAAAAAGATGATGAATGAAAAAAAAGCCAAGCCATGCGTGGCTGTGGATCTTGAATGGGACATAACCAGAAGTCTTTTGAGGCAGCAGTTAGCAGAACAACTCCACTCCTGTTTCAGGATCAGGATGCAGACAGCAAGAGAGGACATTTCTAAAATAGCTCTGAAGCTCTTTCATTCTCCTCTGGATACTTGGAGTTCTGCTAGTTAACAGACTTGTAGTAGCTGTTTGTGTCTTAATCTGTTGTGTGAATATCCTACTAACTTAAACAGTTTATTTTAAAATTGGTGCAATTGGTGATTGAAGACCAGAGTAGAAAGTTGGGACTTCAGCTGAGTAGGATCTAGAAATACCTGCCTGGGAAACATGTCTACAGTAGTAAAAGGCTCTTTATCAGATATGAATGTAGGAATATCTGTGGCTATGAGCTGAAACTAAAGCAATTCAAACTAGAAATAAGGTGCAGTTTTTCAAAGTTGAATAAAATTAACTTTTGGAACTACTTACCTAAAGACAAAGTGAATCATTTAGCCACTTGACACCTTTAAATTGAGATAGATGACTAAAATATAGGGTGGAATTCTACCACCGCACAATGGACTTGATGTAAAATACCAAAGTAAATTATTCTATGACCTCTATAAAGTGTTGGACTAGAGCATCCATATCATCCCCTTCTCCCCCACCTATTTTAGAACAATGAGCATTCATAGCTGCAAAGGCAAAGAGGAATGCCTGGTATTTGCGAATATTATAATCTTCCCATAAAGCCTAAGGGAAGTGGCATGACTGCAAGATAGAGGATGAAAGTGCAGTTCAGCTTCTGAACACTGTTGTTAGATTCAAAGGTGAAGAAATAGGATTCCTCTGGTGACCCTTCATTTTATGTTCCCCATAATCCTGCTTAGAGCAATAGAGGCATCTCATGGCAACAGCAGCTGATCAAAGGTTTGACTGAGGTTAGAAGATGTTTATGATGTATTAGCTTTGAGCAACTCAGTGTTTTGATTGGGATATATGTATTTAGGATTTGTATGTTTCAGCTTGCTTTAGCTCAATCTTTCAACTAGTGTTTCAAAACAGAACTCTCCACTGTTAAGACCAGCAAGATGTGCTCATGCTACTCTGTGACTTTCATTCATACTGATGTGCATATCAACCAGAAGCCTCATGCAAGTGCAGAGCAAGCAGTCTTGTCAAAGGACAAAGCAGTACAGAAGAATGAAGTGACTGCGGCCTCACTGGTGAGCAGGTCTTAATTTATTCATGACACTTTTACATACATTGAAGATCCAATTAGTAGATTATTCCAAATTCAGGAACAACGAAAAATAAATAAATAAATAGTATATCTGATTTCTCTTTTCATATCTTTTCCAAAGTTCAAAATTCTGTGGTGGTTTGTTTTTTGTGGGTTTTTATTTGTTTGGGTTTTTTTTTTCTGTACGTTTGTTTTTTTTTTAATTTAAGCCAGCTCTGACTTAATTCCAACACAATCTGGGTCATACTGCCAGATTATTAAAAACCAAGAAGTTAATAATGAAAAATGAAGCCACTGAATGTTAGAGTTTCTTGTATACCCAGACTGAAGATCCCACCCCTTTCAAGGACTGCTGTAGGCACAAATGTTACTGACACAACACAGGAGGTGGTTTTCCTTGACATCATCACTGAGTGCAGAAGAAATTATGAAAAACTTTGCCCAGACGTGATGAATTCTGCAAAACCACCTGCAGCACAGCCATGTGCACAATTGCGGAATGTTTGTAAGATCTCAGATTCAGAAGCAGACACAGGTCTTTCGTGATGGGATTTTGCACTGTTTTTAACCTAGGGTGCAGACAATAAGGCAGAAAGGAATATGTACACCACTCACAGAGGTACAGAAACACATACATCTACATGTGCTGCACCACTAAATTCATGGTTGATGGATCATGTGTCTGCAAGGTTAAGTGGGAATCTGAAGTTCATTATCCGCCCACTCACCTTCTCAGGTTCATGGAACTGTTACCGCTGAGTAACTTTTCTCCAGTTGCATCCTGTCCAGCATCTGTATTCCTCCTGCAATACTGCCAAACACAAACAACTTTATCTTAAATAATGAGCACATGCGTAGGATCTCACATGCTTTGTGTGATGGTGCTATCTGATTCTCACTGGCTTCCCAGGCAACTTTTGCCTCCTTTGGATTGCCTCTAGAAATCCTGCTTTGTAGTGCTTCTCTGAGTGATGAACATGCAATTGTGGTGTCAAGACATTCTGTTTAAGGAGTGTGCTAACCCAGCATGGGTCTGGAAAGGTGAGAAAGTCTGACAAATGCTGAATAACTTCTAGTCAATAAATCTCAAACAGCAAAGCTGTCTCATACAGAAGAGAACAAGACTAATCAAATGCTTCGAGGAGAAGCGGGCAAAGAAAAGCAGACAGGAAGGTTTGGTAGTTAAAGACCTGAATCTAATTTAGGGCAACAGCAGGGTCTAGCAGACAGAGTATGTGGGCATGAGATTAGCCTGCAGTGATGGATAGGAGGAACACTTCCTTCTGTTAGTGTCTTTTCTCCTACAGAACCACTACTCCAGAGGAAAGAGTTGGAAGGTAGATGTCCATAATGTTGCATCCTTAGATTTAGCATCCTGATTTATAACCATCCCTGACATGATTTATTTCAGAGGACAAGGAAGGCAACACCTTCTGCTTATGTGGAGAAAGGATAGAAAAATGTTGATTTAAAGCCAATGTTCAGTTATTATATTGATCTCCCAACAACAGGCAATAGTACTTTAAGGTAGTAGACTGCAACATGGGATTTTCATTCCACTTTAGAATGAGAAGTGGAATCAGTAGTGAGGAGTGGTACTCAGTGGCATAGGCTGGATAACTGTAGATTGGGATTTTTTTTATAATAAGCCACCCATTCTCTTAATTTCTACAAGAGATGAAAGTATGGGTCAGTAGAGAAACCAAGATGACATGGTTGGTGTCCCCCGAGAAATAGGTGTCAAATACAATTCAAAAAATGCTGTTTAAGTTGGGCAAGAAAAGATGTTTTAAATCTTTGACTTGGGGAAAAAAAAATAAAAATCTTCTTGCTCTTGAATATTATTTAGATTCTGCGAGCTCTGTCTTTGCCAAATATAGCTACCACATTAACTATACAGCTAATCACTGCAGTTTTCATTTATCTGTGCTGTGGGTC
Organism: Chaetura pelagica; assembly: GCF_000747805.2. Classification (NCBI taxonomy): domain Eukaryota; kingdom Metazoa; phylum Chordata; class Aves; order Apodiformes; family Apodidae; genus Chaetura; species Chaetura pelagica. The sequence goes on along the minus strand of NW_009953496.1, from coordinate 1,459,091 downwards.
TCGGTGTTTTTAACGTCCAATGTTGTTTTCCTTTTGCTAAACAGTGACTCCAAACATCCTTTACGTGGGAATGTTGCTTAAGCAAAACAAACATTTTGTACATGCTAGCAATTCACTAAACAGTTTTTCTGTACTTTTAATGATCTGTTATAAAACACTTGAATGATTCATTGAAGAGAAAAGCAAGATAATGCAGGTCATTTTGCAAACCCAAACATAAGAAGCAGCTTTTTCACCTCTATAACAGACAGCACTTTAGCAGTGCTCACTGTCCGTTCTGTAAGAGTTCAGAAGTGTTTGTCATCTTTCCATTACAGCAAGTCTGTTTTCATTGTTTTATAACTTCTGCCAAAAAAATTACTCAAAAATGCTAAAAATTAGAAAAAGGAGGTCTTAACCCTGAAACAGTAACTTGAATTACAGTTTGAATAACCTTGGTTAGGCAGACTTTAGGGCAAAGGAGGTGGAACCACTTGCAGATTTACAAACACCTTAGGTTTGTTTAACTTCAAAATAGCTGTGAATATGCATTTTGCAGATTTGGCAAGCACATACATTCTGGGAGAAGAGGAAAGCAAGGCATCAATCTAATCACAGGCATGCTATGCTTTAAACAATAACTTCTCATTTGCAATAATTATTATTTTCCATGGTTTTTCCTTTCAGTCTGAAAAATTCACTTTGTTTCTTTGTGTACAGCTTAGGAAACAGAAAGATTCATGCTATTATTTTTTTTTTGCAGAAACATACAAGCCTTTAGGAAGTCAGTTTACTACTGGCAGTACGCTCCTCTTTAGTTCATCTTGGCAATGACCTGTAAGTTAACAGCTGGATCCAGGGCTCACTAAGGTTACTGGAGGGATTTTTACTGATTTTGGTAGGCTCTTGTTCAGGCTTGATCTGTCTTTGACATTTGGCACTGAGGACAAGGGCACTACTGAAACAGTCCAGACCAAACATGTAAGTGAAGGTGCGGTTAAGAGGAAAGTAATGTGGCCTTTTATGTTTGTGCCTATAGGACTGCTTGTCCTCTTTTTAAAAGCAACTTGACATTAACATTCTGAAAGCAAAACATAACTGGGAAAATACAGATTCCTGCAAGCCCAGGTCTCAGTCATAAGTGTAACAGTTGTTTACAGACAGAGGATTCCTCCTCAGGCTAGTGCAAGGCATCTGTTTGACCAGCTTCTGAAGGTTGACAGGGAAAATCAGTCAAGCATGGGGCTTTTAGTCAACCTTGCTCTCAGGGCTCATAATTTATGTAGAAGAGTTTTTGATCTGCATACTTATCACAGTCTTTTTCACTACTTTAATATATTTTAACTGTTATAAGCACAGTGCTTTTAGATTATATCTACCATACCTACTCTTGCTGGTGCAGAAGCTGAGCAACTTCAGAAACTTCCCCAACACTAAGAACTGTCCTCAAGAAAACAGGAATCATCAAGTTACCTCCAACAGAAAAAGGAAGAAGGTACTTTCCTACTGACAAAGGAATGCAGGATACTAGCATAGGTGGCATTACTGGTTTGATGACACAAATGGACTTACTGGCTATTTTGTTACCAAAAAGATCAAAAACTCTTAATTAAGGTGTTGTTTTTCTTCATCTCAGGAGACAGCTGCTGAAACATTACAATATATAGCAGTAATTAATGCTGTGATCATATATGCTTTTCACTTCTAGGCAGGAAGGGCAGTGAGTCTTTACCAGTTTGGAAGCTGCTACAGTAAAGATGAGTGCAGATTTATAGCATCTCTGAGCTTCCCTAGAAGCTCTTATATTACTAGAGACAATCATATCGTTATTCTGCAAACAAAAAGGAAATGCCAGCCAACTGGAAGTACAAAATAAGCCTTCATACATTTTAAGAAAAGAATAGAGGCTTTCAGATAAATTGCTTTTCCTTGCTGGGCCCTCTTTTGCTGTAGTTAATTATAAGTGGCATATACAAGAAAAGGCAAGCCAATAAGAAAAGTTTACAGGCAACACTAAGGAAGTGTCCTAATTCCTCTGGGCATTTTAGCATGTTATTGTACACCACTAACCATTTTCATTCCAAATGATCTCACCAGGGTACCAACAATGGAGATGTCTTCAGTAGATGCTTGTTCAGGCCTAATAATTACAGTTTAAAGAACAGTTGGCTATGCATTGTCTCAGTCAAAATTAAGACACACATTTTGTTCCCACAAGAGATTTGACTGTGGGTTTTTTTCTACTGAGGAACATATAACACAGGGTCCTGATGAACAATAGAAACCTATGATCAAGACATAAGCTTTAGAATTGCTAATGTGGCTGAACAACAAAAGAGTGTCTTTCGATCTCACAAAGGTCACAGAGCAACAAAAAACTACATGAATGCATAATGAAGGCCAAAGTACCTGAACCTATTGAAAATAACATTTAATTCCTATCAAAGTAATTTACTTCTTATTCTCAGGGAAATTAGAGTGGGTTCATTGCATATGAGATTCTATACAATTTAAACATGCTTTCACTATAGGAAATGAGAGTTGAAAAAGAGCAACAAGATATTCACTTAAATGCTACTTCCTACAAAATAAATTGGAGCACAAAAGGAGCAGCTCAATAGAAAACTTTGCCTGCTCAGAGGTACCTTTGTTTGATGAATGAACCCTATTTCCATCAGTCATCTTGGTGAAAGCAAGAGACACAGAGTGAGGGTGGATTGCATTGCACCTATCAATGACTCTCTGTACTTTGGGTTCCTAGGCTGTTGGCTAGGCTCCTCTGTAGTGCAAGGAGAGAGGAAGAGAGAAAAGAGCATCTTGGGGTGCAGGTGACAGGTGACTCAGTCCATGCATTTTAGATATGCATGGAATATATACAGCTTGTTTCAGTAGTTCCAAGGTCTAGCTCAGCCCCGTGGTGAGGATGCATGACAGGACCCACCCAGGTCATCACTTAGATGGGGCTGGCAGCCCCAGGTGTCAGAAAGCACGGATGGCAACCATGTGATCTGGCTGTGCTCTGACTGACCCTAGTCTGAACATGATGGAAAGAAATAGCAAGAAGGTGACATCCTGTGACATCCTCCTGCTGCTGCTGCACAGAGGAGTCCTGCTGATCTCCTCACCTAGAAAAGGAGAGGACCCCGCATACAGAGTAAAGTAGAGGAGGAGGAGAGAAGATAGCTCTGCTTAGCCCTACTCCTGAGCTGAAGCAGTCCTAAGCTGACCTCCTGCCCTCTGTGCCCCATGCTCTCTGCCTGTGTGGCAGAGTTATCTGCCTGTGTGGATCAAATTAGTAAATTTTGCATTCCCCAAAAAGAAGCTTTACCCTACTGCATTCCATACTGACTTTGCAAAAGACAAATACAGACCAGTAAATGTCACCAGGATTCAGATATCTCAGTCCTGTGTATTCAGAAGCTTTTACCTATTGAGAGTATCAGTCCTATCAAACAAGATGTCATTAATATTTTTTACAAAATATCCCTCTGTAAATGTTTCTTTAGTATTTCAAGCAGATGTATGTTGGGAAGAAAGGGAGATTGTACAGTACAGTCTTCTTTTTTGTTGTTGTTGTCATTGTTTTTATTTCTTTGTTTTGTTCTAAATGTTATAAGTGCCCTCAGTACTCTCTGTATTCTGTGCAATATCATGTAGATGCAATTTACTTACTGTATAACATTTATTTGTTACTACTGATCCATCGTAAGTGACCCTGAATATAGTAAATCCAGTGGAAGGGCAAAGGAAAAAAAAAGAGAGAGAAAACCAACCCAAACATGTAATCAAGGAAAGATGTGTTGCAACTTAAAATGGTGTAATATATTCTGGAATCTAATACTTGATGCTGCAAGTTTCTGGGTATGTTGCTGATAAACTATCTATCATTCAGAGTTATGAAGACCATAAGCTTGGACTTCTTTTCTTTTCAAGACTATAGTATGTAATGATAAAAAATTCTGTGGGTTTTGTTCCTTTTTTTTTTGTTTTCAGAACAGTTAATGGAGATCAATTGAAAACTGCTGGGAATTTTGCTGCAGTAAACCATCTTAAACAATTTCAAATTGCTTACAGCTTTTATCAGTCACATTAGAGATTTTGCATATTGAATAGAACTCCTTAAGAGGCAGAAATATAACTAATTGAGAATGCATTTCAGTGATTATTTTCTGTGACGGCCTATTGTGGGTCAGGCTGTTGTCATTTGCATTAGCTGCTCTCCTAGTGATTTACAATGGCAGAACGCAAAGAAATGCGGTGGATCGTTCAGAAATCATCAAACTGTCCTGGCAGCTTCACCCATTGGAAATGATTGACCATATGTATTAACAGAACATTAAAAAAAAAACCACAAAAAAAAACCACCACAAAGCTTTGAACTTTATTAACTTTTATTTTTATTGGGCTAAAGTTGGCAATGGCATTACCATCCTAACCAGAAGGCATTTTTTAATATGTTTACTTTGAACATTTTTGTAATCTCCTTACATATTTCTATCACTCCTTGTTCCTACTATCATTGATTATGATTTAAGGACTCAATGATCTGAGCTCTTTCTTGCCTCCAATTCCTTCCTGAAGATTTTTTCAACAAAGGTCAGTGCTACAGTCTTTTACAGCTACCAAAATCTTTGCACAAGCTTAAGAAGATGCAAGAGCATCTCCCAGGCAACAGGCATCAGTTCAGAAATGCATGCAATGCATACTGGCAAATTCATATCTCTTCTTCTACCTGCTCCACCAAACTTCCTAGACCAGAGATTGTAAGGAATTTAGTATAACCTGGATCTTCTTGCAACAAGTCATTATGCCTGTAGCTAACCTTCTAGGCTACCTGGGCTGTGCATTAGAAATACAGTGGCAGAATCTGTGTCTTCTGAAATATTACCTATTCAAACAATGTTCTCTTTCAGCTAAGTGCCGTTAGGTACTGACTATTTTTTAATTAAAAACCAAAACCAGACTAATACATATCTGGTATCATGTAGAGTTTACCTTGTCAAGAATAAGAATCAGATGTATGTATAGTAGATTAAATAGAAATGTTGGCAAGCTGTATTGACTTTGAACAGCTAAGAATTGACCCAATTTTTTCTTCCAAATAGAAGCCGGGAATTGCACTAAGGCAAATTTCTCATTTGTAATAGGAAAATTTCTATTTATTTTTTTTTTTAAATAGCCATTCTTACATAGATGGAAGTACATGGAGGAGTCATCTCCCTCTGTGGAACAGAGGAATGAGATATGAAGCTTGTGAAAAAGTATTGCTGCACTGACACTGAGAGTGGAATGAAGGATTGTAACTGGAAAGAGGTGTCTGGTTTGGAGACAAAGTGCAAAGTTATGGGTAGATGGCTCCAGCTGTGGAACAAATAAGGAGCTCCTGGGTATGAGGAAAATATTCTACTCAGTTACACTGTTGTAATCAAGTCCTGAAACTCTGAGGTCACTTCATACTTCCATGCATTCTGCCCTGCTTCCTCTGATTCTTAACCCAGTTACTTCTAACTGTGTGCCCTCCTGAACTGTTTCATGTAGAACCAAACCCTGAATCCCTAATGCTTACAGGGTGTACATGAGGGAGCATAAGGAAACAATATTTAAGAACTTCTGATCTCCAGAAATTTCATTCTGCCTAAAGTAGCTGATAACAGCAAGTGTGAACAGAGAAGGGCAAAGAGAGTTTAAGCTTTGAGAAGCTAAGTTTCTTGATCCTTATGATGATATTTCCACTGGATAGTTCTGGGCAAAGGTTGAGGTATCATCCTACATCCCATTATTTTCTAAGGGCATTTCACCAAGAGCCGCAATAGAAGCGGGGATGTTTTTGGGAGATCAGAAGGTGCCAAGAAACTTATCCATGAATGTCTGTTCAGGGTTGCTTGAATAATAATATACACTTGCCATCATTTCACTTGATACTTTCTGGAACATTAGTTTTATTAAAAGAGAGAATTAGAAAGGGTTCAAAATTATTTCATATGCAAAGCAGATAAACAGAAGAGTATTTTTGTACTGGGAAGATAGATGGTGCAATGCATGACCTGGAGAAACTGGTGTAAAATGCTGGCCAGTTACATTTTTCTTCTGTCTTCTTTCTTGAAATAAACAATGAGATGCTATTGGCATTTTGAAATGACAGATCACTTTCAGGTTGGCATAAAATAATGAATAGACTAATTACAATGTTATTTGATGGAAAGACTCTGCAATCCACATTTGGAACCCAGTCTGTAAGAAGATTAATTAGTTAACAGAGAAGATTAATAAAACCTAGTCTGGTGATTTGCCATTTTGGCCAACATTTGAAACTGAATTTCCTATACACACTAGCTGTGTGAGAAATTACTCCTGAACTTTATTCAATAAGATCAAAGAAAAGAGCTGGAATTATGACAAACACTTGTTTATTTCTTTCCACAACTGCAAGAATCTGGTAGGTTTTTATTCCTCTGAACATTAAATAAGGTTATGTCCACTTTTCCTCTCAAAGAGGTATTGCAGAAGTTAGATCTGAAACTGAAATTTAACAAAGTAAAAGCCATTCACTCTGTATTATTTTTCTGAAATAAAGCTGTCCGTGTATGTTGACAGAAATCAGAATGAGGACCCTGAAGATAAGATGGGCTGCCTATGAAAGCAAATCCAATAGCTCATTGGGTGGTTACAACCTGCTCAGTGAAGCACTGCATCCAGTGAATGGTGTTGATTCAAAAAGCAATACTTAGGATGAAATTATTCTTGTTGTACAATGTCTTTAAGTGTCATTATTAGCTTTTCTGTTTTATATCAGGTTAATCAGATAAGTACACTTTAATTTCTGTCAGGGATTAATTTTATTTTAGTTTTCTGAGTGTGCAAATGGTTCAGGAGGATCTAACTGACATATTGTAAGTCTGCAAGATATTTGAACCTTTATTTTACAAACAGCTTTTATAAAGATATCACTTTTAATTTTATTTTTTTTTTTATGTCCCAATTGCAGCTGAATTAATTTGTCTGCTGGATCATTCTTGCGTGCTATTCACTCACAGAAGTGAATAGCTGGAGTTACAGGTTACCAGCACTAAAATAATTTAGAACTTTTACGCTGTTTGATTATGAGCAAAGACAGGCTTGCCAAACCCTATTCCTGCTGCTTTTCTCTCTTCATTTTTCAGCACAGCTGTTTTGAACTTCCTAAAAGGATTCAAGGCTGATCAGCTGGTATTTATTGGCTTCAGAGGATATGCCAGCAGCACACACTTTTGATGCTTAAGAAAAAACCCCAATGTTTGTTATTAAACAGTTTTGGAAAATGTTTTAACCACATTTAAGAGGGTGTCAGATAACTGTGCTTTAAGAGAATGAATTTTAAAGAAAGTTTCTTTCTATTTCCTGAAGGAATGCTTGTTTCGAAAAGACCAGATTTGAAAACTTCTCAAAGAGCCAGTACACCAAAAGTGCTTTTGTTGGTTCACTGGCTACTTGAGATTTCTTTTCTCTTTTAAGTAGTTCCCAAAATGAAGACAAGAGTGAATATGTTTTCCCAAGTGGAACATTTTTACCTCTGAAAGGTGGAGGAAGAGGGAGAGAGAGCACAAAACATGTTGCATTCTGTTAGCCTGAAATTCAAAAAAGATTTTCGGGAATCCCAGCTAGGTGAACGCAATATCCTTGAGCATCAATGCTATGAAGTACGTGATCAAAGCAAAACCTGGGTACTTAGGATGAGACTTGCTGCCTCTTTTTACCAAGCTGCTTTCCATGTCTTTCTCAAAAAGACAACAGAAAGTTTGGAGAATCAGTAGAAGTTCCCACCCCTTCTGCTCTTTGTTGGTTCTGTTTTTTTCTAAATGGCAGTGCCATTTCAGCTATTCATGTGGTGAACTTCAAAAAAAACCCCAAAACAACAAGAAAATGAAAAGGATTTAACTGTTAGTCCTATTACCCTGGATACATATTCAGTGCAAACTTTAGACAATAAAGAGAAGTCATGACACACAAATCCAAAGGAAGTGGGAATTGATTGTCTGTACCAATTAAATCCTATCACCTGAAAGAGT
>NW_009953496.1:1441781-1451020 GCF_000747805.2 Chaetura pelagica | reverse complement strand
GTTTGGTGTTTTGCATTTTTAAACCCATGTGCTTTTAATGACTTGTGTTTTCTATTAAGATGAAGAGGACACATTTTCCTTTTATCTTCCTCAGAGTTTTTGTTTCATATTCTGCATCTTATCCAGTCGATCTTTTCACATACATTAAGAAGTGGAAGGCCTTAATTATGATGTTTTTCATCAGACCAGTAATGTACAACAGAAACTATGAAAATGCATGGGGTTTAATGCATGCCTAGTTGACATGAATAACAGACTATATGTCACTCTAGGACCAATGTGTGAATTATTTACATACAATATTGGGAATAAGTCTGAGATGTTTGTTAATCGAGCCTTATAGCAGTCTCTAAAATACAAAACATGCCCCTTTCTGAGGGATATTGCAGCCAAATTTAAATGATGTATCTGAGGACGTGTTTTCTCACATGTGAAAAGTGTTTTAGAGTATCAGAAAATAATTCAGTCCTGGGACAATGCTACAGGGTGTATGCACATCACACCCCACTCCTTGAAGGTTTTAATCATATTCTCAGAAAACTGAGTATTACCTGTGGGACACCCACATCTTGGCATGGAGAAAGTGCAGCATAATTCCTAAATTTCCATTAGTAAGGTGCTGCAATATTTTTTTTCTTTTCTTTTCCATCCCAAAGAGAGTGAAAACAAGTAGGGTGTGTAATTAAACATGAGGTAAAGTGGGAAAAAGGAAATCTAACACCAAGTCATCTGCCCTAATCCATGTGAAGGTCCAGTCCCACTCTCCCACTCTCTGGGTTTTTTAAATAAAAAAATTGTACTGTAGCACTGAGAAACATACATTTGCCTGTGTCCCAGTTGTGAGAGACAGGAAGGGTGAATGAATTTAAATAAATTATATTCTTCTCATAATTGCCTGTTTGTAATACATCTTATTAGCATACTTCTGACTATAAGGTTTCCATTTGATTCTGTGGAAGTTCTATGGTTACTTCAAACCCCAAATGGTTAATGTCACAATTACTGATTCACAGTAATGTAGTGATAGCTGATATAATTCTTGCCTTCTTTTTTATCTTATTTATTTTATTTTATTTTAATTTTCTTCCTAAACGATGAGTCACATATGTATATGTAGTTTCAGGCAAATGAAAGAACCTAAATGAAAAACTCATCCCCAAACCCTCTTCTCTCTGGTTCAAATTTCTTGGTCTTGGTAAGCCAACTGGAGTTTTTATGACCATTTTAGGTAGGAAATTTTTGCAATAACAGAATTTTATTCTAACTGTATGAAGCAATCTATCTAGTCTGAAACTAAATACAATTATGTACTGTGTCTATGAAACACTTGAAACAATGACTTTTGTATGGAGTATTCTAATTTCAAATGCAAAGTGGATCCAAATATACTTTCCTGATTGCAGTGTCCCATTTTTTTAATAATACTTGGTATCTTGAGTCTATCTTCCTTGGCACAAAAAGATTTATCTTAATTTTAAATTAAATATACTATTTTTTCCCCTCAAAACAGTTACATTTTTTACACTTACTATTAAATTTTTGGGGGATTTTACAGAGCAAGCAAGAAACAGATTCCAAATTTTCAGCTTTGATTTATTGATGGTCAGTTTTCTCTTCTTTACTCCGGTGCCAGTATTGTTTTTTGCTCTCTACTATTGAGCTGTTCATATTTTATGAGGAAGAGTCACGTCCCTTTTTAGCCTTTGTTTTACTGTATTAAATAAGCCAACTTCTTTTTCAAATGATTGGTTTACTCTTTCCTTATTTATCCTTGATTATATATATTGTAAAAATGTGAGCAAACATAGGATTTATGTTTTTCTAAAGTTTATGGTGACTAGGAATGGAGTGATTGTTTTCCTTCTAAATGTTCTTGTATGTAATGTCCTATTTGTTGTGTAAGAATCTGGGAAACTAATGTGAAACATTGATTCATGCAGATATTCCCAGGTATTCCTAATCTGATTAAACTAACGATAAGGCTTTGTTGTTCTCCATTTACCTGTGGAGTCTTTCACCTCCGTAAGAACATTAACTATTATATGTGCTCAAACTTACTGTCTAAACAGTAGCAAAAAATTCACCAGATCAACTCTCTCCATGCTCCTCAGAGGGCTCTAATGCAAACCGAACACGGTAAAACTAAAAAGTCATGCTCTTAACTGTTGCCTTGGGTGAACTGCAGAGATTACAGTGCTCTTAGTACGCGATATTGCTCAGAGTTAGATCTGCCAATGGAATCATGCATGGTGGAGAAACTGCACTGTATGGTTTGCTAGCAACTCCAAACAATCTCCACAATTTCCAAGAAGCTGACAAATAGATTACTTATGCTCATGATGATTTCAGTATTATTATTTAATTGCTTGACATTCACCTTCTCTAATTCCTGGCTGTGAAGAAGTACTTGGAGGTTAAAAGAACCTATAACAGATATTTACCCAATGGTAACACTTTTTGTGTCTGCTCGTTCAAAAAGATTGTTTCAGAAATCTTAAAAAACTCCAAAAGATTTATGTAATATAGCCAAAAGTTCCTATGCCTAGTTTGATTGTTTAAGGTATATTTTTCTCTCTAATGGCTGAGATTCCATGTGATCTTTTTGCCTGATGTCAACTATATGAAGTTATTTGTTGCTTATGTGAGGATTTTTGAAATAATGGATTTACAAAAAGAAACAAATTATACTTCAGAGAGGTTACTTAAAAATAACTTTTGTGATGTTCTGTTTCTCTAACAGACATAAAACAAAATTTGACCTTGGACAGTAGAATTAAACAAGTATGGAAAGGCTTATTTGAATATAAGTTTTTATGACTGCTAATATGCGTGAATAAGCATAATTAGTCTCATATTACATTTGAGCATTGAGTCTAAATGTTTGCCAACTAAGTAATGTGGACAATTTAGCTTTAAGTACAGATAACAAGAAATAAGACAATGTTCTCCAATATGTCAAAAAGCAATCTCTAACAACACTATGGTGGAGCATAATATAATGCAAGTTAGTGTTATTTAATATAATGAGATACACAGTGCATATCATGAAGCACTGAAGCCAAGGATGTAGTTTGCAAGTTTGTGTTGGAGTTTCACATCTTACAGAGTAAAACAAGACATTTAGGAAAAGAAGAAATTGTTGTTTTGGGAAGAGATCTGTCACATTGGTCCTTTAAATTGTTGTTTTGGGAAGAGATCTGCGGCATCTGTCCTTTATCTTGCAGCTATACTAGACAGAAAGTGTGTAATCTTGTAATAAAGCTTACAGGAGCTGCTAGAAGTCTGTCTTTATCAGAAAATTTATTTGACAACCAGCAATAAGGAGAGTTAAGTTTATATTTTGTTATTTTATTATGCAAACATATGCTATGTAATAAATATGTTACCTTCCATAATTTTAATGAGGTTGTTTAACAGGAGAAATCAAATTGAGGAGAAAGTATTTAATGGGGCTGTTTTTATCAGTGCATTTTATCTAATAGTTTACAATAATTTATGTGACATTATGTGTCAGTAATTGGCATGGTATTTTAAAGAGAGATGTTACATCTGGCATAGGCTGTACTGAGTACTGGAGTTGAATGTCAAGAAAGATGCAATAAAACAGAGAAAACTAAAAAGCTCCTTTCCCCCTTCTCATAAATCAGACAGAGTCCTGTTTTTGTTCCAGTGACATCAGAGCACTGGACAGATACCAAGTCATTCTGAAAAATGCCTTGAAGGAACATCTCTCTGCTCTCTGCAGACACAAGATGTAAGAATACAACTTATAAGAATACATTTTAGTACAACAAATCAAATAAATAAGCAATTAAATATTTTCCCACAAACTAGAATCAGAACAGCTTATGTTGTTATTTGATTTATGAGCAGGAATTGAAGTTTCCTACAAAATAAGCCATTGTGTCTACTTTTACAAGCTAACAAGCAGTGTGTGACTGTTTCTTCTATTTCTTAAGGGATATAACGAGTCTCATTTACAATACTTTGTTTATTGAATGTCACATTTCATTCCATATATGCTTACGCTGGGCTGTGTCATATCAAATTGACTTCTAACTGCGACACAAACCAGAGCAAGACAATAGGCTAACATCTACTGACTTCTCCCTTTAGTTACATGCTTTTCCACTAGATGTAAGTGTTAATTTAGTATTGTCTATGATGGGAAGATGCCTTTGGGTGCATTTGTTAAGAGAGCAAGGCTATAATCCTACAGCTTCTACTGGCTTCAACGCAAGGGCTGAGACAGGTATCAGCCCTTGTGATCGAGGCCACTCTCTGCAACAGTCATTGCTAATTGTAACTAACTAATTTGGTTAAAATAGAAGAGGGAACAAAATGTGGGTAAAAATGAAGGTTTGATAACCTCCAGGAGAGAGTGGTCTTGAGTATAAGGGCTAAATACTTTGAGTTTCCTGAAACACATTATAGAGCTTTCAGAAATGTGGTGTAGCTGAAAATGGTTACTTCCTGAAAAGAAAGTGGGACACAGCTTCCTTGGGAAGGTGGTGTGCTAATGCAGCTGTAGGGTATGGAGGAAGAAGGTATCTAATAAAACAGTAAATACTTTGAAATGAAGAGTGCTTCAGAAATCCTATCACATACATACTCACATAAATTAACACAATTAAATATTTGTATTCTGATGAAAATACTTCCTTCAAAGGGAATATGTTTAGATGTTGAAATATTTTGGTGAAGAACCATGAAGGTTCCTTGACAGACAAAATAAATGAAAGTACCATTCTCCATATGTTTGTGCTGTTTTTCACAGTCCAGCATATAAGGTGATAACACAGTACAAACATTTTTTATTTTTAAAATTATCTTTTTAATATTTTTTTTTTTAATAAAAAAAGATAAAACCCTTAAGCCCTGGGGGACAGAACAATAGGTACAAAAATGTCCTCAACAACATTGTTTTTTCTTTTGTTATTTGTCAACTGGCTGTTGGAGTAAGAGGTGGGGAGAAGCTTGTATGTTTTTTTCAAGAAACCTTTCATGTGTGGGAGTGTAATATTTTAGTTACCACAGACCCTGTTCCCCATTTCACTGTAAGATATTCCTTCTGCATAACTCCATGGACATGCCTTTGAAATTACAATGATCTGACAGCAAAAATTAACATGAATCAACTATATTTTAAATTTACCTTTAGTGAATATGGAAGTTATTGCCAATGTAAGCGGATTCATGTATCACTTACAGCACTGTTTCACCCTGGTAGATGGCTTGCCTCACTTTCACCCAACCCCCATCCTCCCATAAAATGACTGTGTCAATTTGCAGTTCAAAAGAAACCACACTGTTAGGACTCTTTACAGCTTGTCTTTATTTTTAGTTTTAGGCTAACTAATGTCTTGTAGGACAGAAAAATGAATTCCAGACATAAATTTTGTATGCACACGTTTTTCTTATTTTCTGTTAATATTTGTTCTTTCTAGTAATAACCAGTTTCTCTTTTTAGAGGTTCATCAGTTCACAGGAGATATTAAGCTATTAAAGATGGGATGATGCTTAAAAATGTATATACGAAGATGTCTATTTCTCTACAGGATGATACTGATCTTTTTGGAATAGTCCCCCAAATGACTGTCACTATTCCAGTACGAATATTAAGAATAACGACAACCATATTTATAGTGGTGCATCATTATAATTTTGAAGACTAATAATCTCATAAAAAATGTAGCTCGTCAATGAAGACCAAAAATTATTTTACATGATCTTGCAAAGCACAGGGTCTGAGTTCTATTTTATTCCTTCTTTCAAAATGAATTAAATTTGAAAAAGAAATACTTTTTTTTTCCTCTATCTCTGGCACACCCAGGATATGATATTTTGTATCAAAGCTTAGCCAATCATAATTAAATTAGCATTTTAAAAATAGTAATTCCTTCATAACTCAAACCAACCCCAGAACGGTTACTGAAATGTTTGCTGAATTCTTCCCATTCCAGTTTCTTCCAAACAAGAACAAATTAACCAAAAATGTCCAAATAACTGAGAATCTCAAGCTGTGAGTAGCTGAATAAAGAATTCTTCAAATGGGACGAGTGAGCTTGAATGTCACTGAAACATATGGAGAAACAGTTTCACGATGTGCCTGATTCCAAACCCATTAAGGGGAGCTGTTCCACTGACTTCATTTGGTCTGAATTAGGCCCTATAAAAGGTGCTTAAAAATGCTTTTAAAATCAATGCCAACTAGTGAGGGCTCCATTCCAAATGAATGTGAAATGGTTTGTCCAAGACATTTAACTTATGCTCAATTTGATGCCCAGTTTCACACATTCAAATATTCCTATGAACATTCTGGGTTAGGCCTTCAGCTGGCATGTATCAACATAATTCCATTACAGTCTATATGTCTGTGAAAATTTACATCTGGACCATACTTTTGGAACCCATGTTCTAAATCTTTGGAGATTTTCTCATCATGCCTCACCGCATTTTTCTTGTTTGGTTTTTCAAGTCTCGGTTGAAGCAAAACACCATGTCCAGGAAAACAGCCTGAACTGAACTCCTTTGTATATGTGAAGAAAGACAATGGGAATTACTTGAGAGGCACTGCATATGGAAAAAATTTTCAGGAGAAATTTGGATATCAAATTTTCTCCAGCAAAATTCTTCCTCCATGCAAGGGAGATTGTTAATAACCTTGAGGCAGCAGCCTTTTTTGTGTATACTTTGACAAAAACATCAGCCAGCCACTCCCTTCTGATTAGTTTCACCAGAACAGATCTCTGACAGGATCAGAGTCAGTCAGCAGTGTGTGAACCTCACATGAATATCAGATTGTTGCAAAGAGAGATAAAATCCATATATTGCAGAACACAAATTTGCTTGCCTCAAGTAGGTGGGTTTCTGGTTTGTTGGTTTGTTGGTTTTTTTTATTTAATGAAGCATTAATCAAAACATTGACATGCTATAAAAAGCAATAAACAGTCCTTTTCTCTTTTCCAATTTAAAAACATGTCTAGACAAGAAATAAAAGCAGATTGTAACTTTTGGAAGCCAGTTCTTAACTTGTTCTAAGAAGTAGTCTCATAAATACACATCTGCTTCATTCTTCACAAATTAGGAAGGAAAGGAATAGTAAAGAGATCATGAGATTGAAACCAAACAAAAGATCCTGGTATCTCAGTTATTTAAAGTTCAAGTGTTAAAACTGGCTCAAACAAAAGGCATGTTGCCATTGCTTATGACAGTTTCACATAAAAACAGAAAAGAGGGATGGAGATGGTATAGTTGTGGGATTTTTCACTTTTGCTGATGTCAGATTGGATGAGGTTTAGCAGAAAGCCCTTCATGTTCAACAAGCACCAGATTTAGGGTTAATTCAACAGAAAGATGCAAGTCTTACAAAATCAACACTCTTCAGGTATACCTGGTAAATTGTCTTCAGTATTAGGAGTTTAAAATGCATTTCTTAAAATTTGCTTAGACACAGGTTCAGAAAACATGTGACCAAATTGTATGTTTGACTGTAACTAAGTCCAAAAAGTGCCTGACTTCTTTAGATAAAAATGTATGAAGATATTTTCTCTCCTACTGTTTTGCTACTAAGTATGTTCCGTAAATCACTTTTAAATGAATTATTTACAGATGTTTAATTTTCTTTCTGGAACAAATTATTAGTTCAATCTAATTTATGTGTATTTTAAGCTGCAAAAACTGTAATTATGACACCCATAAGAATTTTCATTAAAACAATTTTATTAAAAAACACAAGAAGTTTGGATCTATTTGTATTTCAGTGAATTATTTCCAATCCTATGAATTATTTGCAAGTGAGAAATCACTCAGAAAATAACTTTAAACTGTAAACTTACAGAATATTTTAATTTTAAAACTACTTTAATAAAAAAGTAAACCAGACTTGCTGGGAGTCACAGTATAAGTAGATGTCCCCTGTCACTCTGCACAATGACCTTTCTTATCCCTTCAGAGAACTGGTTATTCCTAAACCCACTGCTCCAAGGAAGATACCTACTTTCTACTCCACAGGTGAAGAAGCACTTTAGGCTGCACTTACCTAGCATTGGATATTGTACTGGATACTGAGGATACTGATTTAGCCCTTCAAGAGGGAAGATAGGAAATAGTACAGGAAGTGGAGAATGCACACACACAAGGAAAGAAAAAAACAACAAAAAACCCACAACCCAAAACCAAAACAGAATAAGTGAGCTTAGAAAAGGAGGTTTTCTGAATTACTATATGGTGGACCTAAAGGGACCTGAACTATCCCAACAACACTGGGCAAGGAGACACCTCCTCCCATACAAAGGGACAGGATCACAGAGACCCCAGTCAGAACAGGTCAACAAAAACCTGTCAGTGCAAGTGAGATAAGGCAGCAGTGCAGTCACAGTATTACAGTAGATTTTTTTTTCCAAACAGTCTCCTAATGTGCTAGGCATTTTCAGAATCACAGAATCACAGAATGTTAGGGGTTGGAAGGGACCTTGAAAGATCATCTAGTCCAACCCCCCTGCCAGAGCAGGATCCTGAGTAGGCTTAAGACAAGTGGCATAATTGTGTTTCAGAGTACTGTGCTTTCCATTCAGTATATATGTTTTTTGATATTGCTTTCCAGGCACAGAAACTTTCATTAGTACTGTCACTGCCTGTGTCTATAAGGATGTATGTGACCTACACCTCTTAAGCTAACTGTTGTCAAGCAGGGTAAGTTTCTGTTATAGTCTCTTTCCTCAATTCCCTTATTTGTATGAGAATCATTCACTTAGTCCTATAGTAACTGAGTTTCTTTTGTTAACCTTCTCTAGACACTGCACACTGAGTCTGACCATACCCTTCAGTGTGTCCTGACTTACACATCTGATCAGCAGCACTTCCATTTTAAAGAGGCCTCTGCTGAAATCACAGGTTATTGCTAGATCAATCCTTATTCTTTAATATGGTTTTAAAAGAAAACTGTCCAGTAGCCATCTCTAACCTGCAGGTGTTTTTCTCTTGTGGAAAACCTTTTCTTTTTTGTACAGTTGCTCTCCAAATTGTTAAAAAGGGTTCTGAGCAGCTAAATGAGGAGAGAAAAATCACAAAGCACTAAAAAGAGAGGGAAAAAGCTCTGGAAACTTTCTGGAAGTAAATCTGGGAATTCATGGTGCATGAGGCAGGTGAAGAGCTGAAAAAGAATGTGTGGTGCCTTTTGTTTTTTTTCATTTTGTTGGTTTGTTTTAGGGGTTTTTTTGTGTGTGTTTTGTTTTAGT
>NW_009953496.1:1384083-1441745 GCF_000747805.2 Chaetura pelagica | reverse complement strand
CATCTGGAGGTTAGACATAGGAAACCTTGCTCACTGCCTAGCCTCCCAGACCTAGACTGTGACTTCCTAGAGCTCAAGTTAGACATGGGAGAGATCATTTTAGGAATAGGCATCCAATTAATCAAGAAAGAGAGAGCTAAACTTTGAGATGAAATGGCCATACCAATGCAACCATTGTCAGTCAGCCCATGGACCTGATTTTCAGCCTGCCAATTCCTTTGGGCACTTCTGAAGTTGCACTAGCAAATAAGTCTTCCCATATCCATCAGTGCAAACACTTGCACCCACAGTTGACCAGCTATTCAATACCACCAGTAGACAAGTGGGAGATCTGACATTCAAACATTCACTAAAATAATCCACACACATAATACCACATTTGCCCAGGTGTTGGAGTCAGTCAAATCTAGCCGTGTGCACATGAAGGAACAGTTTTGTACACATGCATCTTCAAAGGCTAAGAAAAGACTTGGCTTCAAAAATAGTCCTTACGACTTCAGCACTAACATAATTTCATTTACTTACACATAAACTTAATTAATGATATAGTCTTGGAATGGAAAGAGATATAAAACAATTGTGAAATATTTTAAAAGGTCTTATAATGCATGCTTGCTAGAAACAGTAATGTGCCATTTTGTATTACAGAGCAGTCTGCTTTTTTTCATCTCTCAATACACTTCAGGACTACATAAACTCACAAGTCCATTGTATGTACTTATGAGAGCCCACTTAAAACATTGAACAAAATCACTCTGAAGCTGAAACAAGTGAAGACACTGCTCATCTCTTACACATTTACCTAGTATGGACTCCTTTATGATCATTAGTTACTGTGTATGCTTTAACTCTACTTAGTTGCAAACAATAATGTTTATAATAACATTTTTGGTCTGCAAATGAACCTTTTTGAAATGAACTGTAAACAAGGTCTAATAGGAGTTTATTTTCAAAGGGAATTGCAGCTCCAGCCACACATCCACCTTGTTGTAAATACCAGCTCCACCAAACCCAAACTCCACATCTAAGTTGCCTTGCATTTCTCTGGCAAATGGAGGTGAGGTACCAGATGAATACAGAATGCAAATCTTTACATTGATGTCCTAATTTTCATTTATCTCAACTTCAGAAAGTTTTCGCTGCATTTATGTAACCAGTAGACAGGTACTAGACCTTCTGGAAGATGTACTCCTGCCAAATCAGATGATACACAAAGGTCTCTGGGCTTTTCACCCACTGCATATTCAGCTTCAGTGTAGCTCCAGTGATTTTGAGGAGAAACTTTCCTGCAGGGAGGTGAACAATCCTACCATAGCAATTGCCTGAAACACTTATGTGGGTATTTGGAAAGAACGAACACATGAACCAACATGCACTCACATGTGCACAGAGAAATGCAAAAACTGGAAGAATTTGGAATGAAGAGAGGATACAGGAACTGGCAAGCTGTTTATTGCTTGCTACTTAACATTCAAGATGACCTAAGAAAGTGAGTTTAACTTTTATAGGTAAAAAGGAAGATTTAAAACCTGAGAATTACAGCACAGTCATCCTATTGATCATAACTATTAAATTACTGAAATGTAATTAAGCAACCAATGTCAAAATGCTTAAAGACAAGAGGAAATAGTGGACTTAAATTTATCAAGAGCATATCATGTTAGATTAGTTTAATTTCCTTCTTTGAAAGGGAGTGACCCATTGGATGAAGAAGTTAGAGACATGAGATAACTTGGCTTCAGTCAGGCTTTTGACACTCCCTTTTGATATCCTATGAGGAAATTTGAAACATATGGCCCATACTAAATTGCTACAAGATATGTGTAAAGCTCATCCGTTATTCAAGACAAACTAGGAAGATACCCAAGAGGAGGATGCTCAAAACATGTATGAAAATATTTTTGTGGAGACCAATGTGGTATGGAAATTTATTATAATCTGACAAAGAATTTTGACAATGGGGGAAATGCCGAAGCATTTTTTTTCACCACTTTCTAGACTGAACATTCTTCTTAGGAAATGCTGAAATAGTTGCATTAAGATTTCTAAAATCACTTTCATATTTGAAAAATTAGTATAAATATGTCTTAAAAGATTATAAAGCATTAAAGAATCTAAAACAAAATTAATAATGTCATGTTGCATTTCTGCCATCCGAACAAAAATATTTGTCATGTACTTTAAAACATAAAATAAATTGGAGAGGATCCAAATGTTATTATAATGAGGTTAATGATCAGTTTATTTCATATTTCCAAGAAAAACAGGAGAAATAATCTGCTTAACCTTTAGTGAGCAAGAGTTGGATTAAATAGTGAACAGGCCTTTGTAGCTGTACATAAATTTAGGCACTGGAACAAGAGAACTAAAAATGTCATAGGTGTTTTCTGAAAGATAGATCAGAAAAGAAACAGTGAATGTGGATGGTGTCTCTGTGTCATGCCACCTTTAAGGGATATCAGGTTCAGAAGGTAAGCTTTGCGATAGTGAGTCAAGATCATGATTTGTATTTCAATTATTAAAAAAGCTATAGATATCTGGCACAATACAAACCTTTAAAATTAATCAACGCTGGCTTGTTATAGAGATGGAAGTGTCCAATATGGGTTTCTTGACAGATTAGAAAGAAAAAAAACAGAGAGACCTCATGTATAGTGAAATGTCAAATAGTTGTTCTGACGAGCAATGTTGAGTTGCTCTTTCTACACTACTGGTCTCTTCTGTAAATGTCCATTGCAAAAAGCAGAATCCTGCAATAACTGAGAACTTCTATATACAGGATATCAGTTCATTAGAGCTGAATTTTTTCTTTTTGCCAGAGTATTCTGTTTAAAAAATCCAAAATGTTTCCCAAAGACACCGACAGACAAATAACTATGTCAGAGCTAAAGAGAGAAAGTGAGTAAAAAAGAGACTGTAGCTTTGCGGCTACAGTGTGATATGCAATATAAGAGAATCAAGTTCAAATTGGCTTGAGGTGATGTGGAAGGAACAAGGTTTTTTTTTTAATCAAACAGACCCAAGATTTGAACACACATATTTCATGGTAACAGTTACAATTAGGAGCATCAAACAGACTCAGAGATTTGGGGATTTTTTGACCTACAGTGAAACAAAATTTGGAACACTGGAAATGTTGCCTAAATTTAAATTCTATGTTTGTCACCAGTACCTTGTGGAAGTCTATACTATGTAGGAGAAAAACCCTCTTTTCCTTTTCCTTAGGAAAGAAAAATTGTTACCATCATTGCTTGCCTCCATGTGCCTCTGTCTAGTTCTATTTGTTAAATTCCAAAAGGTATTTGACTGAATGAGATCAAGAAGAAATTAGGGAGAGCCATATTATGTGTCTGAGTAACTTGGCAAGGAGTTTGCAGCTAATTGAGATGTATTTTACTGGATAAGATGCCCTGGCCTCTTGCCCAGTCATCGGGCCCCTTGGAATAAGCAGCAAGATCATTAGTGTTCATCTTTAATACCAGCTGACCTTTGAACTCCTTTGTTTCCAAGAGTAAAAAGAATTGCCTGGACCCTGTAGCATGGGAAAGTGACACTTTAAATCTGCTATTTTTCGTTCCCTTGCCTTTTGCCATACACTGGTTATTATTATTTATTTCCTTTTTTCCCTTTTCCTTTTCCTTCCCTTTTTCCTTCCCTTTCCCCTTTCCCTTCCCCTTCCCCTTTTCCTTTGTTGTTACAATTTTTTCCCCCTTTTTTTTTCTTAAGTACCTTTTTCCTACTCTTTTCTTTTTTCCAGCGATGATTGACAGACCTGTACATTGTGATTAAAATAGTTTCTTTACCAGCTTCAATGGATTTCTGGTCTTACTTGCCACCTTCATGTAGTTATGGCAGGTATTCAAGACAAAACACCTCTATGTTTTTTTTGTCTTACTGGTATTTCACAGAATCACACAGAAACATGGAATGTTAGGGGTTGGAAGGGGCCTCTGGAGATCAAATCCAAACCCATTTCACTGTGAGTTGGATTCTAAAATCCAATTTTATATACATATACATGTCATATATGTGGATCTAAATTCCATTGTCAATGAACACGTTACTTTAGGGTTTTTTTTCCCTTTTTTTCCCTGCCAATATTACTTTTCAATATTTGGTTCTTCCTCCTTAATTGTAATACTGTGAGTACTGTTCAGAGATTCTCATCACAGCGGTATTAGAGCGCACTGAGAACATCTCCAGGTTCAATAAAAAAAAATCTCTCAGCTGATTATTTTAGATTTTTTTTTTCCCTTGCTCTACTGGTTTCATAACCAGGGATTCTTCTTTGATGACTCTTCCTTCTGACTTAGGAAACCACGTTCCTCCATCACAGTAAGATCTGAGCAATGTCAAGAACAGCGTTTTTGTGTGCTTGTTCTTTCAATGTCCCTTGAGACATAAATACAGTTTTCGTCCTGCAGAGAATCCCTGCTAAGGAATTCAACACATTCTCTTTAATTTGAAGTAGCAGTATAGAGTAGTCACCTCTCTTAAGCCCAGAGCCAGCCTTCATGCTGTCTATGCCTCATGCAATATTTCTGTCAGTAGAGCTTTTCTGGTTAGCTTGGGTTTAGAAACTTCAGTTGTCTCCATAGTGGCTTTCACAATCTCATTTTCTTTTGCAAACAGGAAATCACACTGTTTTATCCACCTTGCTGACTCTTCAATGCTTGTTTCTGCACAATAGGTGAGATTTAATAGGACGTTCAACTCGAGATGGATTTGAGCCTTTAACACTAATGTAGATGCAGACCCCCAGCCCCTGTCCTCAAGTGTGATTGGCTTGTCCTTGGGGTTTTTAGACAAGCAAGGTTGGCAACATCACTGTCTTCTTCTGAGGAGCTCATATAAAATGATAGGAGCAGTAGGATCTGTAGGGAGCCTTCTCAGTATATGGT
This sequence comes from Chaetura pelagica, assembly GCF_000747805.2. Classification (NCBI taxonomy): domain Eukaryota; kingdom Metazoa; phylum Chordata; class Aves; order Apodiformes; family Apodidae; genus Chaetura; species Chaetura pelagica. The sequence continues at coordinate 1,436,844 of NW_009953496.1, read as the reverse complement.
GTTGGATTAAGGGTTGTGACAGAGGAGCACGTAGTTTGTAGATACTGATCAAGGTTGGAAGCTGAGTTGTTAATCTCTGCCTGTCAGCCCTGGAACATTATCGGCAGGCACAGAGGCAAATTCTCTAATGTTAATCTATTGAGGAACACGAGAGTTAAACAGGGAAATGACCGAAGTGGAGCCACCTACCTATATTTCTTTATGACTTAGTGCCAACTTAAGACCCACCTGTGTTGCCTCTGGCCCTTGGTAGCTAAAGAAAATATCAAACTGCTGACTTCCAAGAAAGGGAGTGGCTGCTTATAGTATTTGCAGATTGCTTGATATGTAGCCTCAGAAAATTCACTGATTATATCAAACTGGGGGAAATGCTCAATGCACAGGAGGGCAGGCCTGCACTTCAGATGAACCTTAAATAGGCTGGAGAAATGAGCTAACTGGAATCTCATGACATTCAACAAAGGAAATTCAAGCTCCTGCAGCAGGGGGGAACAACCTCACAGAAAAGCACAGTCTAGGGACAGACACACTGAAATACAGTGTGTCTTTTGCAGAAAAGGCCTTGAAGGTCCTAGTGGACAACAAGTTGACCATGAGCCAGCAATGCGCTCTTGTGGCAAAGGAAGCCAACAGCATCTTGGCTATATTAGGAAAAGCATCACCAGCAAGTGAAGGAAAATTATCATTCCCTTCTACTAAGCACTGGAAAAACACATCTGAAGTTCTAGGTCCAGTTCTGTGCTCCCCAGTACAAAAGGGACATGGGCAACCTGGAAAGAGTCCAGAGAAGGGCTTTAAAGATGTTTAAGGGACTAGATGGATTTCCTGATATATGAAAAGACATTGAGAGAGGTGTGATTGTTTAGACTGGAGAAGAGAAGACTACGATGGATCTGACCAGTGTGCGCAGGTGCCTCATGTGTAGAGGTAAAGAAGATAAATACACTTTCTTCTCAGTAGTACCTGAAGAAGGTACTGCTTTTGTAGCACAACTCTTTTGCAGAGATGACAGCTAGGATAGATGACAACCTCTGAGTCCCCAGACCTAGTTCCAGGAGAGCTGTGTGGTTCTGCAGTGTTGCTGCATAGCTTCAGAAAGAAAGAAAAATAAAAGTTGATAATACACAAGTGTGTTAAGTAAGGTTGTTTAGGAGCAGGTAGGAAGGGGAAGACTGATGGAGTGAGAGTTTGCCTGCTTGTCAACTGCATCAGAGACAGGCTTCAAAAGCAAATTCACATGAGCACAAGGTAGGAAGATACAAGGGCAAATAGGTTAGATTAGATAGCTTATCTAAATATGGTGATGAGTCTCAAATACTAACAAACATCAGTCCTAATTAACTGGCATTTCCCATCAAGAAACAGTGTCAGAACTACCCTTCCCACTGAAAGTAAGTTTGTGTCTTGTAGAAACTGGAAATAAATCATTTTTTTAGGCTAGAGAACAAGTTTTCTGTGCCAGTTTGTCTTCTCTCTGCTGAGAAATGAGTAACTCCTGAGAACTTAATGCTTTTCTAAACACTATGGAACAGGCTGTGTTTTGTGAATATTATTTAGTAAAGGTGACTAATTTTACATAACTTTCAACTAGTTATTAAGAAATGTGTACGTTCAGGCACAACATTCTTGGATGGAATAGATCTGTACTACTTTCTAATGCTGAGGCTTGACTTTAAGTTTTGCCTAAACAATAACACTACTGTTCTAAAGATCAGGAGGCAAAATCTCTATGGGACTTTATCAGCTCTATCACCTTCCAAAAGTCAAAACTGTCATACAAGAAAGCAATTACTAAGGACTGAGATGTTAATGACTGTAAAAAGAAACACTAGAAAAAGGGTATGTGTTAAGGGTACTCTTGTGTTAAAAGTATCAAGTAAAACCACGCTTTATGATCAGATATACTTTCCACAATTAAACTGTTTACATTTTGTGTCTATCTGGAGATCTGTTCAGTTTTCTCTCAATTCTGTTTAGCATTGATTTTTCACTTCCTGCCTCTCGCCAGGGATTCAAGACTGTTATCTTTGGTTTCACTGCTCTGCGTGAGATGTTTGAACAGAAAGTCACAATATTTTCATTTAAACTTTTTATAAAGCCAGTAATTAAATGTCTTCTGCCCTAAGTGTTTTTTTAAGCCACCATGCTACAAAATTTCCAGGTAAAAACCTAAGATGGCATAAATTATTTACATTATTTTATAGATGCCATATTTATAGAGTCTCTCCGTATTTCTCTTTTGAGAATGACTACAAAGAGCACTGCCCAGTGTACCAATCAGTTGGAGTTTGGGCCTTAAATAACTCAGTTGATTTCTTCTGCTCTTAGAAGTTACTCTTTCCTGTGTATTAAAGCAGTAGCATAAATGTAATAATTAAAGCTGATATTTGCTTCCAAATCATATGGAAGTCATAAAAATAGCTATTGCATACTGTAATACTAAGAAGCAGATTTACTATAATTCCAAACAATTGTTTCTGCTCAGCTTTGAGCGACACAAAAATAAATACAATGTAAGTGACTGAGAGTATAGTTCATGTGTTCTGCATAATTTACCTGTAAATTGTTTAGTCCCACTTGGGAAATGTAATTTTTGCATCACTGAGTTGTAAGGGTCTCACAGAGAATAATCTAATTTTCTGTTGCCCAGTCACAGAACAAACTATTCAAGCATTGAACTGTCTCATCTGATTTTAAAGATTAGAAAGGAAATCTTCCATACTGCTCCAACTGCCTGTTGTCTCTGTATTGAGAGATGGATAGGCATACTTATGGCATTTAAAACTTTTCCACTGATGGCTAATTGCTTCCCAATGGCATCTTAGCTATTTTGATTTTAAAATCTTTGTTTGCACTGAACTTTATTCATGCCCACTCTAACAAATCAGATGAGTATTCTGTGCAGGGTACATAATTTTGTGTGATCTTTTATAATGTGCTTGCAGGAAATGCCTAGTTAGCAAGCAATAAAATAAAGATGTTTGGCTGAATGAGGAACAATGGGATAATTGTGGGAAATAATTAGGAAAGTCCTATCAGAGTTGTAGGAGATCTTATACAATGAATGTAAGGAAGAGAATTAATTGGGAGTTTTAACCTGCTGTGATTTTCTTCTTAAAGACAGATGGTCCCAGAGTAGCAAAAATCTGTGTACATCAATGACACTGGTTTTATGAGAGGTGTTTTAATCAACATAATTGGCTAAAAGAAATCTATCAATACAAAGTGAACTGAACAAATTAATAAATAAGACTGTAACTGAGCATCTTGTTGTGTTAGGATCATGTTGCTTGATTTCTGAGGCTATTGTGGCCTTCAGAAAAATAAAAAGGTTATATTGATTTGTATAATGTAATACCTTCATGAACATATATAATAAATATTTACCGAATATCCTTTTTAAAGGGTGTCATGAACATAAACATATTAATCACTAGAAAAGTTTTTGTACCATGTCACTTACCTTTGCCTGCTAGTGACACCTACAATAAAGTGTGATTGAAAGAATATGGAAAAAAGTGGAACATTTTCTGATTTTTTTTCTTTATGTATTAGAGTATATTCTTTCTTGGACTAGAAGTAGAAATATCAATTTAAGCCTAATAAAATATTTTAAGCTCTCCAGTTTACAAAAATTTAAAAAGGCAAACTTACCATTCATTTTTGGTTTTCTTGTAAGTTAGGCAAGAGCTAAGAATAAATAATGTAGCTGAAAATTTTATCTAGCCAATTAGACATTTTATTTTGCAGTGTTATATTTTTATGCTTTTTAAAAACTGAGGGTTCTATTTCACAGTGATCTTTCAAGTGATCTGATTTGTGGAGGAGCTACATAATAAAAATTGCCAGTGACCAAAAAAGGCACTCATATTAGTTACATATTAAGATAATTCTTAGCAATATTTCTGAGTAAAATATGGAATCAATTTTATGTTTTGATAAAGCCACATTTCCAAGAAAATTTTCTGACCTATAAAATTGGGAACATTCTGAAAAATGTATTTCAACTGTGATAGTTTCTGTTGATGCTTAAAATGAAATATTACCATTTTAGGAGAACAAAAGACTCTTAAAACAATGACACTTTCCACGTTTGATATAATGCATAAATCATAACATCAGTACAACTTGGTGGGTAGAAATTTTTCCAGAAGTAGCTAATACCAGTATTTTACCAATAAAGGTAACATTTTTATTATGAGATAAATGATTCAATATGAGCTAAGATTTTATGACAAAATCAACTTTTAAATCCTCAAGACCTCAGTGATGTTCTGGTCCAAAGTCAAAGTTAGCTTGCTTGAGATGATTTGTAAAATCGCCATCTGTGAAGTCCCATCTGGAGGTCACTGATTTCAATGCAAAGACTCATTGATTTCCAACAGAAAGAAACCAGGTGGGTGAATTTATGTCCCTCTTTTCTGTGGTTGCAGCAAACTGGAAAAGCTGAACTAGTTCTGGAGTTGGAGGTAAATTTCATGCTACTTTCGCAGTGTTTATAATAAATTTAAAATTGCAACTATTTTTATCCACATGGACCATCAAAGATGGTCAGAGAAGAAACTGTATTCTTTAAGCCTTTTTTCTTCCTGTGAAGCTATACTATTGTTGTCTTCCATGCGTAATAGTAGTAAAAATATGAGACATTAAATTTAGCTCTATGTTCTGCATTAAAATGTATTACTGAGCTTGTAGTTTAGTCATTATGATACCAGGGTGTTATTATGTATCTTGGATTTCTGTGCTGAGTCCTGAATCAGGTCACAGGCAGTGAAAACATAAAAGCCTAGTTTCCCACGCTCTGCATAAGCTATTGTTATAAAAACAATTAGTTGGCAAGACCAATATCTGGAATAAAATAAGTTGGATTCCTTGAGCACCTGTAGAGATACGAGGAGAAAGGAGATCTGTTGACTTTTTGTTGGTTGTTGAAAAGCTGCATGGAATGCTTCTAGTGCTGATAGCTGTCCTGATCATGTAAATGGTCAGCTAACCAGGCGATGAGCTGCCTTTCTGCAGTGCACATACTGCATTTTAGTGTGCTTCAAACAGAAAAAGAAAGACTGACAAATTAATATTTTTAAAAGATTACTTAGATATCTAGCAGGCAAGAATAGACAATTAATGTTATTAAATGTAATCTATCATGTTATGTGATCATGTTTAGGTAGTTTAAGGCTTATTCATAACAACTTCCAGCTCATGGCTGACAAATGTGTGTCAATTAATTATGTACACATATTCAAGCTATAATTTTTCATGCAATCTTATCACATTGTCATTAGTTTTTTCCACTCAGCATTGCATAGCATCCCATTATTCCATGCACAGTTTCAAGTGATGCATGCTGTAATTATGTAATGCTATATCATCATTTATCACCTGAGGCACAAACAAACAGCAAAATCTTTCACTGAGAATGCAATTAGTGAGTAAAGCTAACTGAGCACTTTCCACAGTGGCTTGCAGGTCTGATAAGAGTGCCACACAATAGCTACTTAGGCTTCTTTGTGGTGTATGATAGAGTTGCTGTGAGCAAGGAACTATTCTGGTTTTGCATGAAAAAGTTTCAGAGCACTGGAACAGGCTCCCCAGAAAGGTTGTGGATTCTCCTTCTCTGGAGACTTTCAAGAGCTGTCTGGATGGCTTTCTCAGTGATCTGCCCCAGTTTTTGGTCCTGCTCTGTCAGGGTGGTTGGACACGATGATTTTTGGAGGTCCCTTCCAACCCCTAACATTCTGTGATACCCTGTGAAATCTATGAAATATGAGAGTTAACAAAGAGAAGTTCTTTTTCTTCTAAAGGGGAATTAATATATCTCATGTGAAGTATACAGTAGAGAGAAACATAGAGCATGGTGTCTGCTGATCTACAGCAGGGCTCTTCCACAACCTATAAAAATCCCACTTGCTTAGAGCAGGGGAACCATGTGCAGCTCACGAAGATACAAACTTCCAACCAGAATGTTCAAAGATGGGCTCAGCCACTGTGGACAAAAAAAAAGATGAATAAATAAAATAGTAGGCATGAGAAAGTTTAATTCTTCATTTAATTCAATTGACTTAACTTCTCCAACTCTGAGCAAAATAATACCTAAGGCCAAAAGTAACATCTGTAACCTACATCTCCAGTGCCTACTGTGTCTTGCATCTGCTTGACTGAAATGAAACAAAATGTTGTCTGTTCTCTGTGAAAGCATTAGGAATCCACTACTAATTTTAAAAGGATAGAAATAAAATAATCATGTTCAGCACAAACAACCAGGAAAATGAGAAGGAAGATGGATATCAAAACTCAACATCTTATCTAGAAAAGTGGAAAGTGTCTCTAGCCCCCAAAATAGTCTTATTAGCACCCAAACAGGTGTAACAATCAAGAGGCTATTGAGTAACAGATGATAAGAAATTGAGTACTTAATTGGGATAATTTTATGACCTCTGATTTAGGGCTAGAAGTGCAATGATGGAAAAAAAGGAGGGGATCAATGCATGGCAATGGGTCCATTGCACAGTTCAGAGTTCTTTGCTATCAGACACATCGGTGAAGCCCATTGCAAATTGGCTGATTTTGATAGGATGCCAATGTGATGCCACACAAGATCCTGAAGTTATAAACAGCAAGCATGTAAGTGCAAGGTTATTGCCAAGAAAATATTTACCCTGCTATATTATTATTGCCATTATTTAGCACATTTGTATTTGGATTTTCTTCAAAGTCTAATCAAAATTGTAAGTGGAATAGAAGGATACATCTGCCTTTATGTGCAGTCCTCTGCTGGGAAATTCTATCTGGCCTGTGTTTTGCATAAAGCATATCACATTTTGTCTCTGGATTACAAAGTATATTTGTGGCACTAAGTTTTGATATTGTGCAACAGGGAGAAAATGAGGAAATATCATTCATGTTTTTTAAACGGAGAAGAAATTATGTCTTTTCCTTTTTTAAAAAAAAATATTACCTTGAGTTTTTAGAAATCTTTCACAGTAGAAGCCAAATTTGCTAGTTGTTTTCATCATAACAACTCCTTTTATTTTAAGGGAATTGTTCTGGGTGTACACGTCAATAAGTGAGATCATAATCATGTCCCCTATTTATTCTTTGAGCTATTGTTGTTTAAAAAAAATACACCCTTTGGGAATTAACCCAAGACAAAATAATTATCTCTGTGTGAGACTTCCCCTTCCCCAAAGCTTGCACTCAGGACAGTGCAACCAATACAGGAGCAGAGGATCAGGAGGGAAGGTGGTGTTTTTATGTCTATGAGCCCCTTGCACTTTTTGCTGCAGAGGAAATGACAAAAGGACTCTAGAAGCTCAGCCAAGTATGAACAGCCTCCAGAAAACTCTCCTTAATTCTCCTTTTTCTGACAGTTCACTTCTTGTCGTAACTTTAAACTTATATATATAGTCAAGCATAAAGCTGTGGCAGTAATGGAGGCAATAAAGATACTGAATTAATTCAGAGTGGATGCTTACAAAACAAACTGAAAAATACAAACTTCACTTGTTAGTTTCCATTGACACCCGAAATTGTGGGTTCTCACTGTAGTGGACTGATTTCAATAGAGATAAGAAAAAATGTACAAAACACTTCAGCTGACCTTCAAAAGATTAGAACTTCATTATGGAAATGCAATAGGGACAGAACTTTAAGAGGTTAAAGCCATAAGGGTCTACAGAGTTTCAATGAGTTTCTGCAAAAGTCATTCTGAAGACAGACAGAGTACAAAACAATGATCTATAGCTATAGGGTTTCATTAGTCTTTTACAGGACTTTTCCGTAATGGCAATCACACTCTGTGACACAGTACATCATAAAAGGCAACCTGCAATATCTTATGTCAGTGTCAGTTTTCAAACCAAAGTGTCTGAATCAGCTCTCTCTTTTTTTTTTATGTGTGTAGTGACAAGAAAAAGGGGAAAAAAAACAAAACTAAGTGTTTTCTCGTAGTGACAGACATTGCTGAGTCATTTGCAAGTAACATCTGATCACATCCTGAGCCACAGTCTGACCAGCACTGCCTTTCCAGCCAGCCTTCACAACTCAAAAGTGAAGAGGACATGAGGCAAAATTAGGTAACAGTCAACCAAAGAGATAAGAGATTAATGTAAAGAAAAAGAGGGACAAATATCTAAAAACAATGCCAGATTAGTGGGATGAACATGTAGCTTTCCTAAACCAAGCAAAATTACCTAGTTTGTTAATCTAGAATGGGTTCTACCATATATCCCTGGCATCTGCACTTAACAGGTATGCTGTGGTTACCTTGGCAATTCTGTCATTCTGACAATTCTGTGATTCTGTGAAGAATGCCAGGACACTGGAACAGAAGCTTGAAAACTAATTGTGTATTTTATGAAACTATTGAACAGTCCTTGGCTTATTTTCTGCCTGGACCAACCAGAGCTCTCCCTGAAAATTCACAGAGAAGGTTTGGAAGTTGTCATACATGTTGATTTACAATGAATTCTGATGCTGCCACATATCCTTCTTTGTGGCAGAAAAAGGAACATGAAGATTATTTCAGTGCAGTCATACTGGACAACCAATTGCAAGAGGAGTTGAAAGAAAGCCATAAGATGTACCAGGGTTTCAGACAGTGTCCTGGTTTGAGCCAGGATAAAGCCAATTTTTCTTTTTACTGATTTTTTTTTCCTTCAGTAACCTTTCTTGTAACTAGCAACAGTGTGTTCTGCTAGGCTGATAAGACTGTGGAATGTTTTTCTAACTACTGAGGCTTCAAGGCCACACCTGCACTCTGCCGGCTCAGACACTATGGGGAGATTTGTGACCCCTCCGTAGGAGGCTGAGTTAGACGGACAGCAAAATTGGCCAAAGATATTCCATTCCATATATCTACGCAAGCTCAAAGGAAGGTCAGAGATCACAGAAGACAACTTCCTTCCTTCTTCTTCTCCCCTTCTCTTCCGTCCATGGCCGGCGTCCAGGGAGGACTCTGTTCATCCATCACCATCGACCCTTAGGCTTCAGATCTCCTGACCCCCATAACTCTCTGCTTTCTCCAGCAGCAGCTCCGGGATTCCTCGGGACTCTTCCCAGTTCAGGGAAGTGCTGTGGGAGTTGCTGGGGTGGGGGGAGGCAAGAGGCTTTTGCCCATACCTGAATGTATATCTGTATATAATTGTATATATTTTCTTGTATCATTCATTAGTGTTTTAACTAAAGCTGTGTAGTTTAGTTTTCAATCCAGCCAAGTCTCTCTCTTTTTCTCTCTCTCCTTCCCTACCTGGGTGGGAGGGGGAGGGGATCGAGAGCATTGTTGTCGGACCTGAGTCAAACTGTCACAGACAAACAGGCAATGTCTTCAGCTTCAGCTAGCAGGAGTGAGAAATACTGATAGTTAACTATCATGTCCTGCTTTACCTTAAAGTTTTTCGGTCTGTTATGAATTAGAAATATCTGATAATAATTATTAAGGTTTTAAACAACTAGGCTCTCTTAAGCACCCAAGTCCCAGAAAACTACCCAGTCTGTCTTTAATATAGTTTGATCGTTATCCAGGATTCCTACACTGGAAAGATAATATTTTTATAAGTTTCTTCAGGGTCATATTGCTGACATAAGTTAAGTGTTTGCTTTATGCAAGACTGTTTTATAAAATAAAGTGGATCAAATTCTGCCTAGAACTCAATGGTATTTGTATCTGACAGCAGGAAGTATTTGTCACTAACCTAAAGTTTAGAAACATAGAATCAATAAGATTAGAAAAGACCTCTAAGATCATCAAGTCCAACAATCAACCCAACACCACTGTGCCCATTAAACCTTGTCCTGATGTGCCATGTCTACACATTTTTTTAACACCTCCAGGAATGGTGACTACATCATTTCCCTGGACAGCCTGTTCCAATATTTGATTACTCCTTCTTTTTCCTAATACCCAATTCAAACCTCACCTAGAGCAACCTGAGGCCATTTCCTCTTGTCCTATCACTGATTACTTGGGAGAACAGACCAATATCCACCTTGCTATAACCTCCTTTCAGGCAGTTATAGAGAAAGATCAAGTCTCCCCTTATCCTCCTCTTCTCCAGACTAAACAATCCCAGTTTCTTCAGCCACTTCTCATAAGACTTGTTCTCCAGACCCTTCACTAACTTTATTGCCTTTATGCAGAGCAATAGAAGCTGAGGCTTAGACAGCAGTTCAGCAGCAGAGGCTGGAATAGCCTCTAGGGCTATATTTCTAGTAATAAATAAAAAAGCCTAGAGGTATGTGTGGCGTTGAGGCCAGTGGGCTTGGCTCATGTACAGTCTCAGCTTTTATACCCTACAGAACAGCTACATTCGCACAATCTGCTGAGAACAGCCACTGGACAGTGCTAAACCCTCAGTTGTGTCCAGGCCTGGCTTGGGAGGATGCTAGCTGGCCATAGTATGCCATGGGCCATGCTAGCCACAGCAATCCATTGACTGTAAGACAGTAATCAGATCCATGTCTTGAAGCAGTTTAGTCTACTAGCAAAGGCAGACTTATTGCTCAGTCTCCTGCAGCCCATTCTGACTGCAAGAAAGCTCAACTTTACCTAAATACGAAAAAATGCTTGACTGGGTTCTTGCTCTGTGATTGTTAAGGCTGTGCTCTCGTTTTCATTGACTTAAATTTTATGTTTTCAAATAACTTATTTTGTGGTACAAGCAGCATATGCAATTAATGCTAAATAGAGGTAGAAGAAACCGACTTTTACCACAAAAGCTATTTCTTGAAGTGGAAATGAACATTTTAGTAGCTACCACATATGTGTACACAATGATTTATATTGCCAGGCAATGTGGCCTTTGGAAGCACCATGCATATGTATATTTGGGACATTCAGGGTGTTTTTAAACAGGTGTACTTTGAACTGCTTACTCATTTTTCATTGTTCAGAAGAATTATGTGGTTAACTCCCTGCAGTACATACCACACTAAATAATTGCCTCAAATCCCTTCAGAAATGATAAAATTAACTTTAAACTTGCAAGAAGGAAATCTAGTTTAAATAAGAGGCATAAATGAGTGTGTGCTCATTGAAAGTATAAAAAGAAGAACAAGATGAATATTAATCCCAAAGATTCTGTTTATTTATAAACTTTCCTTGAAATTTTGACCATTAAATTTGGATTGTTGCTGGAAAACTGAAATGACAAGCAAGTTTCTTTGGCAAAGGATCTGAAGAGGGAGTAAGAAAGTTGAGGGCTCTGCAGTCAATATTCCATCAACCTTTTTTATCTATACCACATTGTCCACTGAAGTAGGCCATTTGTTTCACTTTGATTAAAAGCAGATGCTCGAGGCAGATGTTTAGAGTTCAAAAGAATAGAGCTCACGCTTATGAAATGCTTCCCTGTGAGTCACTCAGGGCTATGAAAACAGGTACAGAGTGCCCTTAGGTTCAAAATTCAGATATTCTAGGTAGCATGGAAAAACTATGGGCATTCACTTAATACAATACTTCCCTATAGACAGAAGCAGTTTTCTGGGGTTTGAGACTGTCTGTAAGACAGTCCTGGTTTTCTTTTTTTCAGTAACCACTCACCTACAATAAAAACCTCACTGTTTTACAGAGGAGTGTATAAGAGAATTAAATTGTTAAAAGAAGTGGAGGAAAGCCTCAGTATCCTGACCTGCAGCTCTGGTTATCCCTGCCCACCCCTTTGAGGCCTCCTCCCACCTGCCCCTGGCCCAGGACCCCGTTTCAGCTCCCCAGACCTCCTCCAATCCTGTCCAGAGCCCCATGTGAGCCATCAAACCCAGAGCCAGCAGTGCTGCAGCAGGGCAGGTCTCCATCTTCCCAGAGCCCAACCCAGTCTCATCCTGGCTTGCCCCCATGCTAGGCTGCCTTTTTACTGGACGGGCAAATAGGATGAGGCCCTGTCCTGCTGGTCCTGGCATCCCCTAGTCACATCTTCTGGCCCTGAGGGAGCTGCTGGAGCATGCAGCACCCTGCAAATCACTGCAGGAACAGTGACTACCTCTTTGGCAGTAAACATTGATTTGGAGGCCATGCGGCAGTCTGGCCACTTCCATACTATTAAACTCTGTCACAGCTTGGAAGCAGGATGGGCACATACAAAATGTAATCTGGGGAATGATCCTTGGCTTGCTCTGCCTTCAGACATTCTCTAGTAAGGTTCACCATAGTCTTCCAGTGGCAGAGATATCACCAGCTTCAAAGACGAGGTCTTTTACCAGGCCTGCTTTTGAAAAAGCCTGAACTTTTAGAGCTGTCATATTTCAGATCTTCAGGGTTTTAAAAGTAAATGGCAGCTGCATGCCTGGATAGATTCCCTACTGGAAGAGCACTATGTTTGCTATAAACATGAACATTTTAAATGCTCGAAAGTCTTTGTAAGCAAACTTGTCTGGCATTACTTGACAATGCGTGTGTTTTCCATTCTTAAATAAATTTCTGAGTGTCCCACAGGGGTTATGAAGGATTCAGGGGAACAAATATTTCTTTTCCTACAATATTTTACCTCATTTCAGAACCAGAAAAATGTATAATGTGAGTGATTTTAGTTGTTTCTATAAATATAATTATATTGTACTTTATAAAACTTTTTATCCTTTTTGGGAACAGTGTAATCTGTTATGTGTTGTATTGAAAACACATGAAGTGGGTCCTCAGTGGAGAAGCTGAACCAGAAATACTTTTTTTACACAGTGTAGTTTATATGTAAGAAAGTGGAGGAAACCTAAAGACAAGAGGGAAGCACACAGAGAGCTGCATATTCTCAGTATTTTTCCAGCAACAGTACAGAAGCTCAGAAAATTGCTGTAGTGCTGTACTGGGTTGGACAGTCAGGATTAATTTTAAGAGGGATTCCTGACATTTCAGCTTTTTTCTCACTTTTGAGTCTGTAGACCTCTACAAGGATCCTTTGCAATTCAGACTGGAGAGTAATTTGGAGAAAATATACAAAAGGTGGACCAAGGACTACAATTTTAAGACCACCATCAATGGGAGTAACATGAAAGGTAAGAGATGTCTATATGGGACACACCTGATGTATGAAAAGTTTACATAGAGAACCAGAAGAGAATGGAACCCCAGAGTCAATGGAGGGCAGGACTCCAAGTACACCAGAGACAACAGGTACTGGTCCTTAAAACTGCCTTGGACAGGTGTCACTAGACAGATTCTTCAAGAAATATGTTGGGGGAGAGTTTGAAGTGAGAAGCAGGTTGGTCAAGTCCAGCTAGGAACAGAGAAAAATCCACTTATCTCCAGGATAGAAAGAGAGTATTTGATTATACTGGAGAAGAAAAGGTGAAAAGACATATATGGCTTGGGTTGAGTGTTTCATGGGAAAGAGGTCGAGAAAGTGATAAAAATATTTAATAAAAAATTATTTTGGAAAACACATGGACAAGTTTTTACCATTGTATTTCCATTCTGTTCTACAGTTGTGTTCATTATTATAATTTTAAAATTCTACTTAAACAAAGATCTGTACCTCCTGCTCTCAAAACACAGAAGTTGCCAGAATGAACTAATCCATAGTGTTCCTCAAGTAGTTTTCATATTTTTAAACTTTATTTCTTGAATGTGACACAGATGCTGAAGGTCTCACAGAACTTACCCACATAGGCAGTGAGGCCAAGGTAAGCATAAAAATATAAATCAAAATAGATTAATTAGAAAGCAAACCATCCAGAAACTAGAAACTCAAAAGAGCCTGTAGGGTTTCACAGTCAAGATGTGAAAGATTTACTCTGCAAAGGTAAGACCATAAGAGCAGAGCTAAATTAATTAATTGCTTTCCTAGTAAGAGGAACATGAAGAAGATCCCTTTCTGGAACAGTTATTCCTGGGGTATAAGTCAGGGGAGTCATCTCAAGCATAAGCATCTGTCATAAATTTAGACGTAGTAGGCATGTTACTTTTAATTTGTTGTTTCAAAAGCTTCAAAAGTTGCCTGTGTTCTTTGTGGGAGCAAAAAGGCATCAGAGGAAATCAGGTTAATACAGTGGGCTTGGTTTTCCAGAAGCACTCGGATGATTGCCCACTAAACACCCTTAGAGAAGTTAGGCTGTCACCGGCTAAGGAAAAAGGTGTTGTTTTTTTTATGAATTTAAGAAACAAATAGGCATGTTATTTAAAATATGGAAAGCAAACAACAGGGAGTAAGCAAAGAGATTTTCCCAACTGAAGGAGATGTAACTGCCAGCTAAAAAGGCAGATAATAGTCAATAAATGTAAACAACATACATTGTGTATAGTACGCACACCATAACACATTCTCAATTAGATATTGTCACTCACCCAAAAACCCAACCTGAGGTCAATTTTTGCTGAGAGCAATTTTCTGGGAGAAAACAAAACAAAATAAAACAAAACAAAACAAAACAAAACAAAACAAAACATCAATGCCCAACATGAACCAAAAAGACAAATGAAGTATTAGAAACTATTAGGATACATAAAAAACCTAAAGTATGTTATGGCATAAGTCTAATGTGTCCACTGACTGAGTAAAATAAAAGGCCTTGAATTTCTGTCTCTTAAAATCTGTAATACAAAAGATACAATAGAAATATATAGGAATAACAATAGTGAAGAAATACTCTCATAGAAGTAGGTTATATAAACTAGGACTTCCCAGTCTGGTAAAAGGAGGAAAGGGGCTTGAAAGCAATCTTTGGATTATGCGTTGCATAGAGAAAGGGAATAGATAACCACTATTCATTGCTTCTTACAGTGGGAGAACTAAGAGGGAATCAAAAGGAACACAATTAGTTTTTTAAACAGTTGATAACTACAGGTGATTGAAGATGTCAAAAAAGCATAAGTTCAAAAAGTGACTAAAAGTTGTATAGTTCTCTGTGCCCATAAAAGCTTACTTTACTGAAAAATACTGTTGCAAACTCAGGAGGTCCCTGCACCACAGATTTCCTGAAGCTAGGGGTACAGGCTGGGCAAAGTGCCATGCAATGCTTCTCTTGCCTTTCATACACTGTCTTCTGGTACTGATCTTTGTTAGAGATACAGCAGTGGGCTCCTTGCACCCAAACTCCGAATGAAATATGATCTTATGTACCCTTAGTGGGACTGTTTTCTCCCCTTGATTGTCTGATATCCCAATTACACTGATTGTAATTTCCACACTACTTACAGAAGAATTAAGATAAAGGCTTGCTTCTAATTTCAGAGACATCCACTCTTAAAAATTGAAACTGTTTGCTGGCTTTATGCTTTAAATCACCCTCAAGTAGTTATTTTTATTTCTCTATAATTTTCTCACCCCTTGAAATAAAAATAAGCAAAAAGTCCTCTAAGCTAATCTTTTTTCAGCTAACATTGTTAGGACAGGTACTTTTTGACATTTCTGTAGCAAGTCAGAAATATATAAAAGCCACAGAATTGACAGGAGGAATCTAAAATGTGAGGAAAAGGTACAAATTAAACAAGCTAGCAAAGATGAGTTGGGTTCAATAAAAGGTTCTCATAGAATATCATATTTTATGTCCATGGCTTTTTACTTTTTGAGGTGAAGGTAATTAAAGTAAAAGTAAGTAGAGTTGAGATCTC
The DNA here is from genome assembly GCF_000747805.2 of Chaetura pelagica. NCBI lineage: Eukaryota > Metazoa > Chordata > Aves > Apodiformes > Apodidae > Chaetura > Chaetura pelagica. The sequence continues at coordinate 1,421,309 of NW_009953496.1, read as the reverse complement.
TGGTCCTGAACTCATCCTGCTGCTACTGAGTACAGGAAAATAGTGACAACTTAGTGAAAATCCCAGCTCCCACACTATAGTCCGAATTTTTTGTGATGTGACACCAAGAGGAAAAGGTTCTAAGAACAACACAAAACAATCTTCATACTCGCTAATCCAAAGATATTACAGAAAAAAAAGAAGTCTGTGACTAAAATGTTGCAGCCAGAGAAAAGTCCAGTGCACCAACTCCTTCACTTGAAATTGCTTCGAGTACTTAAGTTATAAGGACTGGGGAAAAAATATATATTATATAATCTGGGGAGAAATTCTGCTCAGGACAGCAAAGGGAAGACTTAATGTGTGAAAAATTGTTTTTGTCATTAACAGTTACTCAGGGAATTGTGAGAATAAGTATGAGTACCTCCTCTAAAGTCAGTCGTGAAGTATTGTAATTTATCCAGGGCTGTCCATATGTAAGGTAATTCCAGGTGTACTTTTTAAGGCAAGATTTATCTGAAAGTAAAAGGCATTGGAATGCCAGGAGTAAAAAAGATTATTTGCTTATTTTTGAATGTTATCAACTGCAAGGAGTCACACAGAAAATAGCTGCACCTGGCATGACAAAATCTTTTGATTTTATGATTACTAAGAGTAGCTTGCAAATTATGGGTTAAAGCTGTGAGCAAGTGGTCCATGCCTTAATTTATTGCTTTTAATTTTCTGTGGCATAAGTTTATTACCAGGTCCCTGTGGATAAGTTTGTTATTTAACACTTCATCTAGCACCTTCCGTAAGGTTTTGGGAAGATGGAGACCTGGGATCATACTATCTGTGTATGTTTGCCTTATTCACAGTGGGAGCAAGCACCATCGTCATGACAGCCACTCTGGCTTCTCTAGTGTGTGTTAATTACATTTCCTCTTGATCACTGGATGGGAAGAATCTGTGTGCTTGTACGTTTTATTACTTGGTCTGACCTATCAGCACATTCTTGATGGATTAAACCTTTTGCTATGACAGAAATAAAAGGGTAAAGAAAGCATGAGTTATGAAAAGCAAACAAATTCATTTTTTTGCCGCGCCGTGTAGACTATGAGTTTAGACGAAGTGGACATTGACTAACATTCTTGCTTGAAGTTACCACAGCTTTTTTCACATCCACATATGAGATTGGTGCCATGGCCATCCAGAGCTTCTGAATGTTTTCCTGGGGATTGAATCTGTTTATCTTAACCAGTATATCCATTTGACGCACAGATCTCAGTCCAAGATAAGACACCAGTTTCTACAGATAATAGAGAGAAGTTATTCTCCATTAGTGTGGGGGGTTTTTTTGATTGGTTGTTTTTTGTTTGGCTGGTCTTTTTTTTCTGAGAGAAAAGATGAGATACTTTGTTTTCCTAATAAAATCAACTCTTTCCAGTTAATAACAAAAATTTGTTTACAGCTTAAACCCTTTGTTTACTGTCCTTCAAGCTGATTCCAGGGCTGTTCTTGATAGGGTTTTTGACTTCCCCTGACCTCTGATAGAGATTTTGTATTTGTTTTGTCCAACTTCATTCCTTTGTCCTTGGTTCTACCAAGTCACCTAAAGCTCTCTGGCAGGGAGGCAGGCTAATTCTGCATGATTTACATTCTATTGTGGAAACTGAGGTCAGCTATTTGGAGGAACAAAGGTCACCAATTGCATAAAACAGGCCATTCAACCTGGATAGGAAGTGATGAAGTCAAGGATAGATGAGTTCTGTACTAGTTTGGACAGTACAAATTTCACCCTCATTTTGCATAAAGGGAGCTTAACCAGGAACGATTATAGGATAGGTTTGTTGTTTGTAGGTAATCTTACTATTACAATTTAAGCTGATATTACATCTATTCATCAAGACACATGAAAACACAGGAACTGCCAGAGCAGATGAGATCAGTGGTCCTTCCAGTCCATTCTTCTTTACCTGGGAACAGCTGGTTTAGAAATCTGGCAAGCAGCAAAGCTTGATGTACAGGACTGTGCAGAAATCTCAGTTACTCTATCGGTTGATCTGGAGAAGCATGTTTTTCACCTACTGAAATGGTGTTGACCACTTAACCTACCACTTTCAAGAATTATTTAGAATAATAATTTCCAAACAGCAACGATAAACCAACCAGAAAACTCTACACTGCTCTTCTGAAGAAAACTGATCAGGGACTTAAGTCCAGAGGACATGGAACAAAGTAACTGCTGGCAGTTCAGCACAAGCCACAGAACCCTGGAAAATAGGGAGAAATTCAGTTGCCTGAACGCATGCATCTAGTGACATTTTTCTGAGGCCTTATGTTATTTGGCACAGGTATGACACGTGATCTTATGGGAGATTTGCATCTTTTTGGAACAGCTGTTGGAGACTAAGCAGGACATGCCTAAACACTAAAACGTCATTTATCACCTACATTTAGGTAGCTGTAGTCTTTTTTGCTGTCAGAGGCACATTATTGGGTAAGATGAGTTAGTAACCCTGTTCTTATAGTAAATGGCATTAGGGGCAGACATCAAAGACACAACACCTCATTCTGGTATAAATTTGCTCTTATAAACTAACCGTATCTTTGGCACTGCAGGGGCATTAAGTTAAGTCCCTTCCCTGGCAGAGCAGTTTAACACTTGCACATGAGCACAGAAGGTCACAAACCTATAAATTGCAGGTTTACAGAATAATAATTAAGCTAGATTTCAAGCATCTGCTTAAGTGCTCTGCTTAATTATTATGAGTGTCCTCATTTCACATGTTCAAGTCCACTATCTATTTGTAAGAACTGATCACTTTGAAATTTAAAAACAACACATTCTTCCTACATTTCCATTTTCTACATGACTCTTCAGAGATCATAACAGTTATGAGAAAACATTCTAAGTAAAGATTATAGAAAATGGAGGCTTCAGTGCTGAGATAATTGAACATTTGTATTTCCAATGGAAAAACAATGAGACTCAGCAGTTATGCCTTGATCTTGAGGTCTGAGGTCATGAATAACCTTTTAGTGGTCTTCAAGTCAAATCAAGGTCAGTTTAACATTCCTGTCAAATTGAACATCACAAAAACAGAACTTTTAGAGGGAAGGGTGTAAATCCACAAAGAACGAAACCAAGGAAAATGTTTGCAGTAACCTTTGCAGGAGTGAAACTGCCCAGCACTGGGAACAGTTCTGCACGTTCTGCTATCATCACAGCAAGCCAGCAGAAAAATAAATGGTTGTTAATATTAAAGCATTGATTTTCATATGCTTACTGTATAGAGTCATAGATTTGCATGTTTTTAAAAGTTCAGGCTATTTTACTTGAAACCAGGCTAAATTAATTATTTTGAAGTAAGCAAAAGACCTTTTGATCTTTCTAACAGAATTTATCTTTGAGAATACCCCTTGAATTAAACATCTGACATTTTTCTCATTGTAAAGATAAAATTCCTGCTATCAGATGAGCAAACAAGGAGGGGTTTTGGAAGGTGTCAAAACTGAGTGGCTAATAGACTCCACTGGGCAAAGGGACGGGTCTTCCTGAGAGGACTATTTATCATTTGGCTGTGGATTAAAAAGATGCCCCAGGATGTGTTTTTGCAATGAGGTTCATGTTACTCCACCATATTTATATTTCAGGGTAATCTCTGTCCACATTTGAATTAATGGAAATTAAAATGTTCTGAACATATTGTCTTAAGAATAAAGTCACTTCCAGCAGGTATATAATAAAACAAAACAATGTGCGTTTTTTTCCATCTTTATTTAAATAAACCTTGTCAGAAAAGAACTGATAACAAATAGCCTACCTTTGAATGTTTAAAAGTTAATGGAAAGCAAATTTCAGAGTCCCTCTGTAACACTGCTAAAGTGATTGAGAATGTAAGAGCAAAATGTTAATTTTAAAACCACGTAGCCAGTGTACAAAAGGAGCAATTTATATTACTTAATTATATCTATATAAATTTATAAGAGGAACAATCTTTATCTGTTTAAATATATAGTCACGGTATTGTGTCTTTTTTTTCCATTTGCCAAACTCTGAAAATACAGAACAAAAGAAACTATGCTGCTTGATTAGCTATGTCAATAATTATTCTATGTGTCATATTATATCAAAACACTTCCTTATTTAAAATCTAAATACCTACAGTGGCTGGAAATGTATTCAATTTTATGGAGAGCTAATCCCTAACAATTTCAAAAATCAAGAAATTGTAAGGGATTTGTGTATCACACAAAACATTTGAAGCTTGTCTTTGCACTGAATTTTCACTCTGGAATAATTAAAAGCAGTCATAAGGGCATGCAATAAATTTCAGCCACAAAAATGTGTCTCTTTGCATAAGCAGAATTATGTCAAATAACAATCTCAGGAATAAATTTTCGGGGCAGAAATGGCTTAAGTGTAACAAGAATGAGAGGGTCAGACCTCAGTTCCAGCTTTATATTAAAAAAAGCAGTCAAAACGTGCATTTGAATAAATTTGAAGATCATGGTTTTATTATGAAATGCAAAGGATATACTTACTGATTATTCCAGAAACCGTGAGGAAAAAAATATTTTCCAGGTATTTGATTCCTTTACCAAATGGATGATACTCATCTAAAGTTTCACTTGAAGTTCCAAGTCTCATCCTTTTAAAGAATTTTCTATGTTTTCTGTGATGTAGTAGCAGAGATGGTAGCATGAGATGGTATTCTGAATACAGTTAGTAGATGGAAATTTGTTGTTCATGGAAAAAAAATCCTGTGTTCAGCTCTGCAAACTATTAAAATTTGAGTTCATTGAAGATTTTTTGCATGTGATAAAGTCTTGTCCATGAACATAGAATTGTTGGATGACAGCCTGTGTTCTTAGTTCTTGACATTAAGATTTTTCAATGATTTTGAGATGTATGCAAGACTATTAGCACAGTTTAAATTTCTTATTTATATTTCTTTTGCTTTAATGATTTTTCACTGGCTCTGAAAAAATGAAATAAAACTTTTCTATACTATATTTACAGCCTGATGAAATTCTGAATATTATTTCTCTCTCAGAAAATTAACATTGCCATGGCAAGCTTGCCATGTATTTATTACTTTATATATCAAAATATTATTATCTTTTCTTATATTTGAACTGTGAGAGGTCTCTCCTCCCTCTTTGTCCTTGTTATGTTCTTGGCAAAAAAACACCCTCAAAACCTCAGATCTTTTAGAACTTTTCAAACCCTCATGCCCCCTGCAGATTACATTACGCAAATTTTAAAGTACCTTTTATTAAGAAAAAAATTAAAAATTGAGGCATTCTATCTACCTTAAACATAGCTGGCAAATTCTTCCTTTTCTATCATGCTAAACCCCAAATAACTGGCACTGTAGAATATGTCTGCCCTATAAAGGAATGTTTATTGAAATCGGATTACATCCAGTTCAACTCCTAAACCAAAGCAAAAGAGAAACTATATAGAATGATACGGCATTCTTGACTGGCAAAAACTTTACTTGCACTCTATTTGAAAAATGTTGTTTAAGATTTTCTCACTGGGAAGCTCAAAAGTGATGGGATCAAAGTCATGAACCTAACTGAGAGAACAGAATGAAACATAAGAGCCTCAGAAAGACTAATTAAAATTCCCATGCTCTCCTAGTGTGAGCAGGGACATGACCTAAGTTCTGCTAAACCCTGTAGGATTTTTTTCTCTCACACAAATGCTGGGTAGATCACATGCTTAAGTCCAAACTCTATAGATCTTATATAATTTTCCAGTCACCGGTTCTGCGCTATTTGTCCAAGTAATTATGGTAAGCTATCAGATATCTGGACTGGATTGTTCTATCCTTACACTTGCAAAAGCCTAACAGGATTTTGAATTCTTCTGTGTGTTTCTGGTTCTTCAAATTTCCTACATACTCAAAATAAAGGTGGTACTTCAACATTTTAATTTTTTTTAAATATTGTTTTCAGGATTCTATAATTAAACACTCATGAAGTTTTCATAGAAGGAACACACAAGTAAGAAACACAAACAATTGTATCACCATACAAATGTCTCCCCACTCAAAACCTCTTCAAAGCCCAATTTAAGGCTCAGAACCTGTTCTGAAATACACAAATAGCAATTTGTATGGGCTTTTTCATGAAGCATATCTGGGCTGTTGTTTTAACAAAGAAAACAGGATAAACTAATCTACAACATAAATTGTACCTAAGATAGACAAAATAAATGTCTGTGGTCCATGTCTGGTCCCCTAAGAGTATCTACTCATGTTTAGGGACTCGTCAAAAGGCAGTCCAGGCTAACTTCTGGAACCTATTAAATCTTTCAGTATCCCAAAGTTTTCATATGTTATCTTTACATGTAACGTAAGTTTGTGTGTGAAAGTGTGTATATGTGTGTGCACACACATGGGGATTAGAATTTATCCTGCTGTGTGCACAGGCAAATAATTGCTTTTTTCATTTTTCAGATGTGTTGCTTTGTTAAAGGTTAGTCACAGTAAGATGTTAGGGGGCTATGGGAAAAGTATATTTTACGGAAAAGAATTGTTTCCACCTTGGCATCAGCTAAAGTTGGATTTTGGTCACAGCTTATTTTTCAGGTGGTTTAAGAGGACGAAGTTTCACTGAATGGTCTTTCTGCTAAGTTTATGTCTGGAAAATGTAAGCTCTGCTGTTCATGGGGGCAGCAGTCGACTTGCAGAGGGCAGAAAATGGCTTTTGCCAATTGTGCACTTAGGCATCCACAGGAGGAGCCCAAGAACACCCAGGAGACACAGGGAAGTGGGCAGGACACTGCGCTTATTTTCCAACCAATTCTTTGTACTACTAAGTATGGGCAGTTGTCTAAGGGAATGAACTATAAAGGTCTAATAGATTTATATAAGACTTGTTGAGGAATCAGAGCCCTGTCACATCTACATCACATGAACAAAGGCAGTAATGTGAACCCTGCTCTCTTCATTCCCCGCTCTCATGTTATTAGATTCTAAAATTATATTTTCATTAAAGTTATGTATATATAATTAAGAACTGAGCCTTAAGCAAATCCAGCAATGGGCTAAACTGAAAATCAACCGTTTCCGGAAATATCCCATGGAAAGTATAACACTAAAAAGTAAAATCTACAGTCAAGGGTATGGGAGGGGAGATTTTCTTGGAGGTTTTCCTTGAAGAATTAGGACTGTGTTGACACTGTGGCCCCTAAGTCATCTGATCCCTCTCATGCCATGATCTGGTAATGAAAACAATTTCAGGACCACATGATAGGATTTAGCATGGATGAAATCTCCAATCTAATTAAAATCCTTGAGTAAGTTCCTAGAAACAGGTCAGTATCATTAGCGGGGTTTGAACTTTTAAAGAAAGTCTGGGTACAAGAGACTTCTGTCACAGTTGGAATGATTATCCAAGGCCTGAAAATAAAAGACTGAACATTTAGTTTTACATTTTATCTTTAATTTAGTTGTTTTGTTTTAGGAAAAACAGCATTAGAAATATCCTGAAACGAAATCACATAATAATGGAGAAACTATTGTCCTCTGCTGCTTACAGAGTAAACGGGAGATGATGAGTGAGGCCTGCAGAGTTATGTAACAATAGAAAGACAAAATGAAATGAGGACCATGATGTCAGACAGGAATCGTTAAGGCCAGGGGACTGGGACTGAAAAGAAGACACAAGAAATAGCTGAACTTTTGTCAATTGAGTTAAAGATGGTCAGAAATTTTCTGACAAAATATCTTGTCAAGTTGAATGTCATTTTTTGTGGAGACACACATATAGTTTTGACAAAGATGGGATTTCTGTTCAGAGAGAGATGCCTCTGAAGGTCTAATAAGTAGCTATTAAGATGCTTACTAAGCTATAGCAAACATCATTTAAGGTTTTAGTTTTGATGGATTTGGAGTAAGGATTTGACTCCTGGTCACTCATAAGAAATGTGCTCTTGTGTCTGTGATGGGAAGGCTGGAAGAGCTCTTTCATTAACCCCATCCTGTGGCTGTTCTTCTTTTCAGACTGGAATAGGGGCTTGAGCTTTTTTTCACACCCTAATGAGGGCTAGTTACTGGGGCTTTTACACCTTAAGTAAATATATATTGGGTGAGTGACAGTGTGAGCAAACAACTCTGCCTCTATGACTTGCCAATATTTTTTTTATTCCTTCCTATTATGAATGATCAATTGTATACACAGGGAAATCAGAGACTTTGCAGTCCAGTTCTCTCCCCTCTGAAATATCTAGCTGAGATATTTGTGCTCCAGTTCTTTTCCTGAACCAGGCTGAATAAAATATTCGTCCACATGTTTCAGCTAAGTGTCCTGAGGATACTTAGGTTAAGAAAGTTTGGGATTATTTATTGGATAAAATTTGAAAAATCTTGTGTTTGGCCTGAGAGAGAATGCAAAAAGTTTTTTAATACAAGAATTTCTATAGGACAGGTAAACTAGTTCTTTGCTGAAGTCTATTCAATCTCACAGTATAATCTGTGCATTCAAGTAACTGAACTGCATGAGCAAACACAAGCCTCTATTAGAAACAGAAGATGCAAAAAATGCTGTGCACAGAAATACTTCGGCATTTGCTACACGCTTAAGCAAATCAACCATCTGTGCATATAATAATTGGCATGTGCACTCAAAATTCCACTGTGCTTTACTTTGAAAATCTATTCTTAAATGTATTTTTATGGAACATATCAGCAGGTTGATATCCTCATTGAAAAAGTTTTCTCAAGCATTTCTTAAAATTCATTTGAAATAACCAAGTCTGTGAAATTAATCTGGCAGTCTCACAAGTTTGGATTCTTCTATAGGAAATCACTTCCTTTATCTGCTTACACAAGTAGTGAAAGGCAAACCAGTAACCCATTTAACAAAAAGTAACTTGTTTCACCTGATACCCATCAGCCCTTTTTCACCTTGAAGAGAAAGCTATTTGGCTGAACAATATATTTTATTGGCTTCCCTTGTATCCAAGCCTTTCTTCTTGCCTGAAGTTAACCTTCTATGCCTAAAAGAGAATTTCCCCTCATTTTTGCAATAGGGATGGACCAAGAATGAGGGCCATTATATGGGAATCACTGAAACCAAGTTTTAGAGTTGAGAAGGATCACTTCTATTGTCATCAGTGGCATACATGGGGGTGGCTGGGATAGCAGAATGTTACACCTTTTCTGAGTAGCATGTTGGGAGCTGTTGGATGAATCCAGCTGTTGGATTAATTTTGTCACATTTTATCAGGCATTTAGTGCAGAAAGGAATGCATCAGTAGATACCACTCCACAATCAACTGGAACTAGAAGCTAAGCTATGAAAATGCAGCTTCAAATGTAGTTCTTAGTATCTGATTACACGAAAGAGAGGCACCTTTCTTCTATACACTTTTACCTTTCCCACTGCCTTTAACCTTTGTGGCAAGAAGCAACAAGTTCTCCTACTAATGACACAGAGCTGGGTGATATCATCATCTATAAATTAGAGCAGATGAATTATTTACTTGAGAAAGATTATTGTTAGATATTTCCAAGTATGTTTGGTCTTTTTGAACTGCATTGGGAAAGAACTTCTGCTCCAAATATACCACTCTAGCGTTAGCTTCAGCTGTTTAAACACAGACACATCTTCCTTTTTTTCTGCTTGGTTTAAATAAATAAAAGAAAAGAAGAATTTGTATCACATGGAAAATTCTGTTCTCTTGTCACTATACATCTCAACAATCTTTGCATTATGTACCTGACTGCTAAGTGAAGCTCTGACAGATAGGCTACAACAAGTTTCTATACACAGCACTACTGTCGAGTTGATTTGTCTTCAGATAGATCTCTGAAATCCTTGCAAGCCAGAGTCTTCATGGGTCAAAATCAGGACAGAATAAGTAAATTTTATGTTAGCTGAAGTACGATCAGAAATTAGAGTATGTTACTGACTTGTATCTCATGATATTCAGGCCCTACAAATAGCAGAACTGGTTCTAGAAACAGGCTTTTATTTTCTTCTCTCTATTATTATACTTTTTAACATTGCATAGTTTATAAAACAATGCTTAAGGTATCTGACACATCTTTGCTCATGTACTCTACTCTTGCAAACATTTTTTTCATCTTCATGTCTACTTTTTGGCTGACTTTCTTAACTACCAGCTAACATCTGCTAAATAATCTCTCAATGGAATTGAAAGGAAAGGCCGTGATAATGGATCAAGCTTTCTTGTTAAGATGATGTTACTGCCTGAAGTTATAATACACACAGTATCCAGCTGATGGAGGTTTTTCATCCCTCCCTTTAAAAGTAAATATGTGAAAGGGCCTGGTCATATTTCCACTTCTCTTTTTGCCCCGTAGGAGTGTAAGAAAGTAATGCTTCTATGTGGGGTGCTTGTCTTAAGCCAAGTGTTCAACTTGACTTAGGAGATTGTGTAACACTTCAGAAGGATGCTTTAAGTTAAACACAGCATCTGGTTGCATATGCAGTCAGCTTCACACAGTCATGTGTTAAGTTAGGGCTGAGGCCTTGCCCCTTGTCATCTTTTTGCACACTTACTCTAAGGGAGACCAGAAGGCAAGCTATCTTTCAGGGCAAAGTGACAAAAAATAACTGCAAAAGATGAAGCTCCAGGTCTTGGGTTGTCCTGGCAGAGGTTTAGCCTGATGCTCTTGGTACTACTTCACAGAAGGCCTCCAGCCCCACCCACCACTGCAGTTCAGACCCACTTATCCACCTCTACAGATCTTGCACTAACTTGTTCTATGAGAGCTTTTTTTTTTACTGTAACGTCCAACACCGACATGCAGAATCTTGCTTTTATTAGAAATGTGCTTTTATTTCTATATTCAGTACAAAACAAGCTTTTGGCATGAAGAGCAAATCTGTCTCATCAAAGGAGAGCAGAGTATAATGCAATCCACTCTCATAACAATGAGGGGAGGCAGAAGGTGGTGTTTAGATATGCTTGTAACTTGCTTCTTTATGTGCCACACATTCCTGTGGTTGATGGGATGCCAGCAGTAGAAATAACACTACCTGTGATATGAGGGGACTGCCTTGATCTTGAGATCAGAAAAGTAGGACTCATGCAATTTAGGCAGTCTTTAAAAAGTCTTTTACTTTGTGCACCAACTGCAAATCTACCAGTTCTGCCATGGTGATAAGAATTGCAATCTAGTAGGATTTGGGAAGTATATTACAAGATTACATATAGAATTGTTTTCATGGCTTCCAGGAGAACATTTTTTCTGCCAAAAACATCTGTCAAAAGTCCATTCATTCTGGGAAGCCACATTGACTTAAAACATTTGTTTCATAAGAAACACTGAAAAACAGTAAGAAAATGGGATTGTTCTACTGTTGTCTCCTGACAACATAATCCCAAGAGATGGAAATCTGATATCAAGTAGAAATGCATTTCTGTTGTTTCAAATGTGAGAAAAGCTATGCTGGAGAGAGTATAATGAAGTAAGGCACATGGTGATATGGAGCTGGTGTAAGGGAGAATTTATAAACAATCAGGTATGTCTGTTTAACATGGTTTTCATAGAGTTATGCCTCAGTAAATTCAAAAAGCTCTGGATGTATGACTACCATGATGAACATTGATATCTCAATGATAGATTTTCGATAGATTTTACACAGCCCTTACTGGGGACATAAATAGTCCCAGTTGTAGGTAAGTAGCTCAGGTCCTCTGCTTCAAGGAGCTATCACAATTTCTTCTTGGCTTAAGGCAGAGCACTTCTGGTCTCTGAATAAGTGTTAGGGGAACTGATTTGCAGAACAGAAATAACTACAGAATGCAAATAGGCAGGTTGACAAACATTACTCTGCCATGCCCTGATCAACCAAACATAAGGTGATGGTAGGGTAAAGCAGGAAGCATTGTTTCTCCACTTAAATGTCTTGATCAGGCCAGAGACTGATAGTAGTCTGGTCAATAACTGAAGGAGGAAGGAAAAGAAGAACACTTTCCTAGACTGCCTTTGTAATAACCAAAGGGCAGAAAAAGTCCCTCTTAAAGGTGATAAATTAGGAACCCTGGTTTTCACTCCAGTGGAGTCTTTCTCCATTGACATAGGTTGTCTAGACTTTTCTCTCTATGTAACTGGCCCAAGTTGCAGCCTAATCAGCAAGATCAATTCTTTAATTATGAACCAGCAAAGTTGTGTTCTAAATTACAGCAGGGGTGTGCTTTTCAATGTGTATCTATGGCATGCCATGTATTGATGACTCTGTTGCTTGCTATGGGTCTTATGCCCACCCAACCATCTTTGGAAGTGATTAAAGACACACTGATATCATATCAACTTGGAAGTTTTGGGTCTTTGTCTTCAGTAAACATTGTAAAATCATCCAAATAATCCAAAGTTAAAGTGTTCTTGGTGTGTATGGCACCAATTAATTTTCATACTGATTCTGATTGTCAAGGAAAGAATCACAATTCAACAGCATTTGTAGAGCTTGGAATGAGTTTACTTGACAAAAAGGCAAAATGGACTCTCAGAAGATAGAGTGGTTCCTTTTGCATCTTCAAATTTGGTGCTGCTTCTAAAATAATGTCACATCTCATCTTCTATAAACCAGATTCATAACACTGTTTGGAGAAGGAAGTTTTCTCATATAACATCTCATATAGAGTCCTAACCTCTGACCATAGTAACCAGCATGATTCTTTTTTATTTCTAGCAAGATTTGCAAACCAGATGAAATATTGTTGACTTCAGCAATAAAAGGTGTCTGGAATTCCAGTGTACTCTGTTCTGAACAATTCTGGGAAAACAGTGGAAAACGTTTCTGTCTTCCTGAGTGTTCAAAGATGGGATGTGAAGTTCCTGAAGTCTGTATGAGAAATGGTATTAATTGACATTTTTTTGTTTGGAACAATTGACTTTCATTCAGTTTGTATATTGGTAACTATTTTGGTAAAAAGCCAAAAGGAAACTACTCACAACTGAGAGTACAGGATGTTGGCCATAGGTGTAACTTCTCACAAGAAGTTTAATCATGGCTGGATATGGGTTTGGGATGCATAGACCATTATACACAAACATGTTTGTCAAAAACATTTGTCAAATGCTGTCTGAAGCAGCATAATGCTTTTCTTATTGCTGTTCCACCAGCTTGTGGTAGAGTGCAGAGGTGTTATCTAACAAGGACTTTCATTGATGCAGGAAATGCATCATGAAGATGACTAACAGGTTCCAGAACCACTTACAATTGACCATTAGGCACATTGGGAGTCATTACATAGTTGTGTGGTCACTCATGAAGAGAAAAATTCCTGGAAAAATATTTCTAAAGATGAAAAAGGCATGCTTGTTTTTAGAGTTTCCATGTAGATTTGCGTGTTTCAACCTATCCTGTCACAGAATAGTTTACTGCCAATCATAGATCAATAGGATGACTCTGCAAAGTTTTATATCTGAATAAAACATAAGATTATGTTAAATGCTGCAGCTATTATAAAGAATAACAATATAAATAAGTAATATGAGTTAACATAACACTTAGCTATTTGTGTGAAGGCTTGCATGGAGACTTCTGCACTAAGCAATTGGACTAGAAAAAAGGAGTCACTGCAACCTGTTTCTTTAAGCTGACTGTTTATATGGAAAGCCCTATTCTCTGACTGTTTTTATAACTAAAATTGTTCATGTAGATGAACTTTTCCTTATCCATCAAACCTATTCTTACACATGCAGCACTAATGTTCTTATGTAAAGGGTGGTCATTTTATGGTTATTGTATTCATCAGATAGCAAGTGTTGTGTAAAACCTGCCAGGCTGGAGTTTGTCCAAAACACCTTCTTGGAAGGAATGTTGGTATATCCATACCCTTCCCCTCACCTCCCTGCTCAGTATTCAAACTTGTCCAGAGACAGATTTTGCATCATTAAGTGGTGATTGCTCATGTGTTGAGTTCATGATTGATCATAAGGCATATACATAGGAGATTTGCTCAATTACGAGTCATATAATTTGATCCCAGTATCTTGAGATTTATGTTTTCAAGGCTATGAAAGACTCATTAACTTTCTCCTTGGCTTTAAAAGAAAAAGTTTAATTTTTTTAGGTCAGGTTATCTTTGAAAGGAGAGCACTGTCATAGTTGCTAATCAGGAGCCTGCCAGATATTAAGTCTATAATATATAGTTATAATTTTTAGGTATTCATCTAAAGAAAGTTCTTATCTTTCTAAATTTAAAATTTGACAGCAGTTTAACAGACAATATTCTGGATAGTCTCACAAACACATCATACATTTTTTTTAACATTTTCCCCCCAATTACTCAAGTCATCCAGTATTAATCTCCCAAACTCTTCCTTTTCCATTTGTGAACCTCCAATAGAAGTTTAATTCAAAATTCAGATTATGTCTTCTGTTTCTTGAAATGGTCTAGTGACCAAGCACTCTCATTTCATATTTATAACTCTGCTCTTACAGCCACGTTTATATTGTTATTCTATGATTCTGTGATTCTATGTTCTATACAGCTGTTACTTCATCTATATTTGCTTCAGAAAATGAACAGTAAGTGAAAGCAAAGAACGTAATGCAAGGGTTGGAATAAGTACACACAGTGTTGAGACACACATGAAAGAAACTAATTTAAGTGAAGTAATTATTTTTTATTGCTCTTTTCCATTGGCCAATATTTTATGTTCAGCATCTGTGAATTTTTTCCCTCTGTAAAGTCTCTTCTTCTGTATTGCTATTCTCAGTATGTTGTTTGGCCCTTGAAAGCTGGCAAACTGGGCTCAGAAAAGCATGTGGAAGTTCAAAGCTGGTCTCTATAGATCCTCATCTCTTTGATCTGAATTCCTGTAAGTACAAGCTTTCCCAGAGACCTTCCTTTCCTTCCTAGTAACTGCCTGGAAAATGTTGTGAGAAACCTCTTTTGCACTGTGTTTCCAAGTAGTAGTAATTGAGAATATGTCTGGGGGAAAAAAAAAAAAAAGAGAAAAAAGAAAAGTGTATATAATATTTTTTAGATATTATGCAGTACTTCCTTTACAACTTGTTTAATTTGCATCCAGCTCATGCTTACAACTGTTCCTGTGTTCCAAACCATTTTGTTCTGAACAATTGTGTCTTCCTTTTCTTCTGTGACACACAAATTCATAATATTTCCCAGTCTTTTTTTTTTTTCTCTGTTTTGTATCTTCCACTTCTCCTCATTCATTAAATTCACTTTTTCCTTCTTTCTTAGTCTGGCCTCAGTGCTTGATCTCCTTCTCAAAATGATAGATTTAAAATACTAGATCTCCTGCTTCTCAGGGGTTTCAACTTTTTATTCCTGTTTTCCTTTAATATTCTGTAATCTTTCTCATGCTGGGGTTTTGCAGCTCTTTATCCTTCTATTTATGTTTTACTTGTGTTCTTGCCTGACCATGCATGGATTTACCCACACCTAGTTTAAAAAGTTTGTTTCCATTCTCATTGTTCAAATCAGAGACACAAGGCAGAATATACATGGCTTGCCATGTGGTGGAGCAGCCTCTGCACTGTACCTTTTGCTGCTGCCCACAACACCACTGCAGCAAGGCACATAAGACAGCATGTAATATATATTTTTTTAGTTAGTCTTCTTCTTGTATAGTTTCTAATACAGGTTCTTTTTCCAAGTTTCAACAGGGAGCCAGCCCAGGTATTCTATAACACAAAATCACAGTTCTACAACTTCAGCGTTTTGGCTGTAGGCATCAAAAGGCAGCACAAGGAAATCCAGGCAGAGACGGAAACTAAAAAGGAAGCAGAGAAAAGCACAAGACAACTTACCGAAGAAGGTTCTAGTGAGGTGAGTGTGGGTCTCTTCCAAGTAACAAGTGACAGGACAAGGGAAAATAACCTCAAGTTTTGCCAGGGGAGGTTTAGATTTGATATGACGAAAAATTTCTTCACTGAAAGGGTTGTCAGGCACTGGAACAGGCTGCCCAGGGATGTGGTTGAATCACCATCCCAGCAGGTATTTAAAAGATGCGTAGATCATAGAATCATAGAATCATAGAATCTTAGGGGCTGGAAGGGACCTCGAGAGATCATCTAGTCCAACCCCCCTGCCAGAGCAGGGTCACCTAGAGTACATCACACAGGAATACATCCAGGTGCGTTTTGAATGTCTCCAGCGAAGGAGACTCCACAACCTCTCTGGGCAGCCTGTTCCAGTGCCCTGTCACTCTCACAGTAAAGAAGTTTTTTCGGATATTCACCTTGAACCTCCTATGCTCCAGTTTGCACCCATTACCCCTTGTCCTATCACTGGTCATCACTGAGAAAAGCCTAACTCCGTCCCCCTGACACTCACCCCTTACATATTTGTAAACATTGATGAGGTCACCCCTCAGTCTCCTTTTCTCCAAGCTAAAGAGACCCAGCTCCCTCAGCCTTTCCTCATAAGGGAGATGTTCCACTCCCCTAATCATCTTCGTAGCTCTGCGCTGGACTCTTTCGAGCAGTTCCCTGTCCTTTTTGAACTGAGGGGCCCAGAACTGGACACAATACTCCAGATGTGGCCTCACCAATGCAGAATAGAGGGGGAGGAGAACCTCTCTTGACCTACTAACCACACCCTTTCTAATGCACCCCAGGATGCCATTGGCCTTCTTGGCCACAAGGGCACATTGCTGGCTCATGGTCATCCTCCTGTCTACCAGGACCCCCAGGTCTCTTTCACCTACACTACTCTCCAGCAGTTCAGCCCCCAACCTGTACTGGGACATGGTGTTGTTCTTCCCCAAATGTAAAACTCTGCACTTCCCCTTGTTGAATTTCATCATGTTTCTCCCCGCCCAACTCTCCAACCTATCTAAGTCTCTCTGAATGGCAGCACAGCCTTCTGGTGTGTCAGCCACTCCTCCCAGCTTAGTGTCATCAGCAAACTTGCTGAGGGTACATTCTATACCCTCATCCAGGTCGTTGATGAAGATGTTGAACAACACCGGTCCCAGTACCGACCCCTGTGGGACTCCACTAGTCACACACCTCCAACCAGATTCTGCCCCATTGACTACAACTCTCTGACTCCTTCCTTTCAACCAGTTCCTAATCCACCTCACTTCCTGATCACCAAACCCATACCTGATCAACTTTTCTACAAGGATGCTGTGGGAGACGGTGTCAAATGCTTTACTGAAATCAAGATAAACCACATCTACCGCTCTACCATCATCTATCCACCTAGTAATTTCCTCATAGAAGGCTATGAGGTTAGTCAAACATGATTTACCCTTGATAAAACCATGTTGACTGCTCTTGATGACCCCCATGTCCTTGATGTGCCTGGAGATAGTGCCAAGAACAAGTTGTTCCATCACCTTTCCAGGGATGGAGGTGAGGCTGACCGGTCTATAGTTACCCGGGTCCTCCTTCTTGCCCTTCTTGTAGACTGGAGTGACATTTGCTATCCTCCAGTCCTCAGGCACCTCACCTGTTGCCCATGACTTACTGAAGATGATGGAGAGTGGCCTAGCAATGACCTCCGCCAGCTCCCTCAGCACCCTTGGGTGCATTCCATCTGGACCCATTGATTTATGGATGTCCAGATTACTCAACTGATCCCTAACCCAATCCTCATCTACCATGTCAAACTCTTCCTCTATCTTGACTTCTTCTGGGGCTATATGAATCTGGGGCTCATAGGGAGACCCTGCAGGAGTGAAGACAGAGGCAAAGAAGGCATTCAGCACCTCTGCCTTCTTTATATCCTCTGTCACCAGGGCTCCCACCTCATTCCTCAATGGGCCAATATTGCCTCTATTGCTAGTTTTGCTAGCTATGTATTTGAAAAAGCCCTTTCTATTATCCTTAACCTGACTTGCAAGGTTAAGTTCCAAGGAGGCCTTAGCTTTCCTAATTGCCTCCCTACATCCTCTGACAACAGTCCTATATTCCTCCCACGTGACCAGCCCCTCCTTCCATGATCTGTAGATTTTCCTTTTCCACTTAAGTTTGCCCAGTAGTTCCTTCTTTAACCATGCAGGTCTCCTAGCACCCTTACTAGATTTCCTAACCATTGGGACGCTCTGATCCTGTGCTTGCAAGAAGTGGTCCTTGAATGTTGACCAGCTATCTTGAGCTCCTTTATCTTCTAGCACCCTGTCCCATGGGATTTCCCTTAATAGATGATTGAGGAGACCAAAGTTTGCCCTGTGGAAGTCCAGGGTTCTGGTCCTGCTGGGTATTTTGTTCCTTCCACACAGGATCCTGAACTCCACCATCTCATGATCACTGCAGCCAAGGCTGCCATTGACCACCACTGCTTCAACAAGGCCCTCCTTGCTGGTTAGTACAAGATCCAGCAGCGCTCCTCTTCTAGTCGGCTTGTCCACCATTTGCATTAAGAAGTTATCATCAATGCACTGGAGGAACCTCCTAGACTGTGAAAGGCTGGCTGTGTGAGTCTTCCAGCAGATATCAGGGTAGTTGAAATCTCCCATGAGGACCAGGGACTCTAGTTGTGAGGCTGCTTTCAGTTGCCTGTAGAAAGCCTCATCAACCTCCTCACCTTGATCAGGAGGTCTGTAGTAGACCCCCACAACTGTGTCACCCGCACCTGCTTGCCCCTTAATTCTTACCCACAGACTTTCAACTTGCCCCTCATCAGCCCCTGCACGAAACTCAATACATTCTAGTTGCTCTCTCACATAAAGAGCAACTCCACCACCTAGGGCTTCCCTGCCCTATCTTTCCTAAAAAGCACATAACCATCCATGGCCACATTCCAGTCATGTGACCTGT
The DNA here is from genome assembly GCF_000747805.2 of Chaetura pelagica. Lineage (NCBI taxonomy): Eukaryota > Metazoa > Chordata > Aves > Apodiformes > Apodidae > Chaetura > Chaetura pelagica. The sequence goes on along the minus strand of NW_009953496.1, from coordinate 1,402,619 downwards.
CCCACCATGTCTCTGTTATTGCTACTAGATCAGAACCCTTAGCCCGCACACAGACCTCTAACTCCTCCTGCTTGTTCCCCATGCTGCGTGCATTAGCATACAGACATTTCAGGAAACGAACAGAGCACACCGGTGGGACTAAATCCTCCTTGGACGACCTGACTTTGGGCCATGGTATGTTCCTCTTGTGCTTGTTCCTAATAGACCCGGTTTTCTCCCCTTCCCCCTTCATACCATATAGATATGGTGCTTAGGGACAGGGTTTAGTGGTGGACTTGGCAATGTGCTACATTAACAGTTGGACTCAATGGTCTTAAGGGTCTTTTCCAACCAAAACCATTCTATGATGCTAAGAGATGAAGCAATGAGTTTAAAAAAAACAACACTGCTTTTGCCACTCAGGTGCCTGACTGATACTCAGAGCTTCAGGATAAAACTACCAGATCAGCCACAGTCTACACAAAAAGGAGGAGGTTATTTATTTAATTTCTCATTAACCACAGAGATGTGACACTGCAGATACTATATGTCCCTGTTAACATCACCTGATGCAGAAAGCACTCCAGGCCACGTGGCAAAGAAATGTTCTAGCTCTCTGTATAACTTGTCCTCTCCTTCCCTCTCTCCACCACTTCTTCCTTGACACTGTATCCAACTCTGGAACGAAGCACCAGCCTATAAGAATGGGGAAAATACTGTTTTCTTGCTATGTTGTAAACACTTTAGAGCAGAGACCTCTAAGTCCCTGCTGGCTAATTTGTTAATTTGTGATTTGTTATGTATTTTTGTTCCTAGATGTAATTCGGCCATAGGTAAACCAAATATAGACTGGAATAGAGTGTTGTGCAGTCTATATGGTGATCTGTCAACATTTATTTCACAGTGGTAGTCAAAGGAAAGTTTATTTTGCCCCAGCTCTTCACAAGACATGAAATTTCAGACAATTTGAAAGAAGTGAGATCCATCTCTCAAATTTTTCCCTTCTATTCTTTGTTGCTCTTTAGTATTCTTTAACACTTCAGCTCAGCAGCAGCAGAAGACTGTGTCTCTACTTGCTGGGCTTCATTTCCTCTAACTTTCACTAATTCCAGACATTAGAATGTTTGTTTAATTACATAGCATGGTAAATTATGCTAATCAACTCTATTTGCACCCAGGTGGGACCATGATACATAAATATCTGTAGTTGGTGAAAAATGAAGAAAGACATAAGTTGTTCAATTAATTCAATAATCAATCATCCTAGAAGCATGCCCAAGCCAAAACTTCCTCTGCAGACTTCTGTCAAACCTGAAAAGCTTGGACCTGAGATCTGCTCTGAAACGCTTCCTTCAGGGAGGCTGCTGAACTACTGAAAAGGTCTCCAGAGAATCTGAGGTCTTCAGAAATAGTTGACAGTTTATGTTTGTATTTCCTTTTGGGTGCTTTGAAAAGAGATTTTTTCATCATTCTTGGGGGTTGGACAATTACACTGCCAGATGCTGTTCTCTTCTGCTGAAAAATGAATTATAGTAGTGGGACAGGTAAGATCTTCAGAAAAACAGAAGGGAAAGAAAGCATATTTCAGTATCGTGCTACCCTCCCTTTCAGCCCTCTACTTCTATATTCCATGAAATCTCTTCACAAAGATCTACCTGTTTGTTTTCTACCATCCCTAAACATTGTCCTTAATCTTTCTGGAGAGTCTTTGAAGGATACAGTAGGATGCAATCCAAAATATAATAATATAAACACACATTCCCAAAAAGTCCTTCAGTGAGTACCAAAATATTATTGCTTCCTTATGTACGTTAAAAATTCTGACGTATGTATGCTGATATAATTTCTGTGGATTGACAGAAAGAATTGTGAGTACAACACTGCCTCATAGCCAGAGTCTGATAAAAACTCATGAATTTATATTTATGCTTTAGTGATATATGGTGCAATTCACTCTGGAATCTCACCCTGGAAATGCATTTCATTTAAAATTTGGCATTTTGTGATTCATTTGACAGTTGTATTTACTTGCCATACCATTCCAGCACATTGAGGCAAAACCATCATACATGAAATTTCCAATGAAAAACTGAATCAAATTTAAAATCTGGAGAGAGGGAGGACAACTTTTTATCTGTACTATATATATATAATAATTTTGAACAACAGGCTATTCCTAAAGAACAAAGACAAAGCAACTGTTTTTCAGGCACTTCTTTTTCTTACAAGCATATTTCTGTTTGCCCAGGAAACACACCAGTAAGTTCCAGACATGTTTAGATATTATTAATATTGGCAAAACTACAGTATTGCCAAGGGGGCACATTCAGAGGTAAATTGATTTCACTCTTCTGATGGAAAAAATGTGTGGTATTTCAGAGTTGTTTGAAAAAACACCAAAGTGAAGCAGCGTCTCTTTACATATGCATTGGAATCATTCCTAAGTGCATAAAGATGGTTAGGTGACTTTTAGTCAGACCAATGAGTTATATCCAGATGTGAATAAATGGCTACATGGATTGATTTTCTTTTAGGAAAATGATCTATGTACTAGGAAATAATATATAATATATGCCAGGCTACCCTTCTGGTGTCATCTTTGTGATGAATGAACATCATGGGGGAGAAGGAAACTTGCTTTCTCTCTGCTTTTCCTTCTATACATGTATATTTATATTGAGATGAGAAATGAAACTCTGATGCATTTGCTTTTAAGGTTTTTTTTGAGAAATACACCCCATTCACCAGCACTGCTCAAAGATATTGGCAATTTGTGGAGTAAAATTGTGACTACATCTGGGCAGCAAGTCATGGAGAAAGGAAAGAGAGATGTGGGGCTCTGTTACCTGCCAGCCTTCTCATTGCACAGCTGTTTCACAGACAGCTGAAAGACTGCCAGTGTAGTAGGGTGCGCTTAATTCAATGACTTCTATGTGATCCATTGGGTACTATCCAGACTGGATAATTGTCTGCATACATGGAGGGAAATTTGACTTTGAGGGGATCTGTAAATCCAAAAACAGCCTGGGCAGATGATGAGCTGCACTGCTCCATTGTCTCTCCAGCTCCTGTAAAAAAACCTTTACAAATACTTTCTAAAAGCAGCTTAATGTAAATGGCAGAGATGGTGGTTAACCAAAGGAAAGGGAGAATCTTAAAAACAACCCAACGCTTTATTCCTGGGAACCACTTCAACTCATGCAGGAAATATCCACTCCACTGTATGGCACATTGTTACAAGAATTTTCTTCCCATTGCCTAGATTTCACATTCCTAAGATGTGAAGGAAAAGTAGTGCAGCACTGCTACACTTAAGCTCTTACTCCTTAAAGGAACCCCAGAAACAATCTCAGTAACCCCAACAGTTTTTCTTGCCCAGACAAGTATTGATGGGAACTTCTGCTTTTCTCTTTGCAAGTGACTAGCATATGAGAAGAAAGGGCCAATATATTACTTTCCTAACATTATATATTTTTCTGGGAGTATCTTACATGATGTAAGACAAGTTGCTTTAGTTCATCCTTGTGAGGCCAAATGAAGTCAGAAGTAAAGAAAGGAACTGAAGGAATGGGGAAAAGCAATAGAGGACTTGTTTCTCATATTCAAATTATGAAGAGTTTTTTTCAGCTATATTTGCATTACTTGTAGGAACTGAAATGAAGTTTTTGTGACTTCTGCTGCTCCTACCAGAACACCCTTGGAAAAGGACATTAGTGTTAGGTGTTAGCAGTGTGTTTGCAAGCTTTAACAGAGTACTATATAGAGAACTTCCATGGCCTTTGGCTTCCAGATAATTCAGATGGTTTTGTTTCCTCTTTGGCAGTCTCACAGAAAGATGGGAGAGGAAGTGCTACAATGTCAGCTTGGCTGTACATGTTTATATGTCTGTCTGCACGGGAGATTCTGGTGACAAAAGGTCATGAAATATAAAAACTGAGGATTTTCTTGTGTTTTTTTTTTCTTTTTTTCTTTTTTTTTTCTTTTCATAATACATAGTGTCTCATTTAGGGTGGTCTTTGAATGGGTTTTTCAAAAGGATGGAAGCCCTTACAGATTTAAGGTTTGAAAAAAAAAACATTTGCAACTACCTGCAGCAGGTATATTTGGTACACCTCTCACACTCCTCTAGCGGATGATTGCAAATCTTTCAGGGGATACCCTTAACCACCTCCAAGGACAGCAAGCTAATGACAATACAGGAAACAGATGTCTGAACTCCAAAGGCACTTTCAGAATGATCACCAGTCCAGTCAGCTAACTTGAAAGTGGGAAGGAGATAATTTTGTAATTGATAATAAGATTGTGTTTGACTGTAATTAAAAATAAGGACAGGTGGAAGAACAAAAGGCATTTTAAATCAGCATTTCAGCACAGCTCCCTTTTTACCCGCACTAAAATAGTTGGTGTGATGCACATATTGCACACAAAAGACCAGAGACAAACTCCTCTGACTTAATTTTTCCTAGGGCATTGGTCTATACCAATTACATAAAATTCCTTCCCTTAACAGGTCTAGCTGAAGAAAACTTTGGGGTCAGGGTAGTAATCTAACCCTTTTGGTGCATTGCCCAGTTCACCTGACTCAGCCAAAATATACTCCTTTACATCCAAGGCACCAAGCCAAGGCCTTTCTCTGCTGTTTTAATGACTAACATGAACATCATTACTGGGAGATCTTGCTGGAGAAGTCAGCGGCCCTGGAGTTCACCAAAAGTTTCCTAACACTTTCAGTAGGCAAAGGCCCAAAGAAGGTGTTTTCCTCACCTGGGAAAAAGCAGTGAAGCAGCTTAAGACCACTTTTTATGTTTCTGCCCCAAAGCATCAAGTGTCCCAGCAGCCTGGAGTGCCCTATATGTGACCTGAAACAAGTCACTTAAAACATCTAGGCTCTGCTTCCACATCTGTAAGCCGAAGATAATCCTTCTCCACTTCTCCAGGCAGCTTGGAAGATAATTTTTTTAATTCTTGGGAGCTGCTCAGTACTTTGACAAATTGAGTTCTCTGCATGCAAGCACTTACAAAAAATTTCTGCTCCTGCAGTAACCCTTCTTCTATCTGACAGTTGAAAGATATAAATATGAACATACTAATCCACTCAGCCTTAAGACTTTAATCCTCCCAAGTCACCCTGGTGATTATTATGCCTGGTTGAGCATCAGAACTGAACAAACAAATGCCAAATAAAGTCAACCTGCCAAAATATTTAATTTCAGACATTTAGGTTATGTTGGGGTTCCCCACCATCTCAGGCTCTCTGAAGAAAAAGAAAACAAGCTGACTGAATATTAAGACAGCTGTCAGACTTAATAGTCAGGTCCATTAAAGCATTGTGCATCTTCAGAGGGAGCAAGCTCTAGCACAAGGGTAGTCCATAGGTAACATTAGCAGCCACTATACACAGTATATACACAGATGTCACCAGAACCATGTTGGTGGTGTGTTTCTTTCTGCTTGTTTTTGGTTTGCCATGTACTTTGAAGTAAGTTTGCCTTAGTGTCCTGGTGAGATGTACGGAGAGGAAAATGCATTACAAATAGAAAGTGGAAATGTTGTCCTTATGAAGAAAATAATACTATGGGGTGGGCAACTCTTTGCCTCTGTCTCATTTGATCCCCAGAGGTATGATGAGGTTTGGATGGGACGAGTGTGAGCTACGTCTGCTTGATGATTGTGATCACAGAAACATATGATGAGACCATGAAGGACAATAGATTTTCTACATTTCTGCATATACCTTTCCCTAGAATATCTTGTCATATATTACTGGTGATCTGTATAAATCTCATCACTCACTTTTATAAATCTATAATATAGGACCCTATTGCAAAGTTTTGTGATTAAAGATCAAATCTTTTAAAACATGATTATGTGGAAATTATTCAAGAGAAAGCATTCTGTAGCAACCAGCTGAACCCAGCTGAGCACTCAGAAAATACAAATCAGCATGTATGTTTAGGGCTAGGACTGAGTGAGCAATATCCTTTGTGCTGAAGAAATTTTATCTCCTGCTCTGTTATCTATAAGAACTCATACTTATCACTTTAAACTTGGCAGTACTGCTTTGAGGTTCAACACTAACTTCGTATTTGTGGGTGGATCTAAATTTTACAAGTTTGATGTGATTTTAATCAGCGACATATTGTTCAAGTACTGTTTATGAGAACTTGTTGATACGGAAAATGAGGCTGGAAATATTGTAAAAACACACTCAGTCTGGTATGGAAACAACTTCCAAGAAGTTATTTTTGAGCAATTTCCACTTCTTGTCTTGCCCTTAAACAGGAAGCAGTAAGAATCATAACAGTAACTATGTTTAAGTTCTTAAGTTTTCTAAAACCTTGCAAACAAGTTAAAGTTTCTGGCATAGTTACTGGGAGATTCTTATCAGATAAACTTTACCTGTAAATTCAAAGGTGTTTTCAGCAGAAGGGTTTTTTAGAAATCAAGCACTACGTTACTGTCTGTGACAATCCTTTCACAGCAAAGGACTTCTATCAGTTCTCCACAGTTGGAGAATTTGGCTGAGAGATCCTTGTCTAATGGTTTTTTCAGCATGAATCTGCATGAATCATAAGTTCTGCCATTACTCTGAAGCTGCAAAGAATTGTCTAGCAAATGTACTTCGTCATTTGTAAGTGCTTAGATTTTACTTCAGGATGGGATGGAGGTTTGTTCAGATTAATAGAAGGAACTCTGCATAGTGCTTGAAATATACAGTTAGTCCAAGCGATAGAATAGTTGCTATGGAGAGGAAAATAAAACAGAAAAAAAAAGGAAGAAAAAAAAAAAAAAAGCTGCAACTTTCCTTTTGTCAGATAAGTAAAAATAATTTTTAAAAATCTTGCACTTGGAATTACTATTAGCAGGAGAAAACGTAAGAAAAGGCACTTTTTCACCTTTTGTATCTCAGCAATCACTCAGCACATTCTCCTTCTTTTACTGGGGAAATAATTTTGTCATAATTGTGTTTATAACAACAGCTGAGGCAGCGCATGGGAAGCTGAGCTACATGTTCACTGCCCTTGTGCCTGCTCAGGATGTCCACAGCATGCAGGCAGCCTGGCAAGCCTTCCCTACAGAGGAGGTTTCTGTCAGTGACCTTTGTAGATCTCATGCTGGGCTATTTTTGTTGGTGGGGTTAATTTAGGATATAAACCGGAAAGGAACTTGTTACCATAAGGGAGGAAAAATATAGCATAACGTTTGCTGAAGTTTTATCTATGGTCTTTATCTCAAAGTCATAAAAACTAATCCTGTCTGAGAACTGACTGAGACGCATTGAACAGCATAATAATTGAACCAGGCCCTTAAAAACAACATTCAAAATTCATGGTGAAAAATGTCCTCTCTTTCTTTTGCCCTTCTTTTCCCTCTCCTCTTGCAAATAAATTTGGTTTCTCTAAATGTCTTCTTCTTACTTCCCTCTTCCTTAGTCCAAGGGTATGGGTAGATTTGTGAGTTTTTTTAGGAGGCAGCATTTATTTCCATGATAGACTTTGGTAGAAAAGGGAAAAATCTAATGCTTTTTTCCAAACTTCAAATAATTACTAAGAATCACCTTATGAAATATGATTATCTGATAGATAAACAAATTAAGACAATCAATGCCAACATAGTTTTAGAAAAAGAAAAAAAATGGCAGAGAAAAAACCCTAAGAATTTAAGTAATCCCTTGTTCTCTTTCTCTGCTTTTATATATTTATCCTGAGTCATTGTGGATAGATTACAATGATGAAAAAATATATGCCTCATGGTGCCATTACTTTAGTTAATTGAAGAACATGGAGGACTGAAAGTCATGCTTTTTGTCTTCCATTTACAGCAAGAAACCACTGGTATATGTACAGACATGCACACACATAAGTGAATGTATATATATACACACATATACGTGCATGAATTATTTGTTCTTTAATGTTAAAAACAGATGTTTTAATCCCTCAAGAAAGGACACTTCCTCCAGATGTGCACACTTAGATAGAGGTCTAGAGGATGGTGCAGAGTGGAGATGGGAAGAGAGCTGTTGGGTACCTGCTTTCTACACAGCTGAACAGCAGGATTTTGGAAATAATAAAAATCTACACTGAGGATGTTTCTGCTGGAATTTGAGAGCTCAGCACAGAAAAGTGAGAAGAAGACTTAGGGCAGTCCAGGACTAAAGTAAGTTTTTAATAACCTAAGCTTTCCAGAAGCTTAGGACCAGTTTTATATTAGTTTTATGTTTCTAGAGAGCTTCATGCATACCAACACTTGACTGGAAAACAATGTCCATGCTTTTTAAAAGTGATCTGATCTGTGTCTTTCTTAATATCTCTGTCACGCTATCAGCCTTCTCTTAAGGAAAACAAGCAATGAGGTAGCTGCCACATCTCAAATACACTAGCTCAAAAGAAACCGTGGCTAATTAACCCAATAAAAATATTATGTTGTTACTGAGTTTTGTTTTGCCCTTCTCAGTCTTTAGTCTTCCTCCTTGTTTCTCAGTGAAGCTAAAGAAAGAATAATTTAATCATATTCTGGGTCAAGTAAAAAAAAAACAAACAAAAACCCCCTGAGTCTGACAGCTTGCCATTTGTTTCTCAGCAATATAAGCATTGCTATACTCCTTTTCTTTGTTTTGTTTACTGTTTTTGAAGTAAGGCTAACAGAGCTGGAAACTGATAGCAGTAGTGGTGGCAGTCATATCCTATTAAGAGATAATACTGCCTGCTACCTTTTCAAGACATTAGTTTGCTTATACAGCCAAAACTGATATTTTCCCTTTAAGTGCTGCTGTGTCTGCAAGAGCTCATGTTTAATGTGTTATCTACCAAGTAATATGAAATCCATGTCAGCATCACTGTTTTGCAGGATACAATCTCTTTTCTTGTAAATGTGGCTATATGTGCTGTTCCTAGATGAATGACCATGCATTTTGTTGTGCTAAACTGTTTATTGTACAACTGAACTTACTTTATCAAGTTAGTTTGATTGCTAAGTGTCACTGATAGGAAGAAATGTGAACTGTCCAAAATCACTCAGGGTAGAATTAATCTTGTCACACTTAATCTAATTAAAGACTGACCAGACAGGCTGCATTAGCCACCTAGGCTCAAGAGATAGAAATAAGGCCTTCCTAACAATAATTAATCTTTAGAACAAACCATCTGCAAACACCTGATTTTCCTCCATTTTATGTGAAGGCAGGTGATTTGCTTGGACTTCATACCTAACTTATTAAGCTAGGAGTTAATTAAGTAGATCAGATTATCTTAATTTTAAAACTTCTACCCTTGTCCATTACAATTCTTCTGACAGTTTGTCTTTCTGAACAAGGTCATGAACTTCTCCTTCTCCCTATCCCTGCCCCTGCAGGTAATAATACTGATGGAGTAGTAGTTTTGGATGTTTTAACAAGATCAGTGATATTGCATTGCTCTGCCAAGACCAATATTTGTGTGGAGATGCTATGTTTTCTCTTCTCATATCATGCATTCTGAGTTTCTCTTTGTGGTTTCTCAGAATATGTTTTGGGTTTTTTTCTTGCATTTAAAAGAAAAGAAATGTAAAGTGAAGTTTATGTTTATGAACAGAGTCTTGGAAACCAGAAATATTTATCTCCAAAGAAGTTCAGTAAGGGCACCAAGAGGACAAGTGAACGTTGTTTTGAGGGTAATCCTGAAGGATCCCACACTCAGCAGTTTTAATTTTTGCTGTGGTTGACCTTGAGGTGACTCACCAATAACCTGCAGCTTCAAGAGCTTTCTGCACCTGGAATTCAGCCTACTCTATCTGTCTTTATCTCATAAATTGAAACAATCATTAGAAGATATACAAGTTTTTAAATCAGTGGTAGTCTGAGCCAGGTTTGAAGGTATGACCAAGAGTTGAAAGGCTTTCTTTCCCACATATTTTTTTGCAAGTTTTCAAGAAAAAAATAATCAGATTACACAAAAAACTAAATCAAGGCCAATTTTTTTCCCACTTACAACTAGGCAAACCTCATTGATTTCCTAGCCAAAGCCTGATGCTGCAAGACCCAAACCCTAAGACTCTAGCAGCAGAGAAAATAAGAAGGTCATATATTTATCCACAGACCACAGATTTCATAATTTTATACTCAATATCCTAGATAATAGGACACCAACAGTGCCTTCCAATCCTCTTTGGTTTTAAATGTATTATCAACTGCATATCACACATATACTTCAGATCTTTTGTAGGGAAGCATAGCATTTTTAAATGTTGTCTTTTTAAATGGTACACTGAAAGAGCTTCTGCAGATGTAAAAATGAAGTTGGTCTGAATTTTGATTAAGACTTAGGGATTTCATTCAAGGAAAACTGACACTGTGATTAAAGCAATGGACTGGTATTCTCTCACAAACTTTCCAGATTCTTCTATAGTATTTTTTAAAGCCATTTAATTGCAGAGGCAAACCTTTAATAAAGGGAGTTAGGGCACTGTAGCATTATAGCAAAACCTATAAGGCAGTCTCCCAGCTCCAGGAGTAGGATTAATTATGCTGAGACATCTGAGCATCATAGGTGGTTATATGGCACATCTCTTACTGGAAAGAGTTAGGCTTCTGCATGAAGGTACTCAGTAGTCAAGGAGTTGAGATGCTTCAGAGAACCATTAAGAAGTGCCAAGAGAGATGCAGAGATGCAGATCTGAAAATTCTTCTCCAGATTGAATTGAGTACATGTTTCAAGGTTGTAGTTAAGCAGGATTCACAGTCTGAAATTACTTCAGTTTATCTGTATCATCTACAGCTTTCTGTCAGGGCTGTTTTTGTATTTTGCATCAGACTACTGCTGGAAAAATCAAATGTATTCTACAAAGCATAATCTCCTTTTCTATCTTGTCCAGGGCCCAGAAATGCTACTTTTCTGATTTCTCATTAGTCTGGCTTGCCCTGGACCTATGAGCTGTATTTCCTCACGAAAAATCTCTTAGCCTTTTAGTATGGTCACTCTTGGCACCTTGTACTGGTGACTCAAAACCTCCAGAGGCCAAGGAGCATGCAGACAGCAGAAGTGCTCTCCACCCAGCAGCTGCCATCATGACCCCCACCATCTTTGAGAGAAGGTAAATATGTAGGTAGTCAGCCTAGAAAATGTGAGGTTTTACTGTTACATTCAGTAGACAGGGCATTATATGGAGATTTTTCTTTCCTGAAATTTTAGGCAAGGTTATCGCAAGGCTAGATCAGAGGTCTCACACTAAGGACACTTAGGCGCACAAGTCATTTGCTGAACCACAGTGTTTTAGTTCTCTGAAGTGAATGGTCTGCAGTCACCAAGATATCTGGTTACCCATGGCTGTGATGCAATGAGATTAGCAACTAAACTGGTCCCTTCCAATCCTGTGTTTCAAGAATAACAAGTGAGCATAGGAGCAGGATTTCCTTTCTTCCATACCTTCTTTGTGGTGTCTACTTGTTTCCAGAGTTTTTTGCAGCAGATACTCTTTGCATGTTTGCATCATTTCTGGCATAAGACTTCAGTCATGGCTGGTGCCTGAGGCATTACCATAATGTAAATAAAAAAGATGACCTTGACATTTCCTGAAAATCTCTCCTCAGCATCTGGGTGCACAAGTAATGCAGAATTCATTTTATAACACAGCACAGCTTGATTTGTACATGTCTTGACAAGCTCAATTACAGCAGCATGACCTTTGTATTTGAACAGAACTCAGGTCTTTACCCCCATCTTAGCCCACCTCTAAGAAACATGTTACACATCATTAAAGGCTTAGCAAAAATAACAATCATGTACCAAGCCTTATCTTGTGGACATCAGCAGATGAAAGCAGAAGAACCACCCAACATTAGGCAACTTTCTCCATGTGGGAGGATGTGAGTGGCAAGATGGGGTTACCAGCTCAGCATACACAAAAGAGACAGGAAGAAAATTCAGGATGTGGAGCACTCCTGGCCCAGCCAAGCACGGAGAACACGAACCTTGAATCAAGGTACCAATCAACATTGCCTTGCTTTGATGTCATACAAGATGGGAAGCATCAACCACAGGTATGCAAACATGAAAGTCAGACGCCATTCATCACAAGGGAGAAGCTGCCTCAGCAAAAAAGACAGAGCATGGGTTTCCATTTGGCTAAAACAAATACAATTTGAGAGAAAAAAAATAACTACAGGTGTACCTCAGTCATAACTGAACCCTTCACTACCAAAAAGGACAGAAAACACAGAAAAAATACAGCTTTCAGGTGCATATTTGCACCATTTAAGATTAGTTGTTACAACCAGAAGTGGGTGGGGAAAGGGAAGGGTATTTGCTTTTCTACAGCCTTTCCGTAAGTTTCTCAGAGACTTCATTCTTCATAGTAATCAACATGCCTTCTGAAAAGCTCCACACATTTGTTCTGCAGATGTAGCTTCCATTTTTATTATCGCTTCAGATAATTTTGTCTGAATCCCTCTGCTATAAACATTAAGACCTAGATCACGTCATTCTGCAGGGCTGTGAAATACAGAGCTCTCGTATTTGATGACTGTCTTGGGACTTCCTGGATCTGCGATATAGATGTGGAGGGTTACACAAGTGCTACAAAAGTTAGAGTCATCTGAGAAGTAGATGGAAACCTGCTTAGCATTTCCTGGTCAGGTCTGCCTCAGCTGGCAGAGCAACTAATCTGCATTATGCCACACCTTAAATAGAGATGCCTCCAAGCCAACAATAGTTTGGCTGACTTTTTTTCTTTACCTCAGGCAGCACTGTATCCAGGAAAGGTCTTCAGTCTATGCCTGCCATTAGTAGCTCAGTAGTCCATAGGACTACTTACAATTCAGCACGTACTTCAAGTCTGACAAAGTCCCTCTGTGAGAGGCAGTTCCACTGGGCGTGTGTTTATGGAGGTGTGTTTTTCTGAAAATCTCCATAGACTGTGATAATATTATGGAGTACAGTGACTTCAATGAGCTGAGAGGTCAGGCCCTGACAGCAAGCCTGTTGGGCTATTCATTTCAATGAATGACAAATAGGAGTGAAGAATGAAAATATCATGCCCATCCATTCAGTGTATTCTCAGAAGCATGAGGTTGCAATTAAACTTTTGCTTTAATACTGAATTATTCTGAGTAGCTAATGCTTTCAGCAAGGCAATAACTGAAACAACAAACATAATGTAGGAGATACACAGAACATGCATGTGTAGCACTAAATATCAACGTGTTTTCTCAGGAAAGAAAGAAATTCTACTTTTTCACTAAAAGTAGAATATCTTTGTTTATATTTTTATAAACTGCCCACATGAGAGGTTTAAAAACAGGTAACAACATATCGCATGATGTATGTCAGCATTGTCAGCTGAGTTTTCTCCCTTTCTGCATTCATTGTTGTTCAGGGATTTCTTCCCTGCTTCACACCATCTTGCTTTGATGTAGAACTGCAGAGAGAAGATGGCTGGAGACAGAAACACTCTAATCAAAGACTTCTGCAATATTAAGAACCCATTTGCAGCTGTTTCAAATCACTGCAGCCCGTCTTCCCAGTGACATATGCCACAGGTAACATATAAGCCTGTCTTCTTTCTCTTCAGTGGTGCCCCACTGACAGCTCAGTCAAATGCAAGGCTTCCTGCTTCCTTTCAGAAGCCCAAAGAGCGACCGGCTTCAGTTACCAAGTGGACTTCACACTGTGTGACTCCCACATCACTTATGTCCTGCTAGAAGGATGGACTTGTCTGCTTCAAGTAAATATTGTGAGTGCAGGAAACAAAGCTTCCCAAAGGACTACCCATGACCCTGGAGTTCACTTCTAGAAAGGCTTGAATGACCAGGAACCATCATACCAGAGAAAAAGGCAGCCAGGTTCTTTTACTTATGCTGTCCCACAGCTACAACAGAGGATTGAGGAAAGAAGCAGCTACTCAACGGAACAAATAAGAAATGCACAGCAGTGTGGGGAGCTGTATGCTTCCCTAATAGTAAATACTGTGAGTGGTTAATATAGATCATCCTTTGTTGACAGGGGCCAGTCACGTGAATAAAATAAACAGCAGTGTTTTGTGGAGTCCAAGAAGGTTTCAGCATTTCATAAGACCGCACATTTTGTGTCTTACCAGTTCATCTGGGGTTAGAAGCACGTGCCTGCCTTCATCTTTTTCTTGCCTGTCCCTCTTACTGTGAATAATGTTTTTTTCCTGTTCCATTAATTCTCAGTAGTAGCACAGAATAGATGAGATTCAGGTGCTATAATATATTGATTTTTGTTTTGGTAGGTAAAACAGGTGACTCTCCTTTTTAAATGTACCTTATAATACCATCAAGTTTTTCAAATATTTGTTTTCCATCTTTTTTCTTTCTATTCAGACTGCTAAGTATATATTGATGAATTACCCTAATGGATCATTAATGTTATTTATGCTCTCAAAACTGGCTTGAAGTCCAAATTCCTTTATTTTACGAAGGAAATAGGCTATTATTTATGATGTAGACTATGTTCTAATACTTCACATTATAGTATTATTCTAAAGAATAAAGTTACTTATGTACTTTTTCTGCATATAGGGAAGAGAAATATATCTTTCAAGCTGTGTACCATTAAGGATAAAATTCTGTAAAAACAGCACAGTCCAACAGCTGGTTACATTTTAAGATACAGTGGAGCAAGTTCAGCAAGTTCTTTCACAGCCATGTTGATCCTTTAACTATAAGCAAAGCAAAAGAGAATGGGTTACTACAAAAGCTGTCTGGACAGTGATGCCCTCTCTACTCATTGCTCGCTGATGTGAGGGGCATGGTTTTCTCCAACTTCTGTGACAAGCACCTGGGAAACCCACATTGTTTAGCTTTTTAACTATTAATTTAAAAATGCACTACTTCTAAATACTCTTCAAATATTCTTCACATTAAACTATACACTAAATAATGAGCCATTTTGAGGGTTTGCTTTTTAGTGAAAATACAACCTTTCTTTTTCCTCCTCTCCTCTACAAATTGTAATCTGTTCTGGGTTCCCTTTATTAAGTCCTTAATAAACATTTTGTATGATACTGAACACCTTTGGAACTGTATGTAAAACAGAGTATAGAGAAACTTTACTACATATTTAACCGTATTTGCATGCTTAAGTACTAGGCATGCTTTGGTTAAGAAATCCATGAAGCATTACAATCTAGGGAGGTAGCTCCCATCACTGGTGAGCCAAATTCTCTGTATATTTTACCTCTTTTTGGAACATTGGGATTTTTTGGGTAGAAATATCTGGGACTGATTAACAGAGATTGTACAAGAACACATAAATCCAGCTTCCTTTAACCACACACAGAGGCAAATGGTTTTGTTAAATAGCAATTGAAATTTCAGAATGACTTATGATTTAAGATGCATGATGTCATATTTTTTCTTGTTGTGCCATTTGATCTCTGCTCAATGAGAAGACCCCATGCTTTCTATGGAAACAGTTAACCCTGAAGACTGGCCATCATTCTAACCTTATGCTTTAATAGAAACCACTAGACTTCTTTAGCCACCTCTGAAGTAGTGTGTGACTTGAAACATACAACCCTGTGAACCAGCTGGCCAAGAGAGTAGGATTCCCTTCATCTCTCCATTTGCATTGCTATGTGAGATACCTGGGTACCTGGAACAAAGCATGTGACAGTATAGAATAGATGTAGGAGGTGGCTGGCCAGGCAACCATGGGATCGTTTGCTTTATCTCTCTTAACACAATCAGACAAAAACCAAAATCCTGTGCAACGTGATGCACTGAGCTGAAATAACGAAATTCTTCAGCCCAGGGGAAAAAAAAAAAAAAAAAAAGGTAGCTTAACAACTCACTGATCCAAATATTCTTCATCAAGAACACAGAATGTAATTCTGGCAAAGGGTATTGTATAAATACACAATAGGACATAAGGATATCAAAAAGTAGCCTTGCCAAAAATTACAAGGCTGTACCTGAAGAACATTCTCCCTCCTTGCCCCATTATCAGGTTATATGTTTTAACTAAACTGTTTCAATTTTTTCAATTTTCTTTTCTCCTCACTTAAAACTCTCCAATTATTTTTAGCATGGGTATGTTTCCTATCCTGGAAAATAGCATGTAAGGGGGAATCTGTGTACCATTTCTGTCTTATTTTGGTCTTATACAAAACAACAGTGTTTCAGGAGACCTACCCTATTATTTGAAATCTTTACTTTAAAGAAAGCCAAGTACTGAATTTCTAGAAGTTGTTGCAAAATGCAATCAAACTATTATTATTTTACTTATTTATTTTTAATTAAAGAAGGCTAAAGGTGCCTTACCTCACCACATATCTCCTATCCTTTTCCCCCTAGAGCCAGGAAAAAACATTAGAGTTTTGCAATTATTTTTAGAGGGGTGGTACATGTGGCTACCCTCAGACCAAAGACAAAATACCTTCCAGAGGCTGTGTCCAGAGCTGGTGGCTTGCCAGCAGTCTGATACTTTCAAAGCTTAGCAGGTTCCAGCCTGTGAGCCTCATCTAATTGCTGTGGTGACAGATCCAAACTTGAAAAGAAAAAGGTGGTTGCTTGAGCAGATGGTTCCGTGCCACTGAGCCAAAGTCAAAAAACTCCTCCACACACCACCAGACCAGTGGTTTTTAATCTCAGGGTTCAGGGACACTGTAACTCTATAGCCCTGTTCACATCTGTAGGAAATGAGAGGCTGGTATGGAGAGGAAAGCACAATATTGTTTACAGCTCACAGCCTGCTCAGCTGATGGGCTGGCATCAGTTGGGGGCCATGGTAATCACATTACAATTCCCCCTTCTGCATGCTCATGGAAAGAACTGCCCTTCACAAGTGGGTGTCTACTTTTTGTACTTCATCCACTTTGAGCTCACTGTAGCTCTAAGTAGTGTTCATTTGGGATTTACCATCTTAGCATCTTTTGAAGTCAAGTTACTGTTTGGTTTTTTACTCTAGGGAGTGGTCTTTCTTAGAAATTATTTTGGCATTTTCAAAATATACATAAATTTAAATACTGCATAAGAGTGTTTGTGTTTTAGATCTCTTATGTGCCTTTTACCCTAGAGTTCATTCTCATAGCTAATAAATAAGCTTAAAGCTACCACATGAGAGAAGCATTTTGATTTCAGAAAGACAAAATTATCTATAATGTCATAAACACAAATCAGGGTGGAACAGAGCAGGAAAAGGATGCCATAGACTCGTGACTTGGTTGAACCCAACATAGGTCAGTACAGGTGTGACTGAAATAACTTATGTCCTGAACACGTCAGGACAATTGACGATATAACAATGAAAAATTTATTTGACTCTCTATTCACAAGGAAAGGGAAGCTGAGAGTGAGGAATGCAGCATGTGACTGTATACAATTACTTGCAAATCTGGAGTCCAGAAGGTTTCACTAAAAAGTTTTGGCACCTATGAGTACATTTAAGTGTAGATAAAATTTGAAAAAATATTGGTTTAATGAGAAAACATAAACCCATTTCATTTGGACCTCCTTAACAAAAGCATAATATCTCTTTTGTGGTTTTGTAATCCAGTTAATACTTTTTCCTCTTAACCTAGGCTTTTTTTTGTTGTTTGGTTTTTTTTTTTTGTGAAGATATTTTTATTCAGAATATTTTATGCCTCCAAAATCTCTGACCTTAATGACAGTTATTTCCTTTTTGCAAAAATACTGTTTTCTTTACAAGTGTTTTGGTGGATCACACTCCCCAAGCCCCCATTTTTTTTCCATAGATAAAGCAACTAAGTAAAAGCAAAAAGCTGAGAAAGGAGCATGCCATATATCCCATTTGGTGAGGCATCTTTCATGTCTACATTCATGTGAACAATAACTGAAAGCAACAGACAGATTTCTAAGAGTCACAAGCCAATATTTTAAGGCCTTGTTCTGCTCCTCCAAAATACTATACAAAATGTGATCTATAGAGGGCACAGGAAAAAGTCACAATTCATTTGATTTAAATATGAAAAAGAAAATACAGAAGAGGAGAAGGTCACCTGGAGGATGGGATGGGATGCAGCTCACCTGAATGTAGAAGATTCATTTCATCAGTTTTAGACACCAGGTGTAGGTGAGCTGAATTATGCTCTAAAACTGTTCCCTAATAAAGGGGAACTTAGGTAACTAGGTCAGGTCACTGATACCTATGCTCGTTCAGATTAATTCTACCACAGGTGTCTGCAGTTAGAAGCCCAGTGGCAGAACCTAGAAGTCTTTCTGTTATCTCCTCCTCCAGCTCTGCTGGCTTGAAGATCTCTCTAACACCAATAATCTCCTGGATGTGTGGTCTTCTCTCTCAACAGCTGTAGTGTCTGTGGACAGAGTGCAAGGCTCCTGAGTTGAAAACTGGGCTCTCTTAAGTGAGATGGATCAAGTATCACCTCATCGCATCATGGTTGTGTCTGTTCTGCTTCAGAGTTTTTGTTCTCTCTCATTGAATTATAAATTTCCTAAAGAAGGAGCAACATACCTAGCCCAGACTTTAGAATCAATGGATTCCTGGACTGCTACTACAATTAATAAGAAGTACAATAAAAAAAAAAAGGTTCTTCAGCTTTCATAGCTTTCAGCTTTTCCTGTAAAAGCCATGATCAGCAGG